>NC_089267.1:55738472-56044861 GCF_963930625.1 Muntiacus reevesi
GGCCTTCCTTATGACTGTAGATTTTGTTTCAATGGCTCTGCTCTCTTTAAGCAACTATCATTTCAATATCATAGCCACTCTTTACTGCTTCACATCAAAGAAAAACTTAACTCTCTAGCACAGACTCCAAGAGCCAAAATGTTTTTAAAATAGAAGTCTGTTTATTTGGTGTTTTGATCACAAAAGACTTGTTGAGGGAGGGAGAAGAATGGTTTCATATGGTCCATATAGCAAATATTAGGAAACTTACCGTGGAAAGTGAGGCGGGGGAAAGCAAACTGTGAAGGAGTGGCAGGAAAGCGGTGGTGGAACAGTTGGAACATAATGGTTCACATAAGCAACGGTGCAGGGGAGACCCCCAGGTACCGCTGAACCCAAGTGCTCCGGCGCTGTTCTCAGGAGTCTCTTTCCACCCACGCTCCAATTTCTGTTCACAGGCTTGGTTCTCAAACAAACTTGTCCCACAAAGATACCTACTTGGAGCTTCAGGTATACTGACTAAAAGTCTAGCAAAACAAGCGGAAAGAGAATGCCTCTTTCCCGTGGTTTTAGCCAAAGTCTATTGGCTCTTATTGGTCTGACTTGGTTTACACACCCTTTCTTGAACCAATCACCATGGCTACAGGGATATACAACTCTTCAGGGCCATACCAAGACGGTGTTCTTACCACTGGAAGGGGGCATGAGCAATCAACCTCACCTTAAACCCAAGTACAGAAAGTGGTCATTCTCCAAAGAAAAAGAAAGATGCTAATGCTAGAAGTTTAGGGAAGTGACTGTTTAGGGGACAAATAAAAGACAACTAAAGAGTGTCAATAATTATTTCTATGTACAAAGAAAATTAAAGGCAGAGAATGGCTAGAAATTGCTTTTTTTTTTTAAGGAATGCACAGATTATATTACAAACCTTCAAATAACACACTCTACACATAAACTTTCTGTAATGTTTTCTCAAGTTTTGGCTGAGTGTAAATTTCAGATGAACAATCCAATCAATGCATGCACATAAAAAAAAAACCAAACAGAGCTTTTAATTTATATATG
Organism: Muntiacus reevesi; assembly: GCF_963930625.1. Lineage (NCBI taxonomy): Eukaryota > Metazoa > Chordata > Mammalia > Artiodactyla > Cervidae > Muntiacus > Muntiacus reevesi. The sequence continues at coordinate 55,739,517 of NC_089267.1, forward strand.
TTTACCCAGACATGTGACAGGAAGGCAATAACCATTTACAAGAATTTTATGCACGTCAGACAAGGATTTAACTTGATTTATTTTTAAGTTAAGCTGAAAACTGCCACAATGTGGAAAGTTAAATGTGACAATTATTTCAAACTGATAATACACTATTCATTATAGTATTACTTGTATTTTGGACCACTTATTTACTTAATCAAAAATGTATACAATTTTGAGCTTTTTTTTTTAATTTTGAGCATTTTTATACTTAATCAACAACTTCAAAAATCTTAAGTACAAAACGTGGCTGAACTTGGAGTTCCCGGGTGGTCAAGTGGTTGGGATTCTGGACTTTCACTGCCATGGCCTAGGTTCAATCCCTGGTCCAGGAACTGAGATCCAATAAGCCATGTAGTGCAGGGGGAAAAAAAAAAAAAAGGCTAAACCAAATACAAGAATACTGAAAAATGAAAACCTCAATGAGATTAATGAAATAATATATTCCTTAAAACAAACAAAATTCTACAATAATGAAAAGTCACTCCTGAGAGTTCTTGAAAGGGAATGAGAAACTGAAAAGGGAAAAGGAAAGAATAAGGAGATGGACGAGATGCAGAATCAGTAAGTTGTGATCGACACAGAAACGTACTACAGAGGAAACGTATTACAACTCTGAGCCTTGCAGTGTAAGCACTAGGAGAAAAATTAAACACACTGAGCAAAACCAACCATCTTCTGTTAAAGACTATCAAAATGTGCAAGAACCACACACGTTTGCAATAACAGCATATAAATATACCTGGAAAAACAACATAAGCTTCACTTTAAGCTTTTGTGAGGACAGAGAGGTAAGACGAAGTAATCATTCAACTTATTCACTGCTGTATCTTTAAATGGGCTTCCCTTGTGGCTCAGCTGGTAAAGAATGCACCTACAATGCGGGGGACCTGGGTTCAATCCCTGGGTTGGGAAGATCCCTTGGAGAAGGGAAAGGCTACTCACTCCAGTATTCTGGCCTGGAGAATTCCATGGACTGTATAATCCATGGGCCTGCAAAGAGTCAGACACATTGAGTAACTTTCACTTTCACCTTCATCTGGAACATAGTGGATGCTCAACAAACTGTGCTCAGCTGAAGAAGGACACACATAATCACGCTATCTGGTCATTTCCGTCAGCAGTGAGCAGTCTGGTGGGCCATTTTGTGACCTCAAAATGAAACCAGTTAATCTAATACAGCATTATGTGAATGTGAATCTATAACCAAATAAACCCAGAAAGACTCTACCAGTCATATGTTGGGGTGTGTAAGTTTCAGGTCGGAAAAAGATACAAAAATTCTATCCATTATTTGTGTCTTGTAGACTTGCAGTGCCACAACCCAGATTCTACCTGGATTGGTTGCAGAACAAGTTCTTAGCTTGGCTTCCCCCAGAAGCAAATCCTGAGACAAAAACTGAACGCACATAGCTTTTTAGAACAGTGACTCTGACAAGGAAATACGAAAATGACACAGAAAAGGAAAGGCAGCCTACAGAGGGTGTGTGATTAAGCCAACTAACCCAGTGGACATCACAGGGAAGCTTTAGAATTATTCCAGCAAAGGGGTGGAGAGCCTGGGAATTTACACCTCTACATCACAGCTCCACTGGGTTAAGGGCCATCACGCGAGGGACATGAGCTCTTACTCACGTTCAGCCTACCCAAGCTTGTGCACAAAGGGGGTTGTGGCAACCCAAGGCTAGTCCAACAAAGATGGAGCTGCTGGCCCCTGGAAGTCAGGCTGGCACGCATGGGAGAGTAACAGAATCTGAGGGGATATGGGTGGAGCACTCATAGAGTCTGCTACACCAGGCAAGTAAGGGCAGTAAGTATATAAATGGGAAGAGGTCCTAGAATAAAGAGAGGATATGAAAGTGAAATATAATTGTAATTTCTTAGTATTAGGTTAAACAGCCTTTAAAGGCACTAGGGTACAGTGGCTACCACTATCTGTGTTCAATAAACCACTGTTGTTGATGAGGGAGTGAATCAATGATTTAGGACAGAACTATTTAGAAACAGATATACCAGAATTCCATAGTCATAGTGGCTCACCCACACTGAGCTTTGAGTATTTATTTTCTAAATTCCACTTTTGACAACCTAGCTAAGAGGGGACAGCTTTCATGTAGAATTTTTTATTCTATACAAGTCACATACTCTGTTTTAGTCATAAAGTATCAAAAATAAAAACAACAGATTAAACCCTAACCATTTCCCCTATATGAACATGATTATACTATCAAAAATCTAAAGTCAAAAAGCATCTTGAAAGAAATAAAGTCATTTAACTTCTTGTTCTCTATATATCCTAAACCTTATAAATCCTGAGCTTACATTCTCAAGCTCTAATGACTTTTAAAGGCGAATTTTTTTAATCCAGATTTTACATCTTAGTTCTACAGCTAAAATTTGTTGCTTTCAGAAATCATTTGTATGTATGCCAGTTCAATACGCTTCAATCAGAGGTGAATTATCAATTCTGATTATACCTTTTTTTAATAAATTAAGCTAGAGACACAGAAAATAATGTATTCTTTGTTTCCCAAAGGGGATCAATCTGAGATTTATTAAAGTTAATAATGAGTCCCTTAGAAAAAGGTAGAAATCAATTCTGAGCAGGAAAGTTAAGATAAGCAATATTACATGAAACGGAAACCAAAGATGGCTCCACTTTTGTTAGTTTAATACCCACCATATGTCAATTCAAATATGCTATTGTTTTTCTTCTAATGAAGATGGCTTATATTGATTAACAAACTCTTGAATTGTCTGCATACATGAGGAGGTGTAAAACTTGCTCTCATTTAGATTGATCAAGAATTGCTTAATTTGATCTCAGAATAAAATTCCCCTTCAGGCAGTGAGTTGCATCCAGTTTGGATTAGGATAATGACATACTTAAGTAATTGCCATTTATCAAGGAATCTGTAAGTAATTACTAGAAAACTTACAGAAAATTTAGAGATTTAAAACCTTAACATAAACTGAATGACAATATTTGCTATTTTTCATCCTCCCCAAAATTATCAATTTCTATCTAAAGGCATATAGTATAACAATAATACATGTGATACATTTACTATAAACTGACCACATTCCTAAACATCCTTGAAGATTCATTCCTAAGGACTAAGTGACCTTTCATTCTTTAAAATATTTCACTCTGCTTAAATTTCAACTTCAATTTCCTCTCCCTGAAACCACAGAATCTCACCACACCAGCCCCAAGTTTAAGCATGTGCATACGTGCTAAGTCACTTCAGCTGTGTCTAACTCTTTGCAGCCCTGTAGACTGTAGCCCACCAAGCTCTTCTGTCCATGGGATGCTCCAGGCAAGAATACGGGAGTGGGTTGCCATGCCCTCCTCCAGGGGATCCTCTCGACCCAGGGATCGAACCCACATCTCCTACACTGCCGGCAGATTCTGAGCCACCAGGGAAGCCCAGGTTTAAGCCGGCCTTAACTGACTAGCAAATGATCAGATAAGAAAAGAGAATACTATTAGGAAAATCACAGGGATGTAATCCTAAGGTATAATTATCTATCAAATAAATGAGCAGCAAAGGCCCCATATTATTTTTCAGGGAAGGTCCATATTCTCCAAACAAATAAGATTATAATTAATCATCTGTCTTAAGGAAACCCAAAATACTCCAAAGTAATTTAACCATCTGATAGCTCAACAGAAGCCTAGAACTAGTAATCTAACTCCACACTTTCAGGCAAAGAGGCTTTCGTGACTTTACAAGGAACCTCTGAAGTGAAGTCACTCAGTTGTGTCCGACTCTTTGCAATCCCATGGACTGTAGCCTACTAGGTTCGTCTGCCCATGGGATTTTCCAGGCAAGAATACTGGAGTGGGTTACCATTCCCTTCTCCAGGGAATCTTCCCGACCCAGGGATGGAACCCCTGTCTCCAGCATTGCAGGCAGATGCTTTATCGTCTGAGCCACCAGAGAAGTCAACCTCTAGAATCCATTAAAAAAGATGTTTTCTTAGGGTTACAAGCTAGTTGTTGTCTTTTCAAGCAGTGCTCTGGTTGATAAAATAAGGCACTAGTAAGTTCATTACAACTGTAGCAATCTCTTTAAATACACCACCCCTCAAGCCTCCTCTTGTTAATCTACTGTATTATAATTGTCCCTGCTTCACTCTACTCCCTTTCTCCAGCCCTATCCTCAAAAGGACTAGTATACACTATTGGCTTTTTAGTTCACATGCCACTAGTGGTTTTGGAAAGGAGGAATCAAAAACCTAATTGTTCCTAAAGTGAACCACTAAAACTGAGTTACTGAATTTACAAAACCAGAGATTACACCCAAGATCAAGATCTCTTCTCACCAAGGTGCCTTGCTGTTCCAAGCACCCTACTGGAAAGTCTTGAACTTTAGTTAAAAGAAATGTATTACAAAACAAGAACAGAATCACTAACATCAACTTTATTTTTTAAAACAACAGGAAAATGGGCCCAAGATTAAAATGCTATCAATAATGTTCAGTTCCTCAAAAATGAATTATTAAATTTATTTCTTAAAATATATGCTGCTGCCTGTATGTGACCTTAATGGTTCTCGACTCCACAACTGGGCTGTGAAATAGAAACTCAGGCTGCCTCAGTCACAGCTGAGACCTGCTGGATCAGGATCTCCAGAAGTAAAACGCACTGACTACTCTGCAGGCTGCGGCTGAGTTTCATGGACACCTCATGCCATGTGTCTTTGCCCTCATACAGCGTTTCACTCACGTTAACACCTGGGTCACCACACAGTTTCTAGGCACTGTGCTATATACTCTCACACACCACGTGGGACACAGTAAGATTTAGAGATGGAATGACACTTTCATATGTAACATCGATATGGTCCACATCCCTATTAACAGAGACAAAGCATTTTAATATTGCTGGGACTACAGCATGGCTAGTCAAGCTTCAAATATTAAAGGCTTACCAGATTACTTCTTTATTTAACAATTCAAGCTAACACTTCTAACATGGGTTTAATAATCCATGCAAAAATTCCTGTACTTCAGGTAGAGATTCCATTAAGGAATAGTTGTTAAAATTCCACTTCTTGAATGTCTTCTAATACTTCTAAAATTTCTTCAAATACCCGAGCACTAAATACTGATTTCCCAAACCTATCAAATGTGACAGAACAAGTAAATATTGAATATCAGACTATTTGATTTATCACAATCATATTTAGGGTGGATGTTCTGTCTACACTATTTCCCTTAACTTTCTGAATGCCTCTGGGCATAGCTGAAAGACCCTGTTACTTTTCCCGTACCATATGTTAAAGTTTAAGTGTGTTACATAACTGATTAACAATTTTTAGAAGATTAATTAGCATCCCAACAGAAATTTAACAGAACTTTTCATTAATACCTTAATCTTGATAGTATCAACTTCCCCGTCAGAACACTGAATTCCCAGAGATGGCTTCCAAACACGGAGCCTCCATTTACTTAATGGAGCTTTGAGCCCCAGAGAAGAGCTCTGTGGGGTGCTGGGGAACGCAGAGGAAAATGTCAAAGGGGCAGCTTAAAGATAGGAATGCAAAGTAGGACCTCTCAGCCGAGCAGGTTTCAAGTACTACCTATCCCTTACCCTGATTGCAACTTCAGCAGAGAAGAGTGGTTTGTTTGCTGAAATAATGAATAGTAGATGGCATCCATTTTAGTAGAAAGTTTTAATTTGTGATTCCCTGAGGCTGTGTGAAATGAAACACCCTTATTCATTCCCGTAAATGAAGCCAAATTGTTTCTGGAATTTCTTCTGAAAAAGGCCATCTAGGAACACTGATCTGACATATTGGTCTGTGACAGAAAACATTTAATAAACGCCCTTTTGTAGTGAAAAGCACTATTTCTATGAAGATCATTTTTATTTCTGAAGTATGTTGTTATCTGATTAAATTTCTGCTTTTAAAAACTGATGCTGAGGTACAACAGAATGTTTAAGCTTGCCTCAGACATTCAGAAAATAAAAATGTGTATCCTGTCTGATTTTGCATGTGTTTTAGCTAAAATACAAGTTACGTCTGAAAGCAATCATCAGTGCCACAATAACACCTTATTACTAAATTTCAATAAACAAACAATTCAAATGGATTAAATGGTAGTGAGTACTGGGGAAGAAGAACTAAAGTTTACCCTTGCAAAATACACAAGGTGAATTACCTAAACATTAGTCATTTTAACACTGAAGAGAGGTATAAATTGACCGACAGAACAAAGCACTTTCAGAATTCTCAAAAACTTAAGGAATCTCTGTGACAAACAATTAGGTATGCTACTTGTATGCCAATTTACTATCTATTAAATCTTCCCTCAGTGGTATTACAGGAAATATTTGGTTAATCTACTCCTTATACCTGAAATAAACAGGCTTACTTAGAAATGTGGATACTCATTTAAGTTGAGAAGATTATTAAGTGTCTACATTTCAGGTGCAGTCTAAACCTGAGACAACAGTGGTGAACACAATGCTTAGGATCAATCCCTGTCCCAGTGGAGCTGACATCCTATGGGATCGGGAGAGAGTGGGAGGACAGAAAATAAACAAGGCAATAAAAGCAAATAAGATAATGTCAAATAGGTAAAGGGAGAGAAATCAAACTGAGTAATGGATAAAAAGTGAAGTGGTAGGAAGCTGAAGTGGAGGTAACTGAGCCAAGATCTAAATGATAAGATAGAGACATCAGTGGGAAATTAGAGAAACTGCAAATCGGAGCTGGAAACTGCAAATCTACATACCTGGAGACCTGCATCCACGAAATTAAAAGATGCTTTCCCCTTGGAAGGAAAATTATGACAAACCTAGACAGCATATTAAAAAGCAGAGATGTCACTTTGCCTACAAAGGTCCCTACAGTCAAAGCTATGGTTTTTCCAGTAGCTGGATGTGAGAGTTGGATCATAAAGAAGGCTGAGCATTGAAGAATTGATGCTTTTGAACTGTGGTGTTGGAGAAGACTCTGAACAGTGAAGTTGAACAGAAGGATATTAAGAAATGATACTTCAAACAATGTCCCATAAAACACAAAAAGAAACTGAAGGATGCCGTCAGAATTCTGGGGGATTTAGCTGAATATTCACTGGAAGGACTGATGCTGAAGCTGAAGTTCCAATACCCTGGCCGTCTTACACAAAGAGCCAACTCCATGGAAAAGACCCTGATGTTGGGAAAGATTGATGGCAGAAAGAGACGACAGAGGATGAGACGGTTGGGCGGCATCACTAACTCAATGAAGATGAGTTTGAGCAAACTCCAGGAGACGATGAAGTACAGGGAAGCCTGGTATGCTGTAGTCCATGGGGTTACAGAGAGTCAGACACGACCTAGCAACTGAACAACAAAAACAAAGTGTAGACCACTAGTACATGAGAAAAGAAATCTAACTCATATAAAAGCAGGCCTTCTCCTAACATTTGTAGGGCCCAGAGCAAGAAGACAAACAGGCTCATATACATATGTCAAAATATTTATAACTTCTAACTCAAAATAACTGGTAAAGCGAACAAATTCCATCTTGCACCAGAATGCAAGTGCTATGAGCTCCTGACCTATCCCCACTCCTCCTATGCTAGACCTAATTTTACACTGCAAGGAACCTTACACCACCCACATGTGGACAATCCACCTACCCATTGGAGCCCATTCCCACACCCTCCCTACACAGAGATTTGCCTTGGCTAACCTTCAGGAGGCAAGACCCAAATCCAACGGACACTCCTAGTTTTTCCCATGTTTAGCTTCTTGAAAAGTATTCAACACTGAAATATCCTTTTATATAGATTTCCACAACATCATAGTTTTTAGTTTTCCACAAATTTCTCTGGCAGTTCCTCTGCCTCTACCCCTACCTTAAAGATTTTGTCCCATAAGGTTCTGTTTTAATTCCTCTTCTTTCTCATTTTATATATCTTCCCTAGGTAATCTTGTTCATTTCCATGACTGAAATTATCATCAATAGGCCAGTATCTGTTTCTCCAGCACTGCCTTTTTCCCCAAGATTAGTTGCCTACTTGATAATTACACTTGGAACTCTCTCAGACATCTCAAGCTCAGGGTCTTGAACTGCTCTTTATTCTCCTCTCCCCCAATCTTGTTCCAGTCTTCCCTACTTCTGAAAATAGCACCCTTCCCAACTGAGCTGCACAAGTGAGAAATCTGGGAATCATCCTTTAAACCTTTTGCCCTTTCCTTTGTCTCCTTCCCCAACATCCCCCCAATTCTGTTTCCTCAGTATCTCTCAACCCCTGTGGCCACGATCTATATTGTTCAAATCACTAACACTTCTATTACTATTGCAACACCCTCCTAGCATCTCAAAATTTTCATGTCATGGTACAGGTTAAAGATGATAATATTGTAAGATATTCTGGGATAAACTGGAAAAGACTGTAAAGAATCTATTTGGGCTTAATTTTTAAAAAAAAACCCTGCTTTTCTTTCATTGGGTTATTTTAAAAAATAAAGCATTACAACATCAAAAGAATCCTTGTAAACATCAAACACGTTTTTTCAAAATTTTAAAAGGAATTTTTATAAGCTTTCCTTCATAAATGTAACTTTTCAATATAAGATTTTATATTGTACTTGAAATACCTACTAACAATCCTAATCAAGACATTTTAAAAATGAACTTTTCAAATTCTTGATAGTCATTATCAAAGAGAACATATATTCATACGTGAAAATGAAACTGTTTAAATATTTTCAAACATTTAAAAATCTACAACAGCTGAAACAGTAATTTAAAGCTCTCTAAACAATTCTTCCTCTTATTTAAATGGCAAATATAGTGTTCAAACTCCTTGGGATAACATGAATGGATTTTGAAACCAGCTACATTGTTTCATATCAAGAATTTCAAAAACAATGATGGAAATTTTATCTGCAGGACACAGGGGCACCATCAAAGCAGTTGCCTCGCCACTAACACAATTGATGGGGAATAAAAAGAACATCAGCTGCAAACAGAAACGCTAGCTTTGTATGATGTCAGAGAACGTCTTGGAGCTGCACCTTTACTCCACTTGTGCAGGCCCACTCTGACCAGCCACGCTGTGGACACTTGGAACACAAACCCTCCCAGAAGCCCATGGACTGTGAAAGACCTAGAATGAAGACGTGGGGAGTACATGAAATAAGGAAACCCAAATATCAAAGACATGCATGAATCTGGGGAGCCACTCTTCAGCACTTTCACAGAATTGCTAAGGGATTGGTTCTCTTCTGGGAGAAAACTGCAATTCAAAACTGCAGTTTTGAATACAGTGGAATACTACTTCTGAACTTTCTATAAAGAATATTTGATTGGTGGGCTACTTTGGTTCTGGGACACAGTAAAGACACACTTTCTAAGTATAGAGCACAACCTGAATAGACATATAAATAATGAACGTTTGTTGGCTGCATTCCCAGCAACCATTCCTTGTTTTGCTCTCTTAAAAGTCTCTAGATCTTTCTTCTGGTTAGCAGCTCCTCCTTCTCAAAGCTCACAACTAGGTGAGTCCTAGATCTAAGATAAAGACATTCATAACTTTAAACCCCATCTCCACTCTTCAGTCAAGGGTATAGTTGCCAAAGTTTAAAGTTTACTGTTCTTCGGAAGCAGCTATCAAAAGAGATGCTGTCATTGCACTAGACAATGCGATATGTCACGTGAAAAATCAAACTGCTAGAGCATGCATTCTTAATGGAGGTGATATTATCTCCCAGTGGGTGAAATTGGAGAGGAAAAAAAATTTACTCTTTACATATAAAGCAAAAATATGCATACAGTACATAAACAGATTATACAGTATCTATGTAGTAGTAAAAACTTTGGAGGCTATTAAAAGTTTTAAAAGGTTCCTTAAGGGATTAATAATGGAAAAAAAAGATTGAGAACTCTGCTCTAGAATAATGGCAAATATCACAAAAAGTAGATGACAACAATGGAAACTCAATTATTGATGTAACCATTAACTTTATGGATCAAATGACACTATAAGTCTTTCAACTATAGCTTTCACTATAGCTTTCAACGTAACTAAACTGATAAATCCCCTTTATTGTTTAAGCAATGTTGTCCTGAGTTTTCTGTCACTCATAACAGTCACACTAACAGGCAAACTACAGAGCTTGTTCTGTTACATACTGACAGTGAGGATGGAAGGTAGAGTGCTCACCCTGGGAGGGGCTTCAAGTCCAGTTCAACTGCGTGATATTCAGCTCAGTTCAGTCGCTCAGTCGTGTCCAACTCTTCACCACCCCATGGACTGAGCACGCCAGGTCTCCCGGTCCATCACCAACTCCCGGAGTTTACTTAAACTCATGTCCATTGAGATGGTGATGCGATCCAACCATCTCATCCTCTGTCGTCCCCTTCTCCTCTCGCCTTCCATCTTTCCCACCATCAGGGTCTTTTCCAATGAGTCAGCTCTTCACATCAGGTGGCCAAAGTATTGGAGTTTCAGCTTCAGCATCAGTCCTTCCAATGAACACTCAGGACTGATCTCCTTTAGGATGGACTGGCTGGATCTCCTTGCAGTCCAAGGGACTCTCAAGAGTCTTCTCCAACACCACAGTTCAAAAGCATCAATTCTTTGATGCTCAGCTTTCTTTATAGTCCAACTCTCACATCCATATATGACTACTGGAAAAACCACAGCCTTGACTAGACAGACCTTTGCTGGCAAAGTAATATCTCTGCTTTATAATATGCTGTCTAGGTTGGTCATAACTTTTCTCCCAAGGAGTAAGCGTCTTTTTTTTTTTTTTTTTGGTAAGCATCTTTTAATTTCATGGCTGCAATCACCATCTGCAGTGATTTTGGAGCCCAAAAAAATAAAGTCTGCCACTGTTTCCCCATCTATTTGCCATGAAGTGATGGGACTGGATGCCATGATCTTAGTTTTCTGAATGTTGACTTTTAAGTCAACTTTTTCACTCCCTTCTTTCACTTTCATCAAAAGGCTCTTTAGTTCGTCTTCACCTTCTGCCATAAGGGTGGTGTCATCTGCATATCTGAGGTTACTGATATTTCTCCTGGCAATCTTGATTCCAGCTTGTGCCTCATCCAGCCCAGCATTTCTCATGATGTACTCTGCATATAAGTTAAATAAGCAGGGTGACAATATACAGCCTTGATGTACTCCTTTTCCTATCTGGAACCAGTCTGTTGTTCCATGTCCAGTTCTAACTGTTGCTTCCTGACCTGCATACAGGTTTCTCAAGAGGCAAGTCAGGTGGTCTAGTATTCTCATCTCTTGAAGAATTTTCCAGTTTATTGTGATCCACACAGTCAAAGGCTTTGACATAGTCAATAAAGCAGAAATAGATGTTTTTCTTGAACTCTCTTGCTTTTTCAATGATCCAGCAGATGTTGGCAATTTGATCTCTGGTTCCTCTCTTTTCTAAAACCAGATTGAACATCTGGAAGTTCACAGTTCATGTATTGTTGAAGCCTGGCTTGGAGAATTTTGAGCATTACTTTACTAGCGTGCAATTGTGTGGTAGTTTGAGCATTTTTTAGCATTGCCTTTCTTAGGAATTGGAATGAAAACTGACCTTTTCCAGTCCTGTGGCCACTGCTGAGTTTTCCAAATTTGCTGGCATGTTGAGTGCAGCACTTTCATAGCATCATCTTTTAGGATTTGAAAGAGCTCAACTGGAATTCCATCACCTCCACCAGCTTTGCTTATAGTGATGATTCTTAACCCCCTCTTGACTTCACATTCCTGGATGTCTGGCTCTAGATGAGTGATTACACCATCGTGATTATCTGGATCCCTGGAAATTTGTGGAGACACTATAGACTAGTGACTGAAGTTCACATGAAATTGTGAGCTCTAAGCTTCCATCCTTAACTCATAAAAGTTAAAGAAGTTAAAAGTAATACAAAGTCAAAATTCAGGTGAACTGAGACAAATTCCACTCCCTCAATTCTCTAGATTCAAACTATATTATTTATGATTCTTTGATTGCAAATAACAAAAATACAACTGGAATCAACTTAAATAAAAAATGGGAATGTATCAACTCATAAAATCAAATCACAGAACGGGAGAGGTACACTGGACATTGAGGATGATAAGATCCAGAGTAATAAGCACTGCTGAGAGCTGGGACTTAAAAAAAAAAAGAAAAACTGCAAGCAAATAGGAAAAGGATTGATTTTAGATTACTATCAACATCAGAAGTCCAAATCAGTGCATAAAATATAGAAGCAGAAGTATTAAGGTAGATGTTCAAGATCATGTGGGAGATTCACTTTGAAAGGCATCCAAAAAAATAAGAAAGATGTACACATGAGAGGATGCATAGACAGATGTATGATAAAACAAGTATAGCAAAATGTTAATGATAGCATCCTACCAGTAAGTATCTGGTTGTTTACTGTAAAATTCTTTCAACTTTTCTGTATTTCGATATTTTTTATAACAAAATTTTGGGGGGGTGGGGGGGAAACAAGCAGAACACCATCATGACTATGGTGACTAATCCCTTGTCTGCAGTATTCTAGTTCTAAACTGAGGTACAGAAAACAGATCATGCATTCCACGAAAGTTAGGACTGGCAAAACTATTCATTCAGCCAAAACGTAAGAGTTATCTCTTGAATTCCCACTTGGTAGCATACACTGTTTTAAGGTCAAGGTGTTAAAGAAAAAGTAAATATGACCTGTGAGTCAAAGGACAAGGTTAAAAGGTGACCATCCTAGTTTGGGAATTTGAGTAAAGAAATGACAGGTAAAAATGGTTATCCCATTAGTTTACTTTCATTTGGTGGTTGTTTTTTGTTCCGTTGCTCAGTCGTGTCCAACTGGAGAAGGAAATGGCAACCCACTCCAGTACTCTTGCCTGGGAAATCCCATGGGTTGTAGCCTTCCAGACTTCTCTGCCCATGGCATTTCCCAGGCAAGAATACTGGAGTGGGTTGCCATTTCCTTCTCCATTCTATCTGGTTATTAGTGCACTAATTAAGCATCATTTTATTGTAATACACATAGAAATAAAGCTCTGATTTCTCACTTGGACAACTGAGTAGATAATGAGATCCTTCATGGAGACAGAAAATGCACACAAAGAATATATACGTAGTGGGTGATAACTTCTGAATTTGTTTTTGGAATCTTAAAGTTCATGTGCTAAATTATGTCTAAATAGAGATGTCCAATAGGTCCAGAATTCAGGAAAAACTTGAAAACTGGGAGAGATTGTGAGTCACCATCATAAAAGTGGTCAATACCCTGGGTAAGATCACCCAGAGATTGCTCTGTGAAAGAAATTATTCTTTCTTCCATTCTCTTACCCATTCACCAAATTATCATTGTTATTAAAACTACAAATAAAAAAGAGTCACACTGTCTTCCAGGAGTTCATAACTTCTTAATTGCCAAATTCAATGACCTATTCGCAATCCCAATGGGTTAAAATTAATTCTGTACAGCATTTATTTGGTTAGCTATTTCTTATTTGAAAAACTCTCCTCCACTGATATTCCCATCACCATTCCCCTCACTTTCTCCTTTCTGACTGTTCCCTTTTTGGTCTCCTACTGAGACAGAACTTGACCTTCACAACGTTTCATTCTTAAACCTTCATCTCTAACTCCAATTTTCCCAATTAGGCTTTAGATCAAACTGACTGATGTTTAAGAGATAGTTTAAAATTAAAAATTGTGTTGATAGTACAACACAGGAAATACTTTTCACCTTGGAAATATACTGAGCTAGGTGCTTGTGAGAATCATAATTGATTTACTCCCGAGCCTGTTTACTCCTGTCCTGAAAATGGCAACAAAAATACTTAATTTGCAAGGCTACTGTTAATGATAAAATATGGGATACATAAAAGCAAAGTATCCAGCACAAAGCACTGCACTCCGACATGTACCATTAATACATCCTATAAATTCAAATGAACGACAAATTATGCCAAATTATAAATATCTACCTTACCTAAAATTAACTTCTGTTCGTGAGCCTATATAGTATTATTCAGGCTACATACGCTGGCTCGCTGTGTATTATTTTCTTTAGAATCTCTGACAGCATCAGGGACTGGTTCAAAGTAACAGTACAATCGCTTCCTTCCAAACACCAAAACACATTTTCTTAGGCTTTTTAGGAAATAGTGCAGTTTAGCTTCGGAGTGAAGCTGAATAGTAAGCTTCCTCACAAAAACTCAATCCAATACTACCCCGTCCATTTGCAGGTCTCTGAGAGAAAAGGGAGCGGGGTCAAAACATACTTCACCAAGAAGGTTGAAACTGTAGCTTTTATCTTTCCCGCTGGTTCCTAGAGGACCAACCGTACAGAGATTCCACCGCGCTCTGCGCCACTTCCGTTCGCGCGTTTTAATTACGTCACACGTCAGTTCTCGCGGTATTATCACTTCGCCGAAGCCCTTTAATAAAGGTCTCGCGAAATTTGTCCCACAGGTCCAAACAAGCCTCTCACCCTCCCCCACTCCACCCCTCCCCCACTCCACCCCCGACCTGTCCTCCTTTCTCTCACCGAATTCTCCCCTCCCCTCCCGTGATCTCAAGGCCCTCCTCTTGTTTCCGATCTCTGGCCGGAACCGGAAGTTTGGTGGGCGGGGCCGGGCGGCGGAAAACGCAGCGGAGCCGGAGCCGGGACTCGGCTGTGGCCGCTGTCCCTGTCCCCGCCACGGATCGCCGTGGCTCCAGGTTGAAGGTCGGTCCGGAGGCGGGTGGGCGCGGGTCTCCCCCGGACTGTCCGGGCGGCAGCCTTCCCGGGCCCCCCGGGCTCCGCGAGGGATCATGTCTACAGCGTCCGCCGCTTCTTCCTCCTCCTCGTCTTCCGCCGGTGAGATGATCGAAGCCCCCTCCCAAGTCCTCAACTTTGAAGAGATAGACTACAAGGAGATCGAGGTGGAAGAGGTGAGCGAGGCCCGGCACGGAGGCTCGGGCCCTGGCCTGTCCCGGTCTCTGCCTGGTCCTGACTCTAAAGGCGCCTCCCTGGTCCCTCTATTTCTTGGGACCCACCCTGGAGTCCCCACACCCCACCGAGGCCGGGCGTAAAGGGGCTCTCCGCGTCCAGCTGCTCCGGGGTAGCTCTCTTTTCTCACTTTAGCACCCTTGAGTTTGAATTTAATACTCTCGTGCTTGGAGTTTGGGTCATCTCAAACGGAAAAGGATAAACTGGTGCGATCGTCTGGTCCACCAGTTCTAGAATCTGTAAGTAGTAAAATTGATCAAAGACCATGGCCGTTTTGGAGTTTTAGTTCTCCAAAACATGGTGTTCTTAAGGGTCAAGGATTGTTTTATGTTCGACTTCTGGCTCAGCATCTGGCACGCAGTGGGTGCTCAGTGGATGCTTCGTAAATTAATACATCCAGAAGTCTAATAGTTTTTCCTCAAGTACCGAATAGCTCTGTTTCGCCAGTTCCATAGAGCAGTAGTCATGTTAAATGTTATTTAATAGTCTTCAATTAGACTGATTTAGGTTAATTTCACCACTAGTAATGTAGACAGGTTTAGGATGAAAAAATGTTTCAGGTAGCATATTCTGAAGAAATAACGAGTGATTTCAGTGACAACTAGAATGTGAGGTCAGACCAGAAGTCGCTGTTATTAAACCTGAATACATCCTTTATTCTGCAATATTTAAATTATTTTGGAGCAAGGTAATGTGCCTTTAGCACATTGCTTCTTTTCAATGCACAGAGGTTGGTTGTATAGACCATAAAAATTAGAAAACTTAAAGCTATATATATTTTAAAGACACTTTAGAAAGTGTTAAAACTTTGGTTGTAAATGGTATTTATTATTTACCATTTGTTTATCATTTAAGAAATTTACTAAGCACCCTGCATTACATACACCCACGAGAATCCTGCATGTTCTGTATTACAGATCTCAAAGAATTATCTCTACTTTAAAAATTTTTAATTACTTTTAGACAGTGGTAAGCTAAAAGTAGTGAGATAATTATCCTTCAACGAACGTTTTTTTTTTTTTTTTCTATGCATGTTTTGGAATAATGGATTATTTTTACTTGCTTAAAATAATCTTAAAGATGGCTGAAAACAGCCTCATTTTACAAGATAATGTAAGTGGAAAGAGCAAAACCTTAGGAGTTAGATGAAGGTTCAGTGTATCAGCTGCGCCATTTGTTAGCTGTGTGATCTGGAGCAAGTTTCCTGACCAACCTTTTTGAGCTTTAGTTTCCTTAACTGTAAAATGATTATAATTTCGACCTCATTTTATTTGTATGAGACTTTATTAGGCAGTACGTGCAAAATACCCAACACAGTGCCTGACACACATTACTAGGAACTGAGTTCTGGAGAGGAACTGTGACCTGCTTTAAGGTCATATGGCTAAAAGAAGGACCCGTATTTTGGAAGAGGGGGAGGTTTTGTGTGTGTCTGTGTGTGTTTTTTTCTACTGAGACTATGATAAATTCTTTTTTCAGAATTGGATAGTTGATCTCGCTTTCATGGCTAACATTCTTTCTTTTTTAAGAATAAAAATTCAGTGAGTCAGTATAAAAGAATTGTAGTTTTTAAATAAGCATTTACGTCTACTCTGTGGCGAATTGCTGTGCTTGTAGACTACAAATTGTTATATAATAATAACTTGTACTTCGTGGTCTACCAAATGTTTTCAGAGACTTACATCATCTGATTTTTACAACCTTAGTTTTCCCACACTGCTTTCTGAAGCATTTTACATTCTTGGTTATTCGTAAGGTGTCATTTATCCTTTTACTACTCTTTCCCCAAAGCTATTTAACCTCCTATTTGGGTTCTGTTTCCAAAGACCTTTCCTTTAGTTTAGATGATGTTTCAACTATTCTTTAGTAGATTTAGGACATTGCTGAGGAGTATATTTTTGTTCCTAGATGAAGTTTTCTTAAGTTAGGCAGTCTTTTAATTTTGTTCTTTTCAGTTTTTATTAGTCAGTTTATTTTCATGTTAAAGATTTGAACTTAGATCTTTCTAATGTTAAAACCATTACATAATTTTCATCATATTCTTTATGTTCACATTAAAGCAGTGTTACTATATAATCTAGGCAGCACCATGGGCGCTCATTATTTCTCAACTTAGATTCTGCTCTCAGCTTAAAATCATGAATAAGAGAAACAGAGAAAGATGACTCAAAACAAAAAGTATATTACATTGCTTTCATTATTATATATGGTACCAGTATATTGCCTACTAATGAAGAAAATCATATTGTTTCTCAAATAGCAGTGTAATTGAATCAGCATTATATTGTTTCAGTTAGAAACTGTGTATAAGGAAAAATCCTCTGACCATAGGCCAAATATGCACTCATTTGACAGATGTATATTTTTAAGGCATCGGCTGATTTTAATCCTTACATTTCTTATACCATGACTCAGTAATAATCAGTGTGAAACTTTCCAAATTCAGTTTTGGTATCAAATTATGTCAGGTCTCAGCATTCGAAACCTATGTAGGTATTTTTTTAATTTTTTAAGTCATTTTAGCTTTTATCATTCTGGATCTGACTGTTAGAATGAATTGTGAGTTATGTATCTGTACACTGGGGACTAGGTTGCAAGAAGTGATAGAGGCAGTGTGGTGTGGTTAAAATAAAAGTGTACTGGGCTGGGTATTTAGAAAATGTAGATGCCACACTGATTCTGCCATCATGTATTTCAGTAACTTTGAGCAAATCACCTCATTTTTCTGAGCTTGATTTCTCACGTAAAAAGAGAGATTGAACAAGATAACTTAAGGTTTCTTCCCATTCTAACATGAAATCACACTGTTTCACACTTTTTCTGGCATTTATGCTCTGTTTCCACAGTCAGTTTTAAGGACAGTGATCATGATGAAATGTAGTTTGTGACTGACTAATCCTGATTAAACAGGGCAAATGATACTCCCGTTTTACAGATATTGACAACTAGTCATAGAGTTTGATTTGCCAGAAGCCTCATATCTAAGTTCATGGTAGAGCAGGGAGTTGAGTTTGAGATTTCTCACTCCTGAGTCATTTGCTCTTTCCTCTTGGATTTATAAGGTTCCTTCCCTTCTTTCTGAAGTTAAGGTTTGTAGCCAAACCTTATCGTAAGAATGGGAAACAAAATACCGATTTCATTTATAATAGCTGGTCTGGAGCCCTTAATGAACATTCTTTTCTGTGCTAAGATTATAAAAGATGAGTGAAGGATTCTAGGGTTCTCTCCTTAAAAACTTTGACTTATCCTGAGACTAGATTTTCAGAACCACAAATTAAAACTATGAATGGAATGTAAATTGCACGCTTAAGCCATAATTGGAAAGTAGAGTTTATCACAGAAGGCTCCATTTAGCAGGAAAGATTTTGCAACTAGGTTTTTAATAAAGTAAGCATCATAGATTGGGAAAGATACTAAAATGAATTCTTTGTAGTTGCTCCTATGCCTCAAATGCTCTTTTCCCTAGAATTTCATTGACCTGTTCTCACCATTCAAGTCCCATTCAAGTGGTGGTGGTGTTATAGTCGCTGAGTCGTGTCCGACTCTGTGACCCCAGGGACTGTAGCCTGCCAGGCTCCTCTGTCCATGGGATTCTCCAGGCAAGAATACTGGAGTGGGTTGCCATTTCCTTCTCAATGTTACTTCCTTGAAAAAGCTTTCCCTGAGCAACCTAGATCTTTGTCAGTTCTAATATCCTTCATGGCACTTAGCTGTCACTGAAAGTAGGTATCCCTCAGCACAGTTTAACCTTATTCACACTTTTAACTCCATTGGCTAGCATCTAAAGGTTTTCTGTAAGTAGTTGCTGAATGAGTAAATGAAGTTACTGTAGCATAATCATGAGAATTCTAGTGTCCATCTGGTTCTCTTTATGTGAGCTGGTCCTTTTATGTGATTAAACCAGAGGTTAAGATAAATTAGTGATTTGGCTAACGCAGCATTTACACTAAAAATAAAATCTGATTCTCTATGCAAATGTTGATTTCACTGCAATTAATTATACGTAGCAAGTAGTTTGGTTTAACCAGGGGTAAAAGATTCTGCAGAGGGTCAGGTGCTATAACAATACAAGCCATGCATTAGTGGGCCTTTACTAAAATGCTAAAAAGACCCTGTTTGGCATGGCCGCTTTTTAAAGGGGAGATCCACAGCGTTGACATCAAGAATAGCATATGTGCAATGCACATATAATAATTGCAGGATTTATATGTTCTTAGAGACATGCAGAGGTTCTGTTTTAAATTGAAATACAGAAAGAGCTTTGACAGTATTGTACATTTTTTGATTTTTTTTATGTTAAATGTGTGGGCAACTGATAATAGAGAAAACCTAACTTATAGTGGCCTGAATAAATTGTGTATAGATTTGTTATTAATATTAAGAATATTCAGAATTATTAATACGCACTTCCATGTGAAACTTGATTGTTGGTTTCAGGAGAAACCTGTAATTGTTATCACAGCGAAGAGGTAGCCACGGTGATAATGTTTATTGTGTGCCTGTGTAACTTAAAAGATGACATGAACATATTATTTGAAAGAAAGGCCTGTTTAAAGGGTCAGATGGATGTCTTATGGCTGATTTTAAAAAGTCTGAATAATCAAAGCTTTACTTTGGTGTTATAAAGTCTGTCTTGTCAGCGGGTGGCAATTCTACTCTGCCACAGTTAATTCATAGATACTGGAGTTCTGAAATAGTCAGAGGCTCCAAGTTCTAACTAATAACTGTTCAGATCTGTGCTTGTTCTGCCATGTCCCAGATTTCTAGCCAGAGCGACGGCAGCATGGCCAGGGTCCATTCACACAGACCACAGGTCAGGGCTAAAGCAAGCTGTCAGCCACAGCCCACTGGGCTGGAAATAACGGGAATGGACACAATTAAGGATTATTTCATAGTAAATTAAGAGTTCAAGGGTGCACACCCTTTTCCATTTAGTTTTCGTTTAGATGGTTTTTTTCTTTTAAAAACCTGACTCGACAAGGGAATGGAGTGTTTGTACATCTTAAAGAAATTAGTTTTTAAAGGAGTTGCTTTCTTTGAACACATACACCAAATTTTGATTTTGGTGTTTTTGCCTTTTAATATTAACTGCATGAAAATATGTTTTTCTGTCGTTTCTCATTTTTCTGCTGTACTTTTTTCATATTCAGAAATTAAATTTAAATCTGCTTTACTACATGAGACTAAAATTGTGAATCCCAAACCATGAGGGCTAAACCACGGGGGGAGAAGTACATATAATAAAAGAATTAATCTGAAAACATTTTAATTTAGAAAACAGTCATATATTCAGAAGGAAATATTTCTAATTTGACTTCCCTTTTAAAACCAAAGTTCTCACTGAATTCCTTTGTTTTTCTATTTTTATAGATGAGGTATTGTGAAAAATATCTGAAATATTTATTTCTGGGTTCACCATTTTGGATGGATGTGTGCATTGGGGGAGATACTTGTAATTGGACATGTTCCATTTTTTACACTCTTCGTGAAAACTGATCTTGGGTTAGAGCTGTCCATTCACAATAATTGTTAATAATAATATGTCAGAGAAGCTTACTCAGATATGAGTACAATCCGAAAAGCATATTTGATTGTGAACTTGAGTTAGAAATTTGGTAGTAAGTAAAAAGTGACTTCCTTTCATTGTTTTGTAGTTTGAATATTAGTTTTTTTTTTGTTATTTACCTCAGTTGCCATTGTGTCTCAATTTGCCATTTGTGCTCTTCTGATCTACCATGTGTCAAGAACAACAGTGTTCTGTTCTCAAGAATTCTTCTTTTCCTTTCTTCCTGCTGAAGATATCATGTCAGGGGTCTGGAAAACTTCCATAGACCGTATCAGCAGTAAGAGAAGGGTCTCTGGTCAGTGTGATGGTTTCCAGTGAGGTGTCTCATCTCACTGTTAATGATGGTTTTAATATAACCTGATACAGTCATTCTCAAATATGAGAATCACCTGAAGGGTGTGTTAAAACACTGATTGCTGGACCCGACCCTCAGACTCAGTAATTCTGGGTGGCAACCTGAGAATTCCATTTTCACAAATTTCCAGGTGATGCAAGTGCCTCTGACCCATAGGTTACACTTAGAGAGCCACTGGCTAAGCTCTTGCTGTTTTTATTTCCTTGCTTTTTGCTGGTTTCTTCTTCCCCTGTGTTGTAAACGTTGACGTGCTTCAACGCTCAGTTCTGGG
Organism: Muntiacus reevesi; assembly: GCF_963930625.1. Classification (NCBI taxonomy): domain Eukaryota; kingdom Metazoa; phylum Chordata; class Mammalia; order Artiodactyla; family Cervidae; genus Muntiacus; species Muntiacus reevesi. The sequence goes on from NC_089267.1 coordinate 55,760,696, forward strand.
ACCCCAGTGGTCACGTGTTATTTTTTGCTCACCACATCCAGGGGGTTGGTTTGAAGTACTAACTAAATGCTAATGACTCTCCCAGGTTCTTAATGCTCTGCCTGACCTCTTGACCCACGTTTCCACTTTCTTTCTTGGTATCTCTACTCAGATGTCTAAATAGGCATCCTAGGCTTTACATGAGTAAATCAGAACTCTGTGCTATTAAAAAAAAAGAAAGAAAATTTGCTTGCTTCATCCTTTCTTATCCTTTATTAAACTGTTTCTGAATCTAGACGTTATAAATGACTCATGTCTCTTCGTGTCCACCTGTCCTGCCTGCATGCAGATCATCAGCAAGCTCTTTTGACTTTACCTCTAAAACATATGGTTTATGAGATGGTTGGATGGCATCACCGACTCCGTGGACATAAGTTTGAACAGGTTCCGGGAGATGGTGAAGGACAGGGAAGCCTGGCGTGCTGCAGTCCCTGGGGTTGCAAAGAGTTGGACGCGACTGAGCTACAGAACAACTAAAGCATATTCCCTGGCTTCCCTGATGACTCAGCAGGTAAAGAATCTGCCTGCAATTCAGGAGTGGCAGGAGACTCAGGTTAGATCCCTGGGTAGGAAAGATCCCCTGGAGTAGTAAATGGCAGCCCACTCCAGTGTTCTTGCCTGGGAAACCTCTTGGACAGAGGATCCTGGTGGGCTCCAGTCCGTGGGGTCACGGAGTCGGACGTGACTGGGCACATGAGCACAGAAACAAGCTAAAACGTATCCCAGTTCTGCTCATTTTTCTGTTCGACCGCCAGCCTTGTTCTCAAAGCACTTCTCTCTTGCTTGGACTGCTTTTACAGCCTTCTGCCTGATCTCTCTCTATATATAAGCTAACTTCCTTACAATTCATTCTTCACATAGAGCCAGAATGATTTTTTTTTAATGTAAAATCATATCACATTCCTCCTTAAATTCCTCTAATTGCTTCCCATCACATTTAGTTTGAGATTCAGACTCCTTTTCATTGAGCCAAGAACCCTCCAGGATCCAGACTTTGTCTGTCTCTCTGGCTTTATCCTGCATCACTCTTCCCTTTTTCCACTATGTCCTGCTTACACCAAACCCTCCCAGTATTTCTCTAGGTCATCATTAAAATGTCACCTTTCTCATTAAGGCCTAGTTTAAAACTGGAGTGGGAAGAGTGCATGCATGTGTACACACACACAATTATGTTTCTTTTCTTCTTAGTGCATTTATCATTTTCTTAAAACATTCTGTCTTTTATATATATATATACATACACCTGTGTATACACACATCATGCTTCCTCTTTGTCTCCCTGCACACAGAGAATATAAGTAGTTAGAACAAGGATTTTGGTTTAACTTGTTTACTTCTGTATCTGGAATATGTAGGATAATGCCTAAACTATAGATGGGATTCACATGTTGTTGAATAGGGATTATAGGGTTTTCCCCCCCCTTTAGGGTCCTTACACTAGTAGTTTCTTCTTTGGTTCGTTCCTTGTGTCATTCAAATATGAAATTAGTAACCTCCTCAGATGCCTTTTATACTCTCCAGCCATAAATTTCCACATAAGTTTGTCCCATTATTTAACTTTTTCTTTTTCTCCATCGCAGTTTTTTATAAGCTGTTACTTATCTTATTCATCTTTTTGTCTCACATGCTTGCATGCTCAGTCATGTCTGACTCTTTGCAACCCGAAGAGTAGGCTGTAGCCCGCCAGGCTCCTCTGTCCTTGGGATTCTGCAGGCAAGAATACCAGAGTGGCTTGCCATTGCCTCCTCTCGGGGATCTTCCGGACCCCGGGGTCAGACCTGCGTCTGCTGCGGCCCCTTCACTGGCGGCAGGTTCTTTGCCGCTGAGCCACACGGAAGCCCCATCTTTTGTCCGCTGTTGTCTTTTCTTTCCTCTCCCTACCCCCCGCTTAAGTTGAAAGTACATTTCATGTGGGTCTAGGCCTTTGTCTTGTTTGCGGCTATATCTCTTGTATCCCAGATGGTAGCTGGATATGGTAGACATTCCAGAGATACTGGCTTAAGGAATAAACGCAGTTCATGGTTCTCTCGGCATTAGCCTCACTTCATCCCTTGAAGGCGGGAGACTGCACCCGTCTCTCCCCACCTGCTCACTGGGCGCTCCTCTTTGGCTTTCACTGATGCTCTGAGATTCAGCTGAGCTCTGCGTTTAGCTCCCTGTATTTTGAGCTGTCTGCCATCCAGCAGCCTCCTTCCTGCAGTCAGAAGACTCTTCAGTTATCCTGTTTTTCTCTTGGCAGGAGTTTTTCTGTATCATTGCCACGTTCTGTCAAGGCTGAAAGAATGTGGGGCCTCGCTCTGACTGTCCCCTTTACCACACTTAACTCATCTGCGGCTTCTCATGTTGGCAGAGCCTGTCCTGTGAGACTGCTTTCTCCTGGAGATCTCAGGGAGAAGTTGAGGCGGAGGGGGCATGGAAATAAGTCTTCTCTACCCTCGAATCCCTAAGTCTGTCCTGAAAGCCGCCAACGTAGAGTCTCGTCACTGGCCCTTTTCGGCTGGGGGGGGGGGCGGGGGTGTGTGTGTATGTGTGTGTGTGTGTGTGTGTGTGTGTGTGTGTGTGTGTGTATTGTTTTGTCTTGAATTTCTTCTCTACCTCACTTTCAACCCTTGAAGGCAGGGAACAATTCTTCATATATTTTTTCTTTTACCCCTAATATTTATGCCATTTGAAAAGATGGGAAGTCACATTTTGATTCTGTGATATGGTGATTTCCAAGAAATATGAAAAGAATCCACCTGCAATGCAGGAAACCCTGGTTTGATTCCTGGGTTGGGAAATTCCCCTGGAGAAGGGATAGGCTACCCACTGCAGTATTCTTGGGCTTTCCTGGTGGCTCAGACGGTAAAGAACCCATCTGCACTGCGGCAGCCCTGGGTTCAATCCCTGGGTTGGGAAGATCCCCTGGAGGAGGGCATGGGAACCCACTCCAGTATTCCTGCCTAGAGAATCCCCATGGACAGAGGAGCCTGGCGGGCTGCAGGCCACGGGGTGGCAAAGAGTTGGACGTGACTGAGCGACTAAACACACATGTGCTTAGTCATTCAGATGACCAAAATATTTCTTAAATATATTTGGTCTTTGTCTGCAGTTTCTGGCTCACAGCTCCCAAGACCCTCTGAATTTTGTAAGTGATGAAAGATAAAGATGTCCTGAGTTCGTTTTGGACCACACCTAAGAACGGGGCTGCTAGCCAGGAGAACCGACAGTGTGGTTAGAGGGTTGGAGCTTTCAGCCCCGCCCCTCTGACCTCTGGGGAGGGGAGAAGGGCTGGAGGCTGAATCAATCAGCAGTGGCCAGCAGCTGAATCCTTCTCGTCCATTTAATGAAGCTCCGCGTAAGCCCGGAAGGACGCGTTTCAGAGAGCTCCCAGCTGAGCACACTGAGATTGGGGCGGGGGCACAGAGAGGGCGTGAAGCCTTTGGGGGGAGAGGGCGGGTGCAGACAGTCTCGCAGGACTGAGCCCTCAACCTGTGGGATCCGATGCGCTCTCCAGGTGGGTGGTGTCAGAATGGAGCTCCGTGGTAGGCTGTTCAGCTGGCATCTGAGGATTGCTTGGAAGTGCGGGTAAATCCCCCTCCACACACTGGAGCTTAGTAATCAGAATCATTACATACCCAGAAATGTAATCATTAAGCGCTGATTCTGTGCTTCTGACCTTTGAATTCACAACAGTTATTTTTTCTATCATGTATTTCAGCTTACCTGTACAACCTCAGGCATCTTGGACTTTATTTAATCATTTTAGATCTGTTGTTTCACCATACACGTGAAATATCACGTGACCCTGATGCATGCAGACTTCTTAATAAGTTCATGGATTCTTATCTTACATGAAATGCCTGTTTTATATTTCAGAGTGTTTCCAAAAAATTGCTTTTGTAAACGAGAGGGAGAAAGTTTATCATGTCGTTGCTGCTGCTAAGTCGCTTTAGTCGTGTCTGACTGTGCAACTCCATAGACGGCAGCCCACCACGCTCCCCCATCCTTGGGATTCTCCAGGCAAGAACACTGGAGTGGGTTGCCGTCTCCTTCTCCAATGCATGAAAGTGAAAAGGGAAAGTGAAGTCGCTCGGTCCTGTCTGACTCTTCGCGACCCCATGGACTGCAGCCCACCAGGCTCCTCCGTCCATAGGCAAGAGTCCTTGAGCGGGTGCCATTGCCTTCTCCGTATCATGCCCTTAGTTGCCCGCATTTTGTCCTCATGGGTTCAGGTTGCGGGCTCAGGTCGGCCATCCTGTCAGCACTAGGTGGCACTCGTGCATCACAGTTAGTCATCACACCTTACACAGTGTTTGCAACAGATGCATGATACACGAGTGTAATGTTTGAAATCCCTGTGTGGGCATTCTTCAGAATAGCGAAATGAAACAAGAGACCTGCTGAGTGCCAGTTGCTTTGGTGTATCTGTAAATACATGAAAAGTGGAATTACTATCCACTAAGTCCTATTTGACTCTTTTGTGACCCTGTGGACTGTTGCCTGCCAGGCTCCTCTGTCCCTGGAATTCTCCAGGCAAGAACCCTTGACTGGCTAGCTGTTCCCTTCTGAAGCCATTCCTTCAGCAGTTCACCTGACCCAGGGACTGAACCCACGTCTCCTGCAGTAGATGCAGATGCTGTACTGTCTGAGCCACCAGTGTCAGTTCGGTTGCTCAGTCGTGGCCGACTCTTTGCGAGTCGGACCTGAGCCACCAGGGGAGCCATTTATAAATACATCGTTGGAAAACATATGAAATTACTTCCCAGTCATTATTCATAGTACTGTTAACAGATAGACTGGTCTCTCCATCTTTTCTTTCTTCACCTGATACTGTCATAATGTTGAAATTCATTTTAGGGCCTATGTGCTGTTCATTGTGGTTAATTTGAAAGAAATAAGGAGTATAACTCCTCAAACTGATTCATACCCAGCTCCAAGCACTTATTATTCTTTTGTGGTATGTAAGAAAATGTCTGATTTTGACTTGTGAACCATATAGATAATATGCTGAAGAAAAAGTTAACATCTCCCTTTTACTGTTGAGAAAACAGAATCTCAAAGACATTAACTTGCCCAGTATTGGTAGCTAGCAGGCAGACAGAATCTACATTTAAACTCAAGTCTGTTGGTTTCAGATCCTAGGTGTGGTCTTTCCATTATTCCAGAGGTGTAGCCAATCGCTGTCATGTTAAAGTAACTGGATGCAAAGTTCAAATGAGTGACATTGACTCCTTTGCCTTATGAGAGGTGCAGAGGAGGGCTAGAGCCTTATCGTCAGGAGGCCCCTCAGCACTGAGGACCAGGAATGGAAAAAGGAAAGTCACCAGAATCAAGACAACTCAGTTGCCTTTAGGCTGATGGCATACAGGCCTCCCAGGTGCTCGGTGGTAAAGAACTCACCCGCCAAGCAGGAACGCAGGTGTGACCCCTGGGTCGAGAAGATCCCCTGGAGGAGGGCATGGCAACCCACTCCAGGCTTGCCAGGAAAATCCCACGAACAGAGGAGCCTGGTGGGCACCCGTCCACAGGGTCACAGACGGGTCAGACACGACTTAGGACCTAAACAACAGTGACATCAGAGGCTGAATATAAAGTGAATTGTTTATTATATCCTCTGTGTTTCAAATCCTGGCTTCTCTGACCCTGTGATCTTGGGCAGCTTGGCAACTTTGTGACTCAGTTTACTTACCTTTAAAATGGAGGAGGATTAAATATGTTAATGCACTAAAGCACCGTAACCTAGTTGGAAAACGAAATGGCAACCCACTCCAGTATTCTTGCCTACAGAATCCTGTGGACCGAGGAGCCTGGTGGGCTGCCACCTGTGGGATCGCACAGAGTCGGACACGACTGAAGTGACTTAGCATGCATGCATGCATTGGAGAAGGAAATGGCAGCCCACTCCAGTGTTCTTGCCTGGAGAATCCCAGGGACGGGGGAGCCTGGTGGGCTGCTGTCTGGGGTCGCACAGAGCCGGACACGACCGAAGTGACCTAGCAGCAGACATTAAGCAACATGAGAAATGTCCACACTGCTCTGTGTAGTGTTTAAAGTGGAATTTGAGTTACGGCTGGAGTGGCCATCCATCTCAGCTTACAACTAACGATCCTGGTATTTATTAGCACCTATTTTTCTTACTCTGGAAAGAGTACCTGCTCATGTAAGTTTGCCTAAAGTGAAGACTTCCTCCAAGAGAAGATGTAACTTCTCCTTTCTGATACATGGTAAAGATTTGCGTGCGTGCATGCGAAGTCGATTCAGTTTTAGCTTACTGTTTGTGACCTCATGACCTGCCTGGCTTCTCTGTCCATGGTTTTCTCCAGGCAAGAATACTGGAGTGGGTTGCCATTTCCTTCTCAACTCAGTGCTTACTACATAGAAAGTGCATCATTGGTAAGAACTGTAGATTTTTCGCTTAAGGAAGTACTTAGATCCTTTGGAATTTTAAAGATTGGAGCAAATGGCACAAAACTAAGGCCATTTTCAGTGACAAAATAGACTGGCTTTGTTCTAACAAGTATCAAAAGCTATTCTTTAGTTGTTTTAATATAATGACGAATTTTAAGCATCAGTAGAGTAGCGTGAGAGAGGAGTGAACTCGAGAGCTACTTGTCAGCTTCAACAATAATATAACACGTGGTCAGTTTTTATTTTGCAACTTAAAAAAGTAACTTTAATGAGATATATTTTACATATCTTAAAATTTAGCCGTTTAAAGTGTACAGTAGTTTGTACAATTTACTAGGTTGTGCAAACATCACCAGAAACCTGTTTTCAAACTTTCATCGCCTTGGTAGGATTCCTCCTACCCATTTTACAGTTACTCCCAGTTTCCACTCTCAGCCCCAGACAACAGCTGATCTACTTTTTATCCCTAAAGATTTGCCTTTTACAGACATTTCGTAAAACTGGAGTCTTGTGTGGCCTCTCGTGTCTGTCACTGAGCCTGGTGTTTTAAGGTTCATCCGTGTTTTAGGGATCAGCAGTTGGTCCCTTTTTCCTGAAGAATGACATCCCAGTGCACAGTGCGCCACGCTGTGTCTGTCCTTCGCAATGGCCAGGCTTTAATCATCTGTTTTTATCCTTTCCCCTCTGCTGCCTACCCCACTGAACTATTGAAAAGTTATTTTTAATTTCATAAATATAAGAGCTTAAAACATTGATTATGTTTCTGCTTTCTAATTTTTGTTTTTCCAGACTGTCTTCTCTGTATCCTCTTATTCATCTTACCTGTCTTAATTTGTTTTCTGTCTCTAAGAGTCTTTTTTTTTTTTTTGGTTTTGAGAGTAAGAGGTGTCTAGACCATAAACTTTCAAAGATAGAGACAGTGCCTTTTATTGTCTCCTTGTTTTAACGAAAATTCATACTGGCTCTGTGTGCAAATCCAGATCGTGATGGTTTCTAAAAGCTTCTTTGACCTTTCAGGTTTGCTTCAGCATTAATGGTGGGCTGGATCTATTTGTTTCTGATTCTCATGGGGTATTTTTTGTTTGTTTGCTTTTAACTCAGGTTGTTGGAAGAGGAGCTTTTGGAGTAGTATGCAAAGCCAAGTGGAGAGCAAAAGATGTTGCCATTAAACAGATAGAAAGTGAATCTGAGAGGAAAGCTTTTATCGTTGAGGTAAGTTGAAATGTCATTTCTGTTGTGTAGTTCTCACCTGAGATACTCTGTGAATTTGATGTTTGTGAAAAACAAAGTGTCTCTCAGTTGTCATTTCTCTGGGTTCTTAAGCATCAGCAGTTGAGTTGAACTACAGGGAATGCCATAGAAACATTTTTTCATTCATACTCAGTTCTGATTAAAAATTAGAAGAGAGATGTAGCTGCATAAATGAATTCATCCCTGAATTAAAATACAGTCTCTTCCCTGTAATTCAGATCTATTTCAAGGCATAGAATTTAAATTTTAAAATAGAAAAGAAATGGTAATCTCTCCCATTATCTAAAGTTAAGAAGGGAGATTTTATGCATTCATTTTTGACTGAACACTTTAAGAAATTCGAATGAGATTATTTTAAGGAAAAATTATGTCAAATTGGCTTGTCTCATTTAGCATGAAAGTTTATAGCTCTTCTCTTACAGATTTGATGATGGAGAATTCGATAATCATGAGATTTTTGTATTATCAGGTTCATTCTTTTATGCTGTTTTGTATATTAGATTACCGTATTCGAATAAATCAGTGATTTTGTGACTTTTTAACTTCATTGGCCAAAAGAAGTGGTCTTTACTTTAAAAACTTTCTGAATTTATATCTGTGATTTTATTTAATTATAATGTCAAAATATGCTTCCTGATATTTTAAAATGCGTAACATGAGGAAATGAGAAATCCATTATAATAGGATAAAGGAGATTTTTGTAATTAATTGAATGAACTGAGAGGTGCTGGTGAATGGTTTGCTGTCATCATGAGAAAAAATGATCTGTAGTCCAGCAGTCTGGCTTTATCTTGCCTTATTCACAGTTTTTGTTTATGGTCTAAATGAGGTTATCGATCAGATACTGTTGTATTGGCAGTTTCCTAAAACTAGATAAAATCATATGTACTAAAGTCTAGGAATCCAGTCAAAAAGATGATAATAGCTTGGAGAAAAAATTTTTCATCAAAGTTATAGATACACGTAATTTAAACTGTTGAATGGTTCTCCATGTATTTTTCTTAAAAATCCCTTGTATCTCCTCCCATCAAGTTTTCTGCTTCTCAGAGCCAACTACTTTGAGCTCATCCTTAGTTTTGTTTGCTGTCCCCCAATCCAGAGACTCACACCTTCTCTAAAGAAGGTATTTTTATATTTCTCTCTCTGTGTTTATCTCTGCATTAAATATATATTTAGAGAAGATATTATTATACCTTCTCTAAAGAATCAACCTCTGGTCTTTGGGACAATAAAGAGGCATTCACTAGCTGTTTGAAGCAGGGAAGGAGGGAATCTTTGGCCTCATTTTAAACGATCTCTCTTATGCCCTTTTATTAGTAATAGCTTATGTGAATAGATACCTGGTACTGTCACCACTCCCCAAACTTTTGGAGGTTTTATGAGTTAAATCTGGTTGCTTCTCACTTTTTCTCATTTCCTTTTAGATCTGCAGTGTAAATTATTGCTACTCATTTGGTTTCCAACTTCCAAAAATGTGTGCTGTTTTTTCATATCACGTTTTCTTCATCTTTCTGAGTTTGTCTTGAAAAACAGTACCTTTCCTCTTTTGGTAGTATTGGATGGGGGAGCAAGAATAAATGCTTGAACAATCTGCTATGTAAAGCTCAGTACTTCAGAATCTTAACAAGGTGAAATTTAATAAATGGTGATATTAAGTCTCTTAGGACTAAAAATCTAGAAATGTTGGCTATAGAAAAGTACAGTTTTCTAGTAGCATGTGGCAAAAAGGTTTACCTTTGGGCTTCATATGAGCCAGCAGTATTATATAGATAATAGAGAAGGAGAGGAAGAAGAAAGAGGAAGAAGCAGAAAAGGAGAAGAAAGAGCTGGGAGCAGTTTGGGGGGATATGTTAATATTAATTTGAGATATAGAGCAAGAGAAATAAGTACAGCCAAACTGCTCACGGATCTCACTATGAATCATTGGATTGGATTCAATTGGATAAAACCGGAAGTACCGAGACCAGTTAGAAGGAGGCTGTAGTAGTTTCTGCATTGGTTCAGATTGGAATTGCTCAGGCAGAGGCAGTTGTAATGGGAACTCAGAAGAGGGAATTAACTCAGGAGATAGGAGGTGGACGGAAGAGAAGGCAAGAGTGCAGATTTTAAGTCAGAGAGACCAAAATTCAAACTCTGGTTCTACTACTTCCTAGCTCTAGGGTATTTAGCAACTCATTTAACCTACTCTGAGCCTTATCTTCAGGGCACCTCATCTTTAAAATGAAAACGATCATACCTGCCTTGCAAAGTTGTGAGGGTTATGCAGTATCTGTCAGGGGCCCCCAGTGCCCCGCATAGAGCACTCCTTCAGCCGCAGCTCTGAAGATGAAGGTGGTGATGATGTGGCTTCCCCTGGTTTGGATAACTGAGCTCGGTGCCCTCTCAGGGGTGGCATCCTGACATTTCTTGGCAGACTTAATTGCTCCTGATTTGTAGTCACGCCTTGTTCATAACTCCTGTTGTAGCCCTTTGCATGTTGCTTTAATTATTTGTGTATGTATCTCCCCACGACTAAACTGAGGATTCCAGGATGGGGCTTCTGTACCATTGTGGGCAGGTGCTTATGATCACAGTGCCTGCTACCTAGGAAACTGTTGAATGATTAAGCTAATGTTTTGTACAATCTTAAGATTTGAATGATGCTGTAAGATCACCTCCTCAAAAGTCAGCACTTTTCAGAAGAAACCTTTTTTTGTTACAGCTTCGACAGTTATCCCGTGTGAACCATCCTAACATCGTAAAGCTCTATGGAGCCTGCCTGAACCCAGTAAGTCTGTCATTCTTTCATTTTACTCTGGGAGAAAAAAACATGGCAGATACATGCCACGGTGTAGTTGATGAAGCTGTTTTGATCTGTCATATTATTTCTAAAAAAAATAGTAGTAATCATACTGTGTGTGCTTCTAATCTATTAGCAACATAGTGTAAGGGAAGAGCTGTCTTGGGTGGTCTTACCCAGTAACCTCATCTTCTTTGGAGATTCACAATAACCTGTGATAGCCTCTATTCATTTGCACTGGAAAAAAATCCCCAAACATCTGGGATTATGTGTTTATATACATCTTCACTCTTAGACAGTGGGCCCCTAGAAGACAAGGTCTTAGATCATAGATACCTTTTTTTTTCCCTCTAGTGCTATTCAAATACTGGGGACCAAAAGAATGGTTTTTAAATGCATTTATAAAATCAAAGCTTGATCTAAGTTGTCTCTCAAGTTCCCTAGGATGCTGTAGCTCTGTGGTTAATTATTCTGACATATGTTTCCTTCAGGTGTGTCTTGTAATGGAATATGCTGAAGGGGGCTCCTTGTATAATGGTGAGTGTCATTAGACCTGTCTTTATCTATTAGAGTAAAATAATTGAAAAGCTTTTAATACACACTGTAAGTTACTTAATGTTCTTCACAATTTATCCTCAGAGTCCCAAAAGGAGATAGTTAAGAAATCTGCCAAAGATTAAAAATCTGCTAAAGACAAGAGGCTACAACATTAGTATGTGAAATTTAGACGTCTAAGTATAGTAATCTTTTAAATTGATGGTATTCTTCATAACATTAAAAGCATTTACTTGCTTTTTAAATAGATTTTAAAGTATCTTCATACTTACAACCTTTTCTTTTTGCCTTGTCTCAGCTTTCAGGCTCCTCATTTTAGAACTTTTTAACTACACATCCTTATTCTGCTTTATTTTGCCTTTTTTTCCCCCCAAAAGTAAATTTGTGAAAATGTTCACTTTATGGAACATTTTAGTAACAATGAAAGGAAACTGTATTGTTTAGTTTCCTTTACAGAACAGAGCTAATCCATTTAGTTACCTGTGTAGAGCAGAGCTGTTTCACTCTAAGAAACACCAACCATATATGTAGTCTCTTGTCACAGCATTTTTATACCATGTAGCATTTTATTTAGCTATGTCTACTGCTCATGGGTTTGTTAATGGCTGTCTAATGCTTCTGTGTTTTATTTTAAATTACTTCTAGTTTTTAGCTATTATAGAAAGCATAACTGTAAACATTTCATGCACATTATTTTGTTTTCTTCTATACTGTTTCTTTGTACCTCTCTAAAAGTACAGTATGCTCTCAGTTGCTTGTAATTTATATTATTGTGTGCACTGCGTCTATTGAGATTTTAAAAGTGGTACTATATATTAACTGTATTTGAATGCATGTATAACAGACGTTCTAGTAAGTGTTAGGGACTTACGTGGTAGTTACCCATTTGAAATCGTTAGCTGTTTCTGTCCTTTCATTTAGAAGGGAAGGAAAAGCAGGCCCGATGGGAGCGTGTGCAGGAGCACCCACTCGTGTTCTGGCGGTGCTTGTGTTCGCCTTGCGTCTTTTGTTATATGCAATAAAGTTCTTTTTAGTTTGTGCCTCTCTTTGCAGTGCTGCACGGCGCTGAACCCCTGCCTTACTACACCGCAGCCCACGCGATGAGCTGGTCTTTGCAGTGCTCCCAAGGAGTGGCCTATCTTCACAGCATGCAGCCCAAAGCTCTGATCCACAGGGACCTGAAGCCCCCGAAGTAAGTTCAAATAATGAGGCCTCTCTCTCCGCACTCCCCACCCACTCCCGAATTGAAGCTGGTTATTGCACATCAGTGTTTCTTTTCTCTTCCCTTTTCGCTTGCTGAAGAATGTTTATTTTTATTCTTTTAACATTCTTTATTTTTAACACACCTCCATCGTTTAGCCATCTAAACTTGTATTTTAGATCGTTGTCTTCAGTGGCATCTTTATTTTTAATAACTTCTACCTTAGATTATCATCCTTCTAGAGTCTGTTAGTCTGTGCCTCCTGTTTTGTGCCCGCAGTACATTTTGGTTTCCCGGAACAGCTTCATGAGAGCAGAGACAAGCCTGCCTCGTTCCCTGTTGTATCCCTAACGAGCACAACGTCCACACATAGGCAACATTCCACCAGACTACACAGGGTGGTTATTATTTGCATTTTCAGAGAAAGGCAAAGGGCACTGCTGGCACATCTGAGTAGAAACTGAAAATATTTCTTTATATTGTGGATTCTGGGACTCTGAAAGAACTTCAAAATTCCCTAAATAAATATTTTTAAAGGCTATAACTTCAGAGATTCCCCCCCCCCCCCCCCCCGGGGTACTCAAGTTAAAGAAAACATACATATTTTTGTCCCCATTTCTCTCTAATTTTTCTCTTTTCTCTCCACTTGTGACAAAAAATCCCCTCGTGCCCCTTCTCCTTTACTGCTGGCCATCACATGGGTTCTCAGATAAGGGGTTTCCCCTCGGAAATCAGTCACAAGTATTCCATTCTCTTGACAGTGATTTAAAGCATCAAAGTATCCCTTCCAGGTAGAACTTCTCACTCTCCTTTCTAATCTGATGCACTCTATATAGGTTTCAACTCTTGGAATCTCCGTTCTCTCTGGTGTACCTTACTTATTTCCACCTCCAGGCTTACACTGATTTCTCTTTCCCTGGGTCCTTGGTCAAATAATGTTTAAGTCCCAGGTTCATGACACTTCTTTTTAACTTGACTCCGAGATTGCTGCTGTAGCTGCCTATCTTGGGTAGTAAAGAAGAAGGCAGGTTTTTGGTCCCTGTTTTGGGAGATTATGTTCTCCTTTCCCCACTCCCCAGTTTAACACAGAGTTGAATTATCAGAGCAAATTTGTGAAAGTCATAGCTCTTCTCCAGGAACAAACTGGCTGATTACAAGGATGAGGCGTGAAGGTGTTACGCCGTCATGATACAAGTGTGAGGCGTGAAGCATGCTTTTCCTGGAGGACCCAGAGCCCATCAGATGCAGGACCCGTCTGCACTGGAACCTGTTTGGCTTTGAAATGACAATGAGTTATTAAACAATATACTTCAAAGTAATCTCACAAAAGGCAGTTTTTTAGTTTTTAACATCTTTTGGATTCCATAGTTATACGGCTTAAGCACCTACTTCCATTCTTCAACCACACCCTGTAAGTCCATAAATTTTAGGTTATTTAACCACCTATTTAGACAGACCAGATACGTCTTACCAAAGTCATCTGCAGCTAGGGACTCTCGTTTTGCTAATAAATACCATTAACATATTTACAAGAGATACGGTCTAGGTCATTCCTTCCTCTCAGGCATTCTTACAGTTGGACTCATGGTGTAGTGTGGAAAATGGGGCACCCAGTATAGAAATCGGGCTTTATCATTAGAATTTATTTTTTAGAAGGTACTGGGGGAAAGGAAGCCCTTTGGAACGGCTGTGCCTTCACATGTAGCTGCGCATACAGACGCATGTGCCCTGTCTCAGTGTCCCTGGGAAGCCTGTGGGGCCTCCAGCCGGGAGGAGTGTTTGGAGCGGCACAGAGAGCAGGCTCCTGGCGACAGTCAGCTGCTTCATGCCGTCTCCGCTTGTGCTCGTGCCCCTGCTGTGGTCTCCTCCTTGCTGGTTCCTTCAAAACCTTACGAGTAAAGGGGTGTCCACTGGAAATAGTAATGATATAAAAGTGATTCAGAAAAATTGCTGTGATATTTTGAATATCCCAGGATGAAACCCAGAAGTCAGTTACAGAATTCTTCTCTTGGGTAAAGGGTAGTAAGAACTTAGCAGTGTTGAAACAAGGAAAAATTTTTTGTTTATTGAAGTGTATATAAAGGTAATTTGCACTTAGCATTCTTGCCACTTAAATTATCACATAGGTATTTGTGGCATTAGGGAGATATGAATAGTACTTTATCTGGCTTACTTTAGTCATGATGGACTAAAAAAATCTAATATTCTAAATCTGTCCATTTAGAATTTTGGAACAGAATTATATGCAAAGAATTTATAACTTCATGTAAATATCTGTATATAATGATATGAAAAAGATCCTGGTAAGGGAATAAAGCAACATCATGTATAGTGTAACCTATACCTGCTTAAATCCCCACATACTGCTCCTGACAATGCTCACAGCGATCGTACAGTAATGTGGCTTTGACTCTTAAACTCACATGAGAAGAGTTCTGGTCCTCCAGCAATATGGCACACTGCGTAAACTGCAGAAACATCCAGAAGGAAACCCAGAGGTGCTGCATCTTACAGCGAACATCCTTTACGTGCGTAGGTGATCTTGTGAGAAGTCAAGGGCGTCATTGAGCCAGAAGAGAGAGAGAACCGAGCCCTGAATGGGTTCGGTGGCTCGTGGGTTTTGCTCCTGAAGTTCAAAGTGAACGTTCCTGATTCATGTCCCAGACTCCGTCTGTCTTTTAGGTCAGAATCCTCTGCACTCAGTGACATATAGGGAAAGGAAAAGGAATATACATGTATATATGTAGGAGATTTTTATGGATCAGGCTTGAAGGTGATCACATCACATTCTACTGGCTAGAATGGTCATGATAACCATACCTAATTGCTCAGAAGGCTGAGAAATGTACCCAAAAAGGAAAGGAAATAGGGTCAGTGAACAGCTAAGCAGCCTTGCTACATTAGGCTAACTAAAGACTCATTTCTGTTCACAGTAAGGTTAATAAGAGCCAGGAAGGTTTGGAAACTTTTGGCACCATGATCCACAGCAAGAACTACTTCACAGTCTGTCGTGTGTAGACCTGAAGCTGAACTTTCCTGAAACAATATTCAATCTTAGTAGTTGTGATACACTTTGATATTTTCTATTTTTTTTTAATGTGTCATAATCTTCTGAGTTGTTTTGCAATCTAGGTCCCCAGATAAGTGATCTAGAATTTTTATGATTTAGATTTTACAACTAGGTTTCTACTTGCACCTTAAAAAACACTGGGGTAGGCAGATAAAGCCTAGGAGCCCACAGTTTATGAAGGTATTGCTGTCCATCCACTCCCATTTCAGAACACCATAATGTTCACTTACTAGATGTTTTTTAAAACCCCATATTTTGGCCCAGAGAGAAGCATAGTCAGGAAAGATTATGGAGATAGAGATGGAGACATCAAAATTTGAGTCTAGCAGTCACCCTAAGAACTGGCTTAAAGTCAACTTTTGCTGATATTCCTCTGTATTATTAAGCTATTACAGGTGGCTGGTTCACATTTTACAGAAGTTGAATGGTGACATTTTGCTTATTAGCCTTTTCTATTTCCTCAAATGTCTTTTTTATTATAGAATCAAATACTGGTCTTATAACCTTTAATTCATTTTTTGGTTTATTTTTTGTCTTGTTTGTTTTTTAAACAGCTTGCTGCTGGTTGCAGGGGGGACAGTTTTAAAAATCTGTGATTTTGGTACAGCCTGTGACATTCAGACGCACATGACCAACAATAAGGGGAGTGCTGCTTGGATGGCACCTGAAGTTTTTGAAGGTAAAATAGCAAAAGCATGATGTGACATGATCTACCTTATTACCCCATGTAAATCCAGTGTGTTTATGGCTTTCCCCTATTTACATGATTTTATTTCTGCAAGGCGTTTACACAAGATACTTCCTAAAGTCTAAGGAAGTACTGCATAAATACAACTTTAGATCTTGAATCTCATAGCAAGATTTCAGTTGTCTGTGAAGTTCAGGCATATGTACAGTTGATCCTCATACTCAGATTCCACAACTGAAAAATTGCCTGCGTGTACCCTAGAATCAGTACTCAATTCTTTTCATAAGTTATTCACAGGTATGCACAGAGCAAGAAAATATTTTGAGTCGCCCAGCACACCCGCTCCCGGCTGAGGTCAAACAGGGCGATGCTCTGCACTCTGTCAGTTCTCATCTGTGTCACTTCTGCGATCTATTGAGGGCCCTCATTTTTTCCCCTTTTTTGTACTTTGTGCTGATGATTTCACAGTTTAAAACAGCCTCCACGAGTAATATTGAAGTGCTTGCTAGTGGTCCTAAGTATCAGAAGGCTGTGATGTGTCTTACAGAGAAAATGTACCTGCTAGCTAATCTGCATTCAGGCATGAGTTACAGTGCTTTTGGCCATGAGTTTAAATTAATGAATCAATGATTTATATTAAAAGAGATGTTTTAAACAGAAACACATAAAACAAGGTTAGTGATCAGTTGACAAAAATGTTTTGAAGAGGCTCACAGGAACCCAATCCTGTATTTCCTCTGGGAGGAAATGATTCACTGTTTACAAATTCACAGTTCAGTTCACTTCAGTTCAGTTGCTCAGTAGTGTCCGACTCTTTGCGACCCCATGGACTGCAACACACCAGGCCTCCCTGTCCATTGCCAACTCCTGGAGCTTACTCAACTCATGTCCATTGAGTCAATGATGGCATCCAACCATCTCATCCTCTGTCATCCCCTTCTCCTCCTGCCTTCAATCTTTCCCAGCATCAGGGTCTTTGCAAATGAGTCAATTCTTCGCAATAGGTGGCCAAAGTTTTGAAGTTTCAGCTTCAGCATCAGTCCTTCCAATGAATATTCAGGATTGGTTTCCTTCAGGATGGTCTGGTTGGATCTCCTTGTAGTTCAAGGGACTCTCTCAAGAGTTAAGACTCTCTCAAGAGTCTTCTCCAACACTACAGTTCAAAAGCATCAATTCTTAAGCACTCAGCTTTCTTTATAGTCCAACTCTCACATCCATACATGACTACTGGAAAAACTATAGCTTTGACTAGACAGACCTTTGTTGGCAAAGTCATGTCTCTGCTTTTTAATAGGCTATCTAGGTTGGTCATAACTTTTCTTCCAAGGAGCAAACGTCTTTTAATTTCATGGCTGCCGTCACCATCTGCAGTGATTTTGGAGCCCCAAAGAATAAAGTCTGTCACTGTTTCCACTATTTCCCCATCTATTTGCCATGAAGTGATGGGACCAGATGCCATGATCTTAGTTTTCTAAATGTTGAGTTTAAAGCCAACTATTTCACTCTCCTCTTTCACTTTCATCAAGAGGCTCTTTAGTTCTTCTTTGCTTTCTGCCATGCAGGTGGTGTCATCTGCATATCTGAGGTTTTTGATATTTCTCCCAGCAGTCTTGATTCCAGCTTGTGCTTCCTCCAGCCCAGCGTTTCTCATGATGTTCTCTGCATATAAATTAAATAAGCAGGGTGACAGTATTCAGCCTTGACGTACTCCTTTGCCTATTTGGAACCGGTCTGTTGTTCCATGTCCAGTTCTAACTGTTGCTTCTTGACCTGCATACAGGTTTCTCAGCAGGCAGGTCAGGTGGTCTGTTAGTCCCATCTCTTTAAGAATTTTCCAGAGTTTATCATGGTCCACACAGTCAAAAGTTTGGCATAGTCAATAAAGCAGAAGTAGATGTTTTTCTGGAACTCTCTTACTTTTTCGATGATCCAACAGATGTTGGCAATTTGATCTCTGGTTTCTCTGCATTTTCTAAATCCAGCTTGAACATCTGGAAGTTCACGGTTCATGTATTGCTGAAGCCTAGCTTGGAGAATTTTGAGCATTACTTTACTAGAATGTGAGATGAGTGCAGTTGTGCGGTAGTTTGAGCATTCTTCTTTCATTGCCTTTCCTGGGATTGGGATGAAAGCTGACCTTCTCCAGCCGCGCTCACTGCAGACTCTGTAGGAGAATGCAGGGAGGGACAGGGACCCAGTGCGATTTCTGTTGGTGAAACGTCAGCATTCAGAGCTCCGGAGCATGCCTTAGAAAGAACGCAGGTAACTTAATTCAAACTCTAAGAGAGTGATCCATAAGTTGCATATGAGGTTTCTGTATAAAAACACCAGTTATCTTTTAAATAATTGAGAAAACTTGAACTGAAGATGTGTGATTCATACATTAGAAGGTATGAAATCCCATGAAATTCAGACACATTGAATAATTGGATTCCGATTTTGACTTTTATTTTTGATGAATTTAAAGTTTTTTGTTCTTTGTTTTTAGCCACCAAGAGAAAGAAATTTGCTCTGCCTTGAGTGGAGCTATTTTGCCACAAAGTTCAGTTAAAATGTTTGTGGACAAGCACATGTTAAATTATATAAGGTTAAATCATGCCACTTGTTTTAAGTTTGTATGTAGAATACACATAATTGGCATTGTTTTGAAATTATTTATTTAATGTGACTTTCTTTGAGTTAAAATAGCACAGTTGTTACTGTAGTGTAGAGAGCAGAAAGATTTGTTTTTACAGAAGAACCCAGAAATAAGAGTTACTCTTAATTGTTTAGAGCAAGAAGACTCAGACTGTTAGGCTGTGTAGATTTCTTCATTTCTGAAAGGGGTCAGCACCTGTGGTTCAAGTCAGACTGTGATGTCTCTGTCCCGTTCATAGTGCCTACTGCATGGAGCACACGCGAAGCACGTCCATAGCTGCTGTTGTCATAATTGGTCATTCTCAAAGTGGGCTGTTCATGGGTTTTAGGGTTTTGTTTGTTTGTTTATCAGCTGATTGACAGCTGACTTACAATTATGTACATTTTGCTGCATAAATCTGCTTACTGTAAATTTGGTATTTGTAGTTTTCCTGCTTACAACTTACTTTTAAGTTTGCAAGTTAATAATTTATCTCGCCACATATTTTGGGAAAAAAATCTTCACACTAGATTAGAAATTTCTTCTGCTTTGATAGTGTTTTCCATCAAGAGAAAGTGAGAAGAAAATTTTAAGATTAAGCAATTACAGAAAGGAATGTACAAGTTGTTTTAATTCTCTGCCCCAGAGAAAATATGTTTAAATAAAAGATAAGGTCTACATTTCTTGACAAGAAGGTAGAAAATGACTAACTAAAGTGGGTTTGTTTTTTTTTCCTCTTTATTGGATGATAATTGCTTCACAGCGTGGTGGTCTCTGCTGTACATCCGTGCAGATCAGTCATAACTAGACACATATGTGTGTGTGTGTGTGTGTACCCCCCTTCCTTCTGAGCCTGCCTGCCCACCCCCACCCCAAGTCCAGGTCATCGCAGAGCGCCAGGCTGGGGTCCCTGTGTACACAGCAGCTTCCTGCTGGTTGTCTGTTTTATGCATGGTAGAGTACGTTTCTGAGTGCGTTATTCATACTTATCTCATTCTAAAGTGTAGTTTTTGCAGAGACTTGGGGTCTTCAGAAAGCTTCTCAGCCATACCTGTGGCAGTCTCTTGTTTTTGTACATGATACTTATTCTTAAAATTTATGAAAGCCGTTTCTTCTGTAAGTCATGTAGGGAAATGTCTTGAAATTTTACTACCTTTTTTTCTAGGTAGCAATTACAGTGAAAAATGTGATGTCTTCAGCTGGGGTATTATCCTTTGGGAAGTGATAACACGTCGGAAACCCTTTGATGAAATTGGTGGCCCAGCCTTCCGTATCATGTGGGCTGTTCATAACGGTTTGTGAAGTTTTTCGTCAGTATGTTTTGTATATTTCTTATTTGGAAATTGTTTCTCCCCCAAAGAGGACCATTTATCCCCAGTATTAAAGTGTATGATGTCTTGTAACCAGCCTCCAGCCCTCCCTGCCCTGACACCAGGGTCGAGCAGAACGGGGGCAGTCCTGGCTCTGGATGAAGCTGAGAAGGTCTGCTCGCTGTGCCCATGCAGAAGAGGCCATCAGTAGGCAGCCTGAGCCAGCTGCCCCGTTGCCTCTCTCCAGCAGACAGGGGCATGTTGGACTGGGCGCTGTGGGGAAAAAAAATTTTCTCACATGGTTAAGATAATTAGGGAGCTGTTGCTTTTTTTTCTTGAAGAAGCAGTGTCTCACTGAGGAGAGAAAGCAAAGCATTTTAAGTACGAGTTGTTACTTAAGCTATTCATAAAGGCAAAACGCAAAGTGCATCACATAGTCTTGCTTTTTAGCTTCTCATTCATCCTGATGATGTGAGTGCTATTATTGCCCCATTTTACATCTTTCCACATTAGGAAGCTGAGACCTAGAGCAGCTAAGTAATTTGCCTCGGGTCACAGGTTTAGTAAGTGGTGTTGCTGAGATTAGATCGGGGTGTTTCTGACCCAAATGTCCATATTTTTAAGTTATATTCATTTATGGAGACAATGTCCTTGCATCCCTTCTACTCCCTTTATACCTCTAATTACAACGTTTCTAACCACTCATGATACTAGAACACATCTCCTTCATTAACCAAGTTACTTTGCAGTTGCTTTGGGAAAATAAAGTTCTTGAAAGGGAATTGCTGAATCTTTTAACTTTTGCTCTCCCTCTCTGTCGTTAATTTCTATCTCTTGATTATAATTATTCTGATTAATGGCATTTTTGACACACTGTTCCACATGTGACAGAACAAGTGTCTGCCCCACTGTTTTGGTTATTCATAGACATGTCAAGGAGGCGATGGCGTGATCGTGTGTTTCCGGTTCCTTGTAGTACCTTTCTGGTTGTTATGGAGGATGCTAGAGCGCTGACCTGGACAGTTTCTTTTCTTTTTCTGTCATGTGTCAGTAAAACTGAATGTCAGTGAAGTAAGAAATAAAAGAACTGACTGATTAACTGATAAATTTACAAAGATTTCATTATAATCGGGCCCTTCTTTTAAGTTAGGGGCCTTGCTAGTGACATTAGTCTTGTTAATTACACAGAAGTTGGCAGTTTTCGGCTTGTGCAATGACTGACTCACAGCTACCGTGAGGCCCGCCTCCCACAAAAGGACCGTTTAGAGGCCAGTGCGTGTAATACTGTAGTTGGTGGCTTTCGATACGTGGAAGATGCTTTTTCAAACAGATTTGAAATTTTTATGATAAATCTGAAAATACAGGTCAGATATTACCTCAAGTCACCATTCACACATTAAGCTGTTGACTATTTGTTAAAAGTGTTTATAATAAATTAAATATTATTAACTCTCAATCATAATGCGTGTGAAAATTTTAATTTGGCTTCTCAAAAGGTGTAGATTCCCCTTTATGAAAATGTAATGTTAACCTAAAGGGCAAAATAAATGTGCTTTTATTCCTCCTAAAAAAATCTTGGTTTAGAAAATAAATACCATGTTAGAAACCTACACTATTCTTTGAGTAAATACATTCTTTTCTCCCCTCCTCTAATTTTTAATTGTAGGTACTCGACCACCACTGATCAAAAATTTACCTAAGCCCATTGAGAGCCTGATGACTCGCTGTTGGTCTAAAGACCCTTCTCAGCGCCCTTCAATGGAGGAGATTGTGAAAATCATGACCCACTTGATGCGGGTATAATCCTTCTTTTGAGGGGCTTTGGGGTTAAGGGACCTTTATATACACTGAGTTTTAATGGGGTTTTAAAGTAAGGGGATATCATTTTTTCTTGTTTTATACTTTTTTGTGTTTTCCACTTTAGAATGGGTATTCATTACTCTCATAACAAGAGGAGAAAGCATTATTTTAGAAAAAAAAATCTAGTTCTTGATAATGGAAAGATGGCTAGACTAGGTCTCTGAACGTGCTTTTTTCCTTCTCCTTAACTCAGTAGATGTATCTGTTACTGGGCCTGTTGCCTTATCTGTAATGTGAGAGAAGTTGAATTAGATGATCTCTAAAGCCTTTACAGAATTTGGGTATTTTATGACTCTAATTGTTGCTGAGTTATAAACTTTCTTTAGTACAAATCCTTATCAAGCAGTCATTTATGTAGCATACTAGAGAGGCTACATTCCCAGACACTTTTATTTAAGTGATTTTTACCTTTTGGTTTTTCATTGTATATTTTCAGCTTTTCGCTTGCCGTTAAAAAGTTAAACTTTTTTCTAGGATCTGTAGAATTTTAGAATTTAGAAGAATTATTTTAAATGATTATTAGAATTTCCCAGTCTATAAATCAAACACTTTTGTTAGAATTATTTGAATCATTCTAGGCCTCTGGGTTTTGATGCACTAAGAAATCTATCAAGTAGTACCTTGACTTGGAAATGTTTATGCACTTGCGAAAGTGCCTGAACTTCAGAACAATTTGCTAAGTAGAAGAATCTTTCAATCTCTTTGAATATAGATTAAGTGATTTCTTAAATGGACACATAATTAATTTGTTCATTCTATTGAAAATAAGTTAAGTACAGCAACTTGAACTCATCTTCTAATAACCTAATTTAATATTTGGAGAACAGCTACGCGTAGAATCCTGGGACCTAAAGATACATTCATGAGAAAATAACTCAGTAAAAATTAAAATTAAAAAGTAAAGAAAACAGCTTGGTCTCCATAATCAGATACCTTAAAACTTTGGGTTATATAAGTTATTCACATTTTGATTGTGCTTATAGTTGCTTTGTCTAATTTGAGAAGAAAACGTTTCTCTTTTTTCTCCCTAAATTCTAATTTTTATCCAGCAGATGTATCCAGTATTTTATCTCTGATTCATAGAGTGACTTTCATAATCTATCTTTGATATTTAAAATACTGATTCTAACGTTATTCTATGGCATAGCATCTCAGTTGTCAGACTAAGTCATTTCAACACTTTAGAGATTTGCATCACTGCTCTGAGAACATGAATAATGTTTCATGTAATTATGAGGAATGATACTGCTGTATTTCATATGTCCCTCTAGAGGAATATTGACTGTTTTCTTCAAGATTATCTGGGCTCTGTGTAGGTGGATACACAGCATTGATAACAGTTGAAATTCAGAAGAGTTAGCACATTGTTGTCTCTATCTACAAATTTCCACATATGCCTTAGGGAAAATAAAGCAGCATCTTTGCTGCATTCAGATCTCAGCAAGGAAGTAATTCAAACATACTTACTAAGTTAATTTTCACATGATTTAATTTGTACTAAAGAAAGTTTACATTGTTATTTACCTTTTTATATATAGTACTTTCCAGGAGCAGACGAGCCGTTACAATACCCTTGTCAGTATTCAGATGAAGGACAGAGCAACTCCGCTGCCAGCACAGGTGAGTGGATAGATTGGAACGGTGATAACCTAAGATTTTTGCTTCTCTGTTCCCATGAAACGATAATCAAGAAGCAGTAAATGATGTCCCTTTTTGCATTTTAATTTATTCATTTAATATGATTGCAATTTGAATTTCCAGGTGTATCATTCTTCATGTAGGTACCCAGGTTAAAGAGTTAACTGAAAACCCACTTCCAAGTTTTGAAATTCTTACACAGTTATTATATCTAAAAAGACTGGATATTATATTTTTGTGAATGCCATTCTTTACTTGAAAAATAATTCTTACACAGATACAGCTAGATCAAATAGTATCAAAAATTATTATAAATATGTATATATAAAACAGCATATTTTCTGTATCATGAGCACCCTCCAAGTTGATCTTTGTAGAAGAATCCATAAAGACATTCATTTAAGAAGCTGTGTTTTAGTTCAGAGTTCCTCAGTTCCATAGTCTGTGGTCATCAAAAAAAAACAGTAGAAGTAATACTCTAATTTAGAAAAATTTTACTTCTCAAAATATATGGTATTATGAACATTTCATTATTCAGTTCAGTTCAGTCTCTCAGTCGTGTCTGACTCTTTGCGACCCCAGGAACCGCAACACGCCTGGCCTTCCTGTTCATTTGCTTAAAGTTAAAAGGCATAGGTGTGTATGTGCACATATACTTAATGCATTCTTAAAATTTTATTTTTACTGTTCTATTTCCCCTACCTCCAAAAAAATTATATGTAAACGGGTTCCAATTTTACTGAAAGTCTTTCTGAGATGCTCTGAATTCTAGAGTGGATTTCTCTAAAAACATTTGCTTGCCACTCCTTACCCTCAGCTGACCTTCTTGACCGTTGCCCTGTGATCAGAAGACAGCTGCCAGACTCCCCCTCCACGCGCCCACCCGCCCGTGTCTGCCCGTCTGCTCTGCACCCCCTTCCGTGCCCACGCTGAACTGTCCGTGCTCACAGCCAGAGGCGCGCCTGCCCCTTGTGCATCAGATCCCGTCTGCTCTCCTAGCAGCTCTTCCTGTCTCTTGCATCATCAGTTTTAGCCTCTGTACTGGGATCATTCCCTGAGTATATATACAGTAGTCCTCACCTCGTCCACAGTTTGTCCAGAAATACTGAATGAGAAGTTCCAGAATGAAATAATTCATGGGTTTTAGATTGGAGCCGTCTTGAGCAGCACGATGAAGGCTCGCTCCGTCCTAGGCGTCGTCCTTTTATTCAGTGCATCCTCTCCATTTGTCACCTAGTAGCCCTCTTGGTTGTCACATCACCTGTCGAGGTATCATAGTGCTTGTGTTCATGGGACCCTAGTTTTATTTAATACTGGCCCCAAAGCACACGAGTAATGATGCTGGCAATTCTGATATGCCAAAGAGAAGCTGGAACGTGCTTCCTCTAACTGAAAAGGTGAAAATTCTCAACTTTAATTAGAAAAAAAAAATCCTATGCTGGCTGAGGTTGCTAAGATCTGCATTAAGAACTTCTGTCCATGAAATCATGAAGAAGGAAAAAGAAATTTGTGCCTGTTATGCTGTCATGCTTCAAACTGCAAAAGTTAACAGCCACAGTGCAGGATAAGTGCTTAGTTAGAAAAGGGTATTAAATTTGTACAGTAAGGTATTTTGAGAGAGAGACCACATTCATGTAACTTTTATTACCATATATTGTTATAATTGTTCCGTTTTATTTTTAGTTACTTTTGTTAATCTCTTACTGTGCCTAATTTATAAATTAAAGTTTATCCTAGGTATATGTGTATAAGAGAAAACACAGGATGTGAGGGTTCAGCACCATCTGAGGTTGCAGGCATCCACTGGAGGTCTTGGAATGTATCCCCTGTGGATAAGGCGGGGACTGTTGAAGTCCTTATTTGCATTTCTCTAGTTTCTCTCTTGCCATTCTCTTGTGCTCACTCTGTTCAAGCTTTTATTATACCACTACTCTAGAACTGCTCTTGTCAAGGTCACCATCTTCCCAACCTATAAACGTCAAGAGTGCCCAGGGCGTAGTCATTTGACCTCTTTGTCTAAACTCATTTCCTTAGTAATCTCATCTAGTATACATGTATACCATGTATTTGCCAATATTTTTGCTCCATCCCAAACTTTAACTCCACACTCACGTATCCAACTACTTGATTGATACCTGCTATGAGCTCAAAATTACCATTTTCCTAACTGAGCTCCCTTCAGACTCAGTCGTTCCACACTCTTTCCATCTTGATTAATAGCCATTTCTTTCTCTCAGGCTGAGAATCTTAACGTCTTTCTTGACTATTAGAAAACTCTTTAGGCACTTTGGTTCCCTTTTTGTGCTATCCTGAAATATCATTTAAAATGGGTTTGTTTGGGTATCTTCATTAGCTTGAAAAGTCTTATCTCTTTTCATATCTTGCTAGTTTAGAAAAGAATTTAAGTTGCATTTTATTGAATGAAGCGTGTGTGTTATTCACAGCCTATTGTCATAAATATTTTTGCTTTCCTAGGCTCCTTCATGGACATCGCGTCTACAAACACCAGTAATAAAAGCGACACTAACATGGAACAGGTTCCCGCCACAAACGATACAATTAAACGCTTAGAGTCAAAATTGCTGAAAAACCAGGCAAAACAACAGGTTTGTTTTGTTATTTAAAGTTAAACCTTTTGGTAACCTTACCAGTAGTCATGAAGTCCTAAACATTATACTAGCAAGTATTGTTTGCCTTCTTCACTATACAAGTCCTGAATCTTGTTCCTAAAGCAGACAGATAGGCTCAAGAGTAGAGATGTGTAATGAGATTCCCCTGAAATTCTTTACAATTAATCGTTCTCCCATCTGATGATTGCTGCCTTTGGCATTTGTGCATATCTTCCTTATGATGATCCCTAACTTGAACAGTTGAGGGTTACAAGTGTAAAATGGAGATTTCTTGGCTATACTACCTGGTTAAAGGGGTTCTTCTAGATCCATCATTTCATGTTTCCAGATTTATTATATTTTTGCTGTTCCTGGTTTTGAAATATTTTAAGGAGTGACTTTATTCATCTTCCTTGAGGCATTTAGGATAACTAATAATTGGGGCATTTAACTCCCAGCCTTAGTGATCACCTTTTCCTAAAGGCCAGTGTCTGCAGCTTATTCTTCGTCACTCCTGCAGCTCCCTCTCCCTGAAAATTTTCCATTTCTTTTGAGCAGAACCCCTGAAAATCCCAGTTGGTATCTCCCTTCTTCTAGCTGCCCAGGATTTTTACATATAAAGAGTTTCAGTAATTCAGATTGACCTATGTTTTTAACAGAGTGAATCTGGGCGTTTGAGCTTGGGAGCTTCTCGTGGGAGCAGCGTGGAGAGCTTGCCCCCAACCTCTGAAGGCAAGAGGATGAGTGCCGATATGTCTGAAATAGAAGCCAGGATTGCTGCAACCACAGGTAAAAAGGAAGTAAGAGTCTGAAGAGGAGCGAAAATGGCAGTTTCAGTTGTTTCAGTCATGGGAATGTCAGGGGCTTTTCTTGTGTTTCCTACATTTTTTTAAAGCAGGAAGTTGATTTATAATATACTTCTATGCTTCTAGCAGAAAGCATCTCAAATTCCGAATAAAGCAAGCATGATTTGTAAAATTATTTGCATTATAAAGTTTCATTTCTTATTACAGATTTTTATCAAATAAAATTCAGCTCAATATGAGCTAAAAATCTAAATGAGAAATTGAAATTTAGCCAAAACCAGGATGTTTTGGCAGGATTCTCAATGATTCTACTAGAGTTTTGTGCTGAACTCAAGTAATAGCAAATGTTTTGTTTTGAATTTAGCAGGAAAATGTGCTCCAGGTCAAAATATGATTTGGCCTTACTCTCTGCTGTTGCTCCCTTCAGGGGCACAAGTAGCTGAGTTTGTGATTAATTCTTTTAATTGTAAAATAAAAGATTGTAGTAATTTGATCTGGATAAAGCTCGCATTTCTCTTCCATTTTGTCAGTACTTAAACTGATTAATTGTGGAAAGACTGGTCAGCACAAAATTAATAACATGTTTTGTTACCTTAGTGGACTTGTAACCTTCTTGTCTAACCAGGTTCATTTAGTAATGATGGGTTAAATTGTTTTCTTTCTGATTTCCCTAGGGGTAGAGAGGGACTGATTATAAATACATTTCTATCATGGAAAATGTAGAAATATAAATTTTAAAAACTCAGTCTTCCATAATTGTCCCGCTAAAAAGTCAACACAACATTTTTGTGTATTTACCTCTAGTCTTTTAGACTACATATGTATATATAAGTGTATTCCCTAGTGTATTAGCATTTTTTTTTTAACTCAGCTAACCAGGTTTTGTAGGATTATGTTTTGGTTTGTTTTAAGATTGTTTTGGTTTCTTTCTAAAAAGAATATTTTCATTTTGTGTGAAGTTCTTTTAAGAAAGAAGTTGTCCAGAGGACCTTCCTAACTCTTCTTGTCTTCAGCTAATCTTGGTCACTTATTTATCAGTTAGCATTAGAATCAGTTAGATCTTACAGAATTTCCAAAATAACAGTGTCTTTAACACAAACTTTTTTCACACACAAACAAATCTGGAGGCAGGCTCCTTGATCTTTGGTGACTGGGTTTCTTCTGTCTCTCTGTGTTACAATCCCTATTGTGTGGCTTCCTTCCTGAAGGTGACCTTGTGCTCCATAATGGCTGTTACAGTTCCAGTCATCACATCTGCAATCCCAGCATCAGGAAGCAGGAGTTAGGGCAAGGGCTACTTTCTCAAAAGGCTCTCACAGAAGTCCCTCCTAGCAACTCCCACGTTTATGTCATTGGCCATAGTAATAGGGTCAGACGGCTCCCTGTGGATCCAAGGGAATAGGGGATCTGCAGTCTTTCATCTGGGAACATTGCTGCCCTGAGTATAGTTGAGGTTCTGTTGCTAAGAAAAAAGGGAAAAGTAGAGATTGGCTGGTCTCTGCCACGCAGATGGAATCTTCAGAAACAAGCAAGTTGCGTGGAGGTCACTTGAGTCACAAGTGTTTCTGTGAGCAGTGGGAGTGTCACAGGACCGTGTCTGAGGAACAGTGTCCACAGAAATGCAGCCTAACACTTTGGGAGTCCTTTTCATTTCAGGAATGTCAGTCAAGTCAGAGCTGCCAAATAGTGATTGCTACCTAAAACAGGAAGTGTTCTGTAATATAATAGTAATAATTTTATATCTGCTAGTGTCAATTTTTTAGTCAGGTACTGGTTTATAATTAATCTTTACAGAAGTGATGTTTCACCAGATTAAAGGTAACCACATACACTTAAATAACCCTAACCTTTCTCTGCCTAAATGAATAAAGCAGATGGGCTGAACATTTGTTGGTGAATTGTCTTACTTTGACAGGTTCATATTTTCCAGCCTTTCAGAACTATTCCGTTTAGCAGGAATAGACCCTAAACTTTGGAAACTACAGTAAATACTCAGTTTATCAGAAGTATGTTTAAATATTTATCATTATAAGAGCATATACATTTCACACTTTGATTCAATAATTATCATATAATCACTGAATTGTACTTTGTAGCACACTTCAAGAAACACCTCATTGAACACATATTCCTGTGTGTGTTTAACTAAAACAAACATGACAGCTTATTTCTTTTTA
The DNA here is from genome assembly GCF_963930625.1 of Muntiacus reevesi. Classification (NCBI taxonomy): domain Eukaryota; kingdom Metazoa; phylum Chordata; class Mammalia; order Artiodactyla; family Cervidae; genus Muntiacus; species Muntiacus reevesi. Next base: position 55,789,686 of record NC_089267.1, read on the forward strand.
ATTCCTCTTTTCTTCCCCCTTTGCTCGTAGACCCTCACTGCACCTCAGTGGTTGCATGTAGACTGTTCCCATGAACGTGCTGGGAATCTAACTTTCTCGTTACCCTGCAGCCTTGTTTGTCTCTGTCCTGTTTTATTTTTTCCTGCTAATTAAAGCCAGTATGTGAAACATCTTGTATTGATAGTAAGCATGGACAAAGGGTTTGATAGTTCTGCATGCCATCCTGCATGAAGTGTTATTAACATAACTATTTGAAACGTATTCTGTTTTTGTTCACCGTTTTCTGTGTTACTATTTGTGGTTGTTTGCATGTATACTGTATGTGTGTATTTTTGCAGCCTTTTCCAAGCCTAAACGGGGCCACCGTAAAACCGCTTCATTTGGCAACATTCTGGATGTCCCTGAGACCGTCATAGCAGGTATCATGGACCACCTGGGATGGTCTAATAGCTGTAAAACCAGAATAATGATCCCTGGTACTTATAAAATGCTTCTTGCTCCAATTTGATAGAATGTGAAAATACATACCTTGCATGCAGTCCTTAGGGAGACAGATTAAAAACTGTACACATTTATCTGCACTGAAGCCAGCTTGGCCAGAAACCTCACATCTCCAAAACTGAGGAAGAACTAGAAGATAAAGTAATAAGCCTTTTCATGGAAGGAGGCATGCCAGCCCAGAATTCTGCCAACTTCCTCTCATCTTTTAAATGAGCGGAATAGCTGAACCCAGACCTTTCCTGCACCCAGCAGAAAGAGAAAACAACCCTTTAAAACTACTTGTTGTCCTTGGCTCCTGTCCTCTCTTCATTAGAACTTGGGGTCCCTCTTGGCATTCTGTCCCAGCCTCTTTCTGTTAGTAGCAAGTGAAATAGGAAGTTGAGAAAAGAGTAGCTGAATAACATTTTACCTTAACCTAGAAAACAGAAACAAAACTGAATGAGATTTGCGATTTTGCATGGTATGTTGCCAAATAATTATGGTCACTTCTGACTCCTGTGTATTATTAGGAGGGTCTTCTTGCAAATTACATGTTTTTATACCTAACTCCCACATGTCTCGTCTGGTTAGATCGCTGTTATTTCTTACGGTGATTATCTCATAGATGACTCTAAATCCCCATGCCTAGTAATTCTTGGCTCCTCCACTAAACTGGAACCTGAGGGTAGAGACTGTGTCTTTGTTATTTATTGTTGATGGCATCAGCCATGTCTGACTCAAGACCTCACTTAGAGTGTTTAATAAAATGTGCCAGTTATGGAAATGACCCATTATTGAGCTCCCAGCGGGTCAGAACTGGGATACATGTAAAATCTGTAAATTACAGATGTGTATAAAATATTTTAAACAGTTCTTAGGGCCCATTCCATTCCAAAACCATTTTATTTCTAGAGTAGTTCTTTGTTATTCTGGTTGTTCAAGTGGTTTATTTTACATTTTCATTGTTGCCATTCAGAGAATACAGTTAATTTATTCCTTGCATACTTTTATTGAGTCACGGACTGCTTTCAAAATTAGTAAAGTACTTAGGATCATTTTACCTCTGCCCTGAAAGATACCAAGTTTAAGGGAATAGTACTCTAACTGAAGAAGCAGCAACGTTTAAACATTCATACTGCCGAGCTGTGATGATCTTAAATGTTTGAGAGTATCAGGAAAATTCAGCTGAATGGCACACTAATCTTAATCTGGGTCTTATGGATAAACATTAAGAACAGATACAGCCACACACAGCGAAGTAGCCAGTGATGTATGTGGTGATGCGTGGGGAAGGAGAGGAGAAGGCGGTCTCCGGTTCTGAACCAGGGTGAATGTGTGCACCACGCCGCACCCCGCCAGGGGACGCTTGGCGCTGTCTGGAAACGCTTCTGATTGTCGGAGCTAATGGTGCTACTGACGGGGCAGGCAGAAGCCGCGTTGCTGCTCACAGTCTGGGGAGTCTTCGCAGCCTCCCGCAGCCGAGAATTACCATCCTGAAGTGTCGGCAGGGCCAGGGCTGTGTGAGCTGTAAGGTAGCTTAAGGCACATCAGCTTAGTAGCCATTTTACAGATGAAAACGATTCGGTGATGGTGAATGGGTTTCCCGAGTTACACAGCCAGGATCCCATCCTGGATCTTCTGACACCAGATTGCACCCGTTTTTTTGTTTTGTTTTGTTTGAGTCACAGAAGTTAGAATAATTCTGTGCTGTTCCTACTTAGGGTTCATATTAAATTTAACTGAGCTCTTCATCCAGGAGATAACTTTTGGATGACATTGGATCCTTCTGGGGTTGGGAAAGCTTAATTCTGCTGATAATTGCCAGAGTGCCAGTGCTTATCAAGTGGAAGCAGTACTCAGTAGTACATTTATTAAATATTCTTGTTGGGTTTTTCCCCAGATGTTCAAACATTAACCTAGTAGTTTCCATTTTTTTAATAAAGGATGCAACCACTGGAATTGAAATAATAGGACATAAAAGTCAAACATTAATTTATTCTTAGATTATATTTTTAAATTAAACATAAAAGATATAGCCTGTGCTTTGGGAATATCTCAACTATCTTACAAGGCCGTTTTAATTGTAAAGAAGGATGAAATGTAATTCCCTAAATTTCCTAATACCTTTTAGAACTTTTTTACTTGAGGTTGATTCCCTACAAATTCTGTGGTTATATTATCAGACACTTCCTGATATATCCAAACTGGCATTAATTAGCATTGAATCCCAATTGTAAGCATTTTTAAAATATAAGCTGTATTTTTCATCTGTTATGGATAAGTATTTTCAACAATACCTTCCTTTGGCCAAGTGCCGTGTACTGAGCGCGCCTGCACTGAGCGCGCCGTGCGCTGAGTCTAATGCGCCTCTTGGAGTAAACCGCCTCTTTTTATTAGGGGTGCTCCTTTAAGCGTCAAGTAAGTTTTACATGTATTTATTAGCAGTGTACAAATGTGTCATTTTTGAAGTGTTGCTTCTTGCATTTTTAAAAAATTTTACCAAGTTTTAAAAGTTTTTAAATAGGCACTGTCACTCTAAAAAAAAATTTTTAATGCAGTCTTTATAATGACTAAAATGCCCAACCTGGTCATGGGTGAACAAATTTAAATCTTGTTTTTTGCTTGCTCTTCAACACTGTTAAATATCCTGCCATCAACAAATGAGGAAGAACAAGCAACCTGTGGCTAACGCCAGCATTCATCAGTTTAACAGTCTCTCGGGTCATGCAGAAATGGACCTTTAACACCTCAGGACTTCTGTGGATCAAACCACACAATGTTCTGTACCCTTGCACCTTGGGCCTGGCTCTCAAAGAGGTATTGGCAAGCTTTGTTATGCTTAAGTCTTCTTTCTACTTTCCCCTGCCCACAGAGTGGCTGTCAATCGATCTGGCTTCTTTTTAGCAAGCAAGACACATAATAAGAGCAGTTGCCAGTACAGTATGGCATTCTGCTAACTCTTCATTGGTGGAGAATGTCCTGCCAAATAACTGTGCAACCTAAGCAAAGTTAATGTAAATGCAGACATCTCTTGCCCATAATTGAAACTATCTGATCTATAGTTTTCTAATCCATTTTATGTTACTTTTATTTGAAGAAAAGAGAGTGAGTGGCAGATTATTGGATTGTTTTAAATTTTTCTAAAGTTTTTTCCTTTAAGATTTTGATAAAAACATGGATTTTTGTTTATTTGGTCCTTTTACTTGAATTTTCCTGACTTTCCCACATTTTGCTTTTGTCATTATCCAAGCTTCCAAGGGTCTATTTTCCCTCCATCTTCATCTCAAATACTCAAATGGAATAGGGATTATGAATTGGGAAACTGTAATACATTTGATAGTAACATTTGATCTGATGTTAGAAGAATACCTAAATTTTACGTTTCTTTTAAAATTCCACATGTCAAAGTTTAGCAAGTAAAATGTCAAAAAGTTACACAACAAAAGCAGCAACCTTTTCCATTTTCATAGAGTAAGAGACTGAGTCAGCTTCCCTGATAGCTTAGTGGTAAGGAGCCCACCTTCCAAAGTAGGAGACGTGGATTCAATTCCTGGATTGGGAAGAGTTCCCTGGAGAAGGGAGTGGTAACTCACTCCAGTATCTTGCCTGGGAAATCCATGGACAGAGGGGCCTGGCGGGCTGCAGTCCATGGAGCTTCAGAAGAGTCCAGCTTAACTTAGCAACTAAACAAGAGACTGAACAGTTAAAAAATATTTTGTTCATGGCTCTGGTGTCTGTCATCAGGGGAGATCAGCAGTCGTACTCTCATTTTAAACTGATAGAACACTTTGATCAAAAAATATTGCATACTGTCTTAAGGATTTGCTAAAGAAGGCTGAATATGCAAGTGTTTTGTTGAATCAATCTTAATACACATAAAATATTTTTGTCCAAGTTTCTGAATTTAATTGACATTTGTTGTTTGTAATATTCTTGAAGCTGAAAAGAAACTTTAGGAGTCCTTAATGGTTTCAGCTGCATTTAGATCTCTTAACTGAGAAAAATTTAATGACTATTCATTCACTTTAAAGTTCAATCAAGTACACTGAGCTCTGTTGTATATTGGTTATTTACCAAAAGTGTGATAAGTAATTAGGTAGAATATGAAAAGTGCAAGCGATCAACAGTGCAGCACCGCTGTGAGGAGACCATGAGGTAGAAAGAATCAAGCTTTTCTGGAACTCAAGTTCATACCTGGCACAGATAGTGTCATTAACACCTGCCTTTGTGTAGGGACACGGAGGCCCAAGGAGAGCTCTTCTGAGATATACCACCTCTGCTTCTGCCAAGTGCAGACACTGCTCCTTCAGTAAAACTCTATATTTGTGACTAAATAGGAAAGTGCATCTAAACTTACAGGAAATATTTCAGTAGTCTCTTTCCACCTTATTGTAGTCTACCAAGATCACTTTTTAAAATCTAAAAAAGATAAGTGTCCCATAATTTTTAATATTCAAAGCTTAACAGATATCAAAATTTCCAACATTTTGATTAAGAGATGTCTCCAGGAAAATGTATTGATTTCTACATGAATAGTGTCTTCAGAAAGTTGGAACCTAGAAAAATGTAAGTAGCTTAGGTAAGGAAACTGATAAGAAAAGCCACAGGAATGACTCTCTGGGACCTAAGCCAGTGGTCTCTGCAAGGACTCTGACGACTTTCAAATACCAGCTCAGGAAATCAGTTGTACTTACAAAGAGCAGCTTTTTGGAGAGATGGATTTTGTTTCAGCGTTGTAAAAGCAATTGCCCTATAAGCTGCTGTTCCAACCACCCTTTTAGGGGTGGGGAAGAAGGTGGGCTTAGGGATATAGTATATTCCTTTTGTTGCTCTTAGAAAAGTTATTTTTAAAAATATCCTTTGTTCCCTATCAGAAGTCCTGAACGTTCCAAAATTCATTACAGATTAAAAAACTCAAGACATCATTTACAAATTCCATTAGGCATCTGTTGATATCATATTCTCCCTTATTTCTACTTCTTTTTTCCTTTATACTGCTGTGTTTAATACAGGTATGCACATATTAAAGAACCATGAAAAAATGTAAAGTAAATGAGTTTCTAAATTAGTGTTTAGTTACCGAAAAATTCAGAGTCAGTCTAAATTTACTGAGCACACACTCAGTAATTTTCATTTGTGATAATAGGAGCTTGATGTTTTTTACATTCATATTTCTAAATTATGACTTGAAACTTAATATTGGAGCAACAAGTATTTGTTGATTGCAATCCTTTTTTTGCTTCCTCTGAACTGTATGCCAGATGGTTTCTGCCATGGTTATGCTAATAAAAATGCACTGCCTAGTATTGCTTGCTTTTGACTCATGCTGTAGCTTAAAGATTTCTCATCTTATGGCATCTGTTAACTGTCAGCTCTCCTTTCCCCTACTTATGACTTTTTGTTCCCCTTTCCTCCCCTTCTCCCCTCCCTGCCCCTCCCCACCATCCCCCCCCCCATCCCCCCCCCACTTAGAACTTGTCTTTGTTGTTATTGCAATGGTGATGTAATGATTTTCAGACACATGTGCTGGGTGGCTCCCCAGATTCACAAATGTTGCTAATCTGAAAAGAGAATTCCAGACACTTTTACAAGCCTGTCTCATCCCAGCTAATTTTAGAATGATTGTGTTGAATGAAATGTGCCTGAAATTGCTCATTAGTCATGGTAGTGGGGATCCTTTTTGTCCTCAGGAAAATGGGGATAATTAAAAGTTTTCAGAGAAATAGCTTGGTGTGCCTGATTCCATGAATGTGCAGTTTGTTGTTATGTCAATTTGTAATTGAAAGTTGGAGCTTGGAATAAAATGAAATGTGAAGTAACTTTAAGATTATGCAAAGAATTCTAAAACATAGCTTTAAATGCAAAAGAGTTATACTTTCTAGGATAGCTATAAATTTGAGTTTTTATATTCACTGCACGTACTATTGCTTTAAACATTATTCTTCTGTTTGAAAGTCCTTTTAGTGTATGTACAAAATAGTAAGGTCACCTTGATTAAGATGCTGGGATTTATTGCTGATTGGTGTAAAGTAAGATAATGAAAGGTATGGAGATATAAAATTTTAAGAATGAATTCTGTCGGCTGATGAGGCCACGACTATCAGAGACGTGGTCTGAGCGCTGCCCGCCATTACATAATATAGTCTTCAGAGGCAAAAGAACTTTGACTATCGTGTCAGCTGTTACTCACAGTATTTTGGTGTTTCCTTTTAGACAGCTGATTGCTCATCTTAGAAATAACTGTGTAAACAGCCCTATTCCCAAATAGAAGTGCTGAGTGAAGCTATTGTTCAATTCACCGCCCACCCCCCCATGTTGCTGAAGGCTTAGATTTGTCTAGTTCTTTCATAAACTGATTTTTAATTCAGTTATGTTTGGCTTGGATGTTCCTGAAGCAGGGTTAACACACTAGCCCATTTCAACAAGCTGTATATTTGAGAATGAGAGTCATCCGTCTCCACTAGGAATTAAGAGTTGTTGTTCACAAATAATAAATTACTAGATTCTGACAAAGACTAATGGGCTTAAGTAAGTGTGACTCAGTGCAATAAACTCAAGCCTAAGCATCCTTTTAAGCTCTGAAACAAACAAGGTACTGCTGTTGGCTAAAGCCAGTCATGGCTCGCAACTTGCTAGCTGTCTTGCTGAAGAAACTGTAACGTAAGGCCCTTGAAATAGATGCCGTCATCAGCCCCAGCCCCCAGGCATTCATCTATTTAAACACATGACAGAAGATGGTGGAAGAGAATTCAGCAGCTCTCGTGTGGTAGGAGTGGTTATTGTATTAGGACACATTTTATTGTAAGCCAGCAGCTTTTGAGTTAAAATACTATAGCTGTTTCTCTTTCCTTACATCTTTCTTTCTCTTTTTATAACGATAAACACTGGTTTTTCTCACATTCTGTATAGATCCAAGGAGCAACAAATTCCAACTTACTACTGTAGCTGTTAAACCCTTCTTGTCTCTGAACAGATTTCAGTATTTTAATTTTTTGATTTTTTTTAAAAGGCAACGGGCAGCCAAGACGTAGATCCATCCAAGACCTGACTGTTACTGGGACAGATCCTGGTCAGGTAAGACTTACTCTCCGGATTCGCTGACTTTGAAGGTTAGTGATGGGCGCAGATCAAAAATTAACTGGAGTATGTATCCTCTGCAAAATAAGTTTTATAAGTTGACCTAAAATAATAATGGAGAAATTCATTATCATCAACTTAAATATGTAAGGGGGAAAACATATAGATGCCATTATTAACTTAACTTGAATCTAAGAAGAGACTGGTTAATTCAATAGTCTGTGTGTGTGTTATCTGGTTTTCATATGTGCTTTAATAAGGAAGTATTCGATTTTGTACTTGGAACAATTTGTCATTAACATTGTCCTCCAAAATGTATCGTTAGTCTTAGCCTCCTTTTTACGAAAGAGATTACGTATCCCCCCCAGTAAAGATGTCGCTTCTCTGGGGTCACAGCCACCCACACACCTTGTGGACTGTAACTAATCTTTTAATTTGTCGCATCCGCTAGGTTTGCATTTTTGTGAAACATCCTTAACACAGTATTTACTAAGCAGATGGATGAACTCTAGCAGGCCGTCTATCCCAGTTGTTAAGGGTTTTATTCGTCTTTATATTTCTGGATGTTCTTCTAAACTCGCCTTACCTCTTTGAAGATGTCCCAGACAGTGCTGCAGGTTAAGCCATTACTGAACGGGTGCAAAGTTTTAACCAACCAAGTATATAAAAGTAGCAGTCATTGCCTTTTTTATTATTTACATCAATACTTTAACATATATAATTTATATCATATTCATAAAATGAAGTGAGAACTGTTTATACGGTTTTGTTGTTGATTAGCTTTCAGTTGTGCCAAAATAAATTTTAATACTGTAGCATGCATCTAAAGTGATAAAAATACCACATAAAAAATTACAGGATTCACTGAAAAATAAAAATTAAACAAAACAAAACAAAACAAAAATTACAGGATTATATGTTATAACCAGTGTGATTTAATTTCTGGTAAAATGTGTTAGTACTTTTCATCTTAAAAGATGTTTTATTATTACTTCTTTTTTGTAACATGCTTGAAATTTTAGAGATTCTTTGTAGTTGTTAATAAAAATTTGAAAGTCTTTTCTAGCCATCAACTAACTTAACTAACAAAAACTACTTGAGATATTTAAATAATAGCAGTCTTTGATCTTCATTTATGTCTGGAAATATTTCTCATAATGCCCACACACACCTTCAAATTCACATATGCACACCTATATGCATATGCACACATATATAAACATATACACACATATATGCATAAAATATATATATATAAGACTCATTTAAAATAATATGTATTATGATATTAAGTGATCCTAAATCTTAATTTTATTAATTTAATAGCATCTTTTTCAATATATCTGCTTTTGTGCAGTCTCAGAACTTTTTGAATGAAATTTCCCACTCTCTCCCCCTCAAATACTTCAAGCATTAATCAGGGCATTTAGTAATAGATAGCTTGACATCTGGTATTTGCTTTGATTTCTTAAAAGTTTGATGAACTCAGCTTTTTTTAATGCTGTTTACTATTGCCATTGACATTCCAGTTATGAAAAACTCTAGCCAAGTATTCTCCCTTTGATTAGGAATGAGAGGCTTGCTCTAAGGCAGCTCAGGAGCATCTGAGTGCTCCTTCTCTGTGTTCTAGGATGAAGGCATCGCTGTATCTCAGGGCTGACCTCACTGCACCAAACCTTACTTATTTGCTCACAAATTCTGTGTGACCTGAGACTGATCATTACCATGTGCATGTATATTTACATGCACATGAGACAGTACAACCCTGGGACTAAGGCACACTTGCATGAATTGTCACTGACTACTCCAAAGGTTTAGAATAAGGGGAATTTGATAGAGTGGTAAAATTTGTTGTGAAACAGGTTCTGTACAACCATTGCCTAGCCAGTGTTAAAATTGTTCCACTCATTCAGAATTACTTACATATGACAACCTTAAAATGCCTAATATCCAGTTAGGGATGAGAATGACTAATATACTGTGAAAACGTTTTCCCCTGAAAATGTTATTTATGATAAATAACCATTAAATCTTTCTAATTACTCATGAAAATAACATTATTTGGAGAGGAAAAGTATACAAATCTGGATTTTCAAAATTGAAGATATAGTTCTTTTTAAAGTCTGGCTAAGCAGTGATTAAACAGATGCATAGGGATTTTTTTGGTTTGTTTTGGCCATAGAAAGTGATAAAGAACATAAAAGTATTTGCCCAGCCAATACAGTCGTCAGAGGAAGAGTTTCCTGATGAAGTTTAGTATTATATCTCATAGAGGAAAGTGATCGAATAGGCGTTTCTACTTTTGACTCTTGATTCAATATTGACCTTAATAAAATCACGTAAAGTTTTCATCTGTCAACTAAAATTGACAATTTTTGTACTGCCATTTCTATGGAGAAGGGGGAATGGTGAACATCGCAAGCTTCTTAATTAAAAGTGCTTGTGTCATGTTCATGTGAACATCCACACAGCAGCCATCTCACTTTTAAATTAACTGAGGTTTTTATTAATTTAGGAAGCTCATTAAGCATATGTAATGGATCTGGCCTCCATTTGAGAAAAAAGCCACCCCTGATGTCGGGGAACTGATCTCATACTAAAGCCTTGGTGTTGTTAAAAGCTGGAAATAAACAGTGTCTATCTCAGAACACCAAGAGACAAAATGACTGTGAGACCATGAAAAATGAGACAAAATAGGGCCATTTTACAATGTGGTCTAAGCACAGATGGGAAACAAGGTCGCCGCGCCCCCGCAGAAAACAAACGCTGCCCTCTCGCGGCGGATGTGAGTGCCCGCCGCTGCCCTGCCAGGGAGCAGCTTACCCTCCCTCTGCCCTGCCCTCCCGTGGACTGGCGCTGCTTTCTGACTGTGGCCGAGCTGGGGTGAACCCCTCCTTCCTGGTGGCCTGCTTCAGGTCACTCGCCGAAAGCCTAAATCCTCTCGTGAGCTCTTGCTAAAACCTTACGGAAACACCCCCGCCGTACCCCGGGGAGAGCGCATTGCTTTGCCGCAGCAGATGCTGAAGCCAGCTCACTGCAGCGGAGGTAGGTGCGTCCGTGGGAGGCGCTGGCCAGGTCCACTGGCAGGCCGGGGAAGCCCAGTCTCCCAGGGGCTCCTTTGGGCAGAGCAGACTTCGCCCAGATCAGCGGGAGAGCTTCAGTAATGACAGCTGCCTTTTATTCATTGTGCGCCCATTTTGTGCCTTTACTGTCAGGCCTTTAATGTATGTTACTGACATTTTAACCTGAAAGTTTGGTACTTTTTATTTTCCCCATCTTGCAGGTAGGTAGACTGAGGCTTAGAGAAACTTACCTAAGTCTTACTTCCCTTGGCACTGGCTAGTATTTGCTATAATCAAGTTTTGAATCCAGATCTGATTCCAAAAGCACACAAACTCTACACTCTATCGTTCTGTCTTGCGTATAAAACTGAATGCAGTGCTTGGTAAAGTAATCCTAGACCCCTTCAGTTTCAAGTGTTGTGGCTTCGTTTGGTCTGCATCATCATTAACTATTTAAATACTGTTTATTGACAGTCTTTACTGTACTATAGTTCTGAGCAAGGCTAATCCTCCTTGATAATAAATTTATAGATTTGTTTTCAGGATTTCTCTTGGAGAGTGCTGCAGTCAATGACAGATTACAGCTGCAGAAAGATACGATTGTGATTATTTAGAGAACCAGACATTCTAATTTTTATGTGGACTCAAGAATCTACCTTTACTGACCTGATATGTGGCTTTGAGCAAGTCCTTCGTTTCCCTGAGCTTCAGCGTTATCTCCCAGTGGGGGCCATGATGTCCAGCCCCCAGGTTCCTGTAGCCCGTGAAAGTACCAGACACACCAGTAGATGCTTGGTTCATGCTTGGATGCCGCCCCCATCTGCTGCCTCCCAGGTCTCTTACCACTTATTCTCACGATATTACTACAGAAAAATAAAGCAAAACTACCACTCGAAAAGATGTAAAATCCTTTGGCATTCTGTTCTTTCTGTATCATAAGGGAAGCTTCTCTACAGAGACTATAGAAAGCATCTGCTTTAAAGGCCTTCTATCACATGTCAAGAGATGTATTATCATACATTGTCATTATTTTGTTAAGGAATACAATTTTTCATACTGTTTCTTTTGTCTATAATAATAATTTTCTCTTCAAGCTCTAAATCAGAAGCCTACATAATTACATTTCCTAAATAATTCCTGATTCATAGTATACCTTCCTATTGGAGAATATAAAGACCATATAAGAAAAATAAAATTCTAAAATTTGTCTTGTAATAAACTGTGGTGAAGCCAGAATTAGAGTGAGCCCATAATTTTGGATTAAAAAGAATATTTTTAGTACATCCTTTCATGTTTAGATTTAATTAATTTGTGATTATCATGATGGGGTAAGTACCCTTGTAAATCCACATTACCTACTGATACCATTTCTTTTGAATATTTATGCGCTTCAGATGTTACTTCACAAAAATATCATATAAATCAACATTTAATCTCTGTTTTGTGCTCCTGTAATTTTAGCAACTAAGATGATTCCTGAGGGTTTTAAATAGCTTTCAGATGTCGGTCTAATAGTAACCCTGGCCGTAGATTCTTGACTTATGAAAATATTTTCCCAGTCTTTCAGGTGAGACATAAAAAGCAAAGCTTTATTTTTGTTTGTAAATAACTCCCAATTCCTTTTTATAAAGTTTTGGTCCGAGTCCAGTTTGGGTTCATGTCTACTGAATGGTCATTCGCCCTGCAGTTTAAATTTGGCTTAGTATTCTTCTGCTGCCTTAAATTGCTGTGTGGCGTTTCTGAACCCTCATAGCTACTTTCATAGCCAGTCCTTGTGGTAAGTCAAGTTTCTCTATATCTCTTATTGAACTTCTCCGTTTCTTTGAGAATAAAGTAATTATAAATGTCTTGAAGGAAATTGCAAATGTCTTGAAGGAAGGAGCAACCTAAATGAGTTTTAGTAGTTTCAGAGCATTTATGGCCATCAGTGATTTTTTTTTTTTTAAGCAACTACTATAAAAATAAGACTTCCTTGATAATCAATTGCCAGCAGTTTGATACTTCTTTTAAATTATCAAAGTATTACCTGTCCTGATTTATGCCTTGGATTTTTTCAGGTATTCAAAACATATGGTTTGCTTTTAAATATTTCTTTAGTTTTTTTTTTTTTTTTAATACAAACGTTAGCATATTGTGTTGTTTGTTGAGATACTCATTCCTTGAAATATAAAGACTGATTTAGTTAATTTATGGATTTAAATTAAGTCATAGCTTTTCTTATAGCCTTGAAGAAAGACCAGTTTTGAGATAACCTAAAAATGTTAGCCTTCGTTCTTAGTTTTATAACTCCTGGGAAATCTGAAGTAGAACAAATGACTGTGCACATGAGATGAGATGAAAGAAATAAAGTAGCAAAGAATTCTCTTGGAAAAGATTTAAGTTTAAGGAGTATAATGATTCATACTACTTTCAAGTGGTATTATTTGTTTTAATACCACATATTCAGTGACCCTTTTTTTTAGTGTACAGAATTTATTCTTATACTTTGTAAACCTAATCTTGTATTTTATCTTGTTTAATTTCTCACAACTGATACTGGTTCTCACATGTCACAAATATTTATATTTAAAATATTGACATAAAATTAGGCTGACTGAAACCCTCTGCTAGCACTCTGAAGAAAAATTGCTCTGTATTTGCAATAGAAATTATAACTGTGGTCATATCACTGTACTCTGATCAAGTCTTGGCCTTCAGACAAAGAAGGTTAAAGGACTGAGGAATAATGTCATATCTATTTGTTTATAGAGGTTAACAGCATTCTAAAAATAAGAGTTGATTATTTCATCACCATTCTCTATGGTGTATATTTTCATTCTTATTATATATCAGTGGTAAATAAGCCTAAACACCAGTCCTACATCTGAATACCAAAAGCTTGTGTTATTATTTAATGAGTCTTTATTATATGGTTCTTTGCCACGTATGTTGTTTTTATTCATTATATGATGTATTTGGCAATCTCCTTAATCCTGGAGTGACCAGTAGAAAAGTACACGTGATCAGTGCCCTTAGGAGATTTTAGTGTTTTTGAGGAATCACAGACTTCAAGAGTAATATAAAGCATTTCAGGCCCAAGTTGGAGTTCATGTCTGAAGAGACTGTAAATACATCCAGGCTTGGTCACTGTGTATGTTTCGTAAAAGAACTGTAATTTTGAACTAGGAAAGGAATTGCTAGGTGCTACAAGTCTACTCGCGTGTCCCATCTGATGGTTATAACAGCCTAGTTACCTGCCACTTGGTGAGCATTTTTATCATTCTGCAAGAGTGTTCCATGGGTGCTTGAGAAGAATGCACAATCCCTTTCGTGTGTGTGTGTGTGTGTGCGCGCGCGCGCGCGCGCGCGTGGTAAATCGCTTTAGTGTCCAACTCTTTGCAACCCTGTGGACTGTAGCCCGCCAGGCTCCTCTGTTCATGGCATTCTCCAGGCAAGAATACTGGAGTGGGTTGCCACACCCTCCTCCAGGGGATCTTCCCGACCCAGGGATCAAGCCTGCATCTGTTACGTCTCCTGCATCGACAGGCAGGTTCCTTACCACTGTGCCACCTGGGAATCCCTTTTTAAGCATAGGGTTCATAAATATGTTTAGACCAAACTTGCTTTTTATGAAGATCAGGTTTTACTGTGATATGCACAGTTTGGTTTTTGGACCCTATTATATATCACAGGAGTATCAATATCTCACCATGATGATAAATTCTTTTGAAGAGTCTGTGGGTGGTAACTCAGTTTTTGTTCATCTGAGAATGTTATTTTGACCTCACTCCCATTTTTGATGACTGAACAAATCTGGGGTGACTGTTGTTTTCTTTCAGCAGTTTGAACATATTCTGCTTCTGTCTTCTGTGTTGCTGTTGAGGATCTAACTGGTATTCCTTCGTGGATGATCTTTTCACTCTGGCTACATTTTACTGTCTTCTATTTGTCTTTGTTTTTTAGAATTTGACTGTAATATGGCCTGTGTTTAACTCTGTAATGTAGGTTTTCTCCTCATGTTTTTCTGCTTGGGCTTTGTTATGGTTGGAATTCGTTACATCTTCAATCAAGTTTGGAATTTTTTTATTGATTGATGGCAGATACATTTTCTACCCTGTACCCAGAGCTGCTACTTAAGATAGACAGATTTACTTGTTACTGCTTTTGTAGGGTAGGTTTTGTTGTTTTGTTTTCTAGTTTACTGAGAATGAAGCCTGCTTGGGTTTTAGCTTTAAGCAAGAGGTTCTCCAGTCCTACTACCTTTGTACAAAGCCCCCAAACTTTATGCCTGTTCCTCTGAGTATAGCAGGCAGTCAGAACAGAAGCTCCAGGCCGTTGGGTTTCAGTGGAAATGCCCAGGGCTAGCAGCTTAAGCAGTAAAGCTTAAGACTTTATTTCTGGTCTCAGAGCGTTTCCCTTACTTTCTTGCAAGCTTATTGGTTTCTAAGAGGTATTATGTGTGCGTGTATATAAAATTTTAGCATACATATATTAATATAATATTCCCAGAGGATCTATTTGATTTCTTACAAGTGTTTTAGAACCTCTTCTGATAAAAATGGAAGTCTTTCCTTTGCCTTAGAATGGAAATTTTCTCTTGTTATTTTTGTTTTTATATCAAAATCACACTTTGTTCCTCCTGTCATTTCTTCCTGCAGGTGAGCAGTAGGTCATCCAGTCCTAGCGTCAGAATGATCACTACCTCAGGACCAACCTCAGAAAAGCCAGCTCGCAGTCATCCATGGACCCCTGATGATTCCACAGGTGACCAGTTTATTTCCTCATTATAAAGTTGAATTTTATATTCATTTAATCATGTGATTGATTACTCTAATGTTTATAAAGACTGGCGTTATACTGTAGATTAGATTTTCCTATTAATAAAATCGAATATTTAGCAATAAATTTTAAAATATCTTTTTGAACACTAAGACAGAAACTACTTTTCCTTATGTGGTTCCCCCCCACCCCCCCATACTAAACCTATATTTTTTTTTTTTTTTTTTTTTTTTAAACCTATATTTTGAAGATGGTTTGTTTGGGGATTTTTTAAGTAGGAAGATACTCCATTCTTGGTATTTCAGTATGATTTTTCTATTACAGTCTATCCTTCTGGTAGTAATGATAGTAGTAAACTCTCATCTTTTGAATAACTAAAAATAGGATGGTAAAGTAATCATCTTCATCTCAGTGTTTTGTTTTAAAAATGCAAGATATTGTGTACCTTGGTAAGAAAAAAAATTTTTTTTTCTGACCTTTGACCTTTTTAATCATTTTTAACTGAGAGGGAGACCTCATTTCAGTTATATAAGTAGTCTGTTAAATAGACTTTTAAAGACCTGTAAGAGTTATTAAAACTTTCCAACATAAATAACTTAACTGATCAAAATCAGAATATAAGTATTAAAATCTGCCTGTCTGAAGGTAGTAATGAAATAGGTTCATTATGGGTAACCAGGAAATTATGTGTCACAATAAAATTAACTTTATCATTAAGAGGATACCTTGATAAATATGCAGCAATATTCTTCTATGAAAATTATTTATATGTTGTTGTGCCAGAGAGGGAAGATGATCTCTTAGACCTCGAAAAACTAAACCATTTGGGATTTTATATCAGATCAACAATGGTATTAATAATGGCAATTAAATTGAAATTAAAAAGTCAGCTTTCTGTCTTTACAAACTGAAATTCTGCTTTTATAAATATTTATAGATATTTGACATAGTATAGTCAAGTTCGTAATGTAATTTAAAAAAATTAACTGGGTGGCTTTTCTCTGTGTCATGTAAGATAGAACTATATTTAGCCTTGGATGTACTCCCTAGTTTTAGAAAGTTTAAATTTAGTGGTGGCAAAAACTCCTAAATTTCACCCCCATCACAGCCCAGCCTCTGATCATCCAGAACATTCACCAGTACTCAGCACATGTTTATCTTGGTCTGCTTCTCCTCAGAAAAGGGACAGGGAAATGACCTTGAGAGATTTGACTGTTAGCATGGAGGTAGTATTAGCTCTTTTTGATTCACACATCCTTCAGTGAGGGTGGACTTGCCCTGACATTCCAGCATTTGCTGGGTCTCCTCATCTCAGCCTGGACTAACCAGACATCCCAGTCAAAGTGGGGCAGATAGCGAGCTCACAAGGGTAAAATCATGTAGGGTAGTTCTCCTACATCCCTCTCGTTTAACTGCTGTGATTCCATTTTATGTGTTCTTCTACTTCCAACTCCCATCTCTTTTTGTTCCTTTTCTGGAACCTAAAATACCACAAAATACCAATAGCTAGACATCATACATGAGTCCAGGTTGCAATATCAACTAAGTTTCATCTCTGCTGTAAAATATACTATAAATGTGTGGTTATCATTTTTAAATAATTTTGAATATAATTTTAGACATTGAGAATCTGATTTAAGTTTATAAATAATAAAGTTCAGCTTTGCAGTGTTTCTAAGAAAAATATTGATACTGAAGCTAACAGAGTAAATTGTAGGGAAGAGACAGGTAAAACCTTTTTCTTTCAAGGCCCACTGACCAAGAAAAAAATGTAGAAGTGCATACATTAAGTTAAAACAACCTAATTAATTGGGTTTTTTAATTTAAAAGAGCAGCAGCTTTTTGTGTTTTTCAGAGAAAAAGAACAAAATAAGTAATAATTGTAATGCATAATGCTCTTGTAATATGGGTTTCTGCTTGTGATACTTTGCGGGTAAAGAAAGACATGCCCAAGAGCAGCTAGTAAGAGAGATACCTGGATCCAGTAGAGGGTGCCACAGGGACGGCAGGGACACTCACTCAAGAGATGGTCCTGTTCCTAGTACTTTGCAAAGATTGAAACATAAATCATGCCCCATTTGTTTGTATTCTGATTGGAGTCATGGTACGGACACATTAAAAGTAAACTCATCATGCCATATAACAAACTGCTACATTTACAGTATAAGCTGAGTGTTTTAATAGTTATAGATAAGACCTGGCATAGTCTGTGACTTTTTTTTTTTAATGAGATTTATTATTTAGTCATAAAGCAGAAAGAGGACAGCATTCCAGTTGAAGGGAGCATATAGTTAGAGAATATGAGATAGTTATAAGTTTTGTGTTTTAAGAGACAAGAAGGGAGGTTTTACCTATTTTAACCAGCATATTGTGAGTTCTGATATTTAGGAAAAGAGGTTAGATTTGATCAGCAATTAAAACATGATAAGACAAACTTTCATGGAATAACCTTGCTGTCTTACAACCAGAAAGTGAAAGTCGCTCAGTCGTGTCCAACTCTTTAGGACCCCATGGACTGTGTAGTCCATGGAATTCTCTAGGCCAGAATACTGGAGTGGGTAGCCTTTCCCTTCTCCAGCAGATCTTCCCAACCCCAGGATTGAACCTAGGTCTCCCGCATTGCGGGCAGATTCTTTACCAGCTGAGCCACAAGGGAAGCCTTGTAACCAGAAACTGAAAGCTAAATTTCAATTTAAGTGAGAAGGTGACATCTTACTTCTTGGTTTCAGAGAACATATGAAATGTAGTAAAGGACCTTAATTCTCACCGTCAGAGGGCTTTAAAATTGTTTGAAAAAAGCACAATCCTTGGACTTTTTTTTTTTAAACCCCCAGAAAACTGTGAAACATTGATATGTTTAATTCTGAAATACATACTGGGGATAGGGGACTGATTAAATATGATATATGAAGTATCAAAGGTTTAAGAAAGAGTGACAAGAGTGGAAATATTAAATTGAAGAAATTTTAAGACAATTTTTCCAGTAAGTTCAGAGGAAATCACTTTTAATAAGTTTAATTTTGTGAAAAGCAGTATTCAGTGGAGGCATTATTTGAAACTATTGTAGGGGGTGGGGAGAGGTTTCATCAGAGAAATAAATGTATTTCTTGTTTAGTTGTTTCAAAAAAAAGCCTTTGCTTTAGTATATGATTTTAGGGTAAAGGCTCTAAGGCAATATTCTGTTATTCCTTCTTTATTGCACTCCAGCACACAACTTAGCAACTCAACAACAGCAACAGTTGAACATGACTTTTTAAATCTGAAATGTAAACTTGAATATCTTAAATTGCCCTTCTTTCCCAATTCTTCACCTGGTATCAAAGGCAATAATTAAAAAAGAAGCAGCAGCACCATGTGTTGAATGCTCCCCAGAGACTAGCTAGCACTGCATATTATCCCTTAAATACATTATCTCATCTGCTCTGAATTAACTTAGCTTTTGGAATTATTTGGAATACCAGTCAGCAGTAACTTAGGAGGTCATTGAACCCTCTATCTTAGGTTTTTATTGTATTTGAGGAAGTGCCTGCTGTCATCCTGACCTTGCCTTCATTTACACCACTCTTTCCTAGAGTCTCTTTAGCAGAAAAAGTGTGAAGAGCTCCCTTGCTTAACTCATTTATTCTCTGTTAGTACTGGGGAAGCTGCTGCTTCTGAAATAGGGAAGTCTATATTACCTCCCAGTTACCCTTCCTGCTCCTGGAAATGTACATACACGTTCGTATTGGGAAGAGAGTGTCCCATGCTTCTCTAGCAGTTTTACCTCTTTTTGAAATACAAACAAAACTTGTGCGTTGAGACATTTTGGTCAATCGGCTGGTTGGTTTCTGGAGTGAGCCCTGTAACCGCTCTCTGACGTGACGGTAAGTCACACCTCCTGCTGTCCACGTGTGTAATGCGCTCCCGTCAGTAACCCCCCTCGTTCTCTGCAGTGACTCCCTGCGAGGAGCGGGATGGGCGGCTGGAGGTAGAATCTTTGCTGATAGAGGATGACCCTCTGGAAAAGAACGTGCCTCTTGCCCCCTCCCTTTCCCTGTGAAGGAACACGGATAATTGCTGGAGTTGACACAGCCTTATAGTAAGCTTAACATGATCAAGGAGAGGAGGACTGTGAGGCTTGATTAGGTAGAATCCATAAGACTGAATTGAAAATATAAAGGTCCCATATGGCTGGTTTTGATTTTAATTAAGCAAGGGCTTACATGCTTTAATATATTGTGTTCAGTTCATAGCCAGCTTAAATTGTAGGCATGAGAGTATAGTTGTACTCCAGTTATCTGTAATTGGATGTCCTCTGTTTACCTTTAAAAATCAAAAATTACCAGTAGCAATAACTTTTTTCTCTAGGAAAAACAATCATCTGCTTTCTTGCTTTTTGTTTTTAATTATTTATGACAGAAAATAAATAAAACCCATGCTGTAATTCCAGATACCAATGGATCAGATAATTCCATCCCAATGGCTTACCTTACACTGGATCACCAACTACAGGTAAAGGAGCACCTTCTCAGCAGTTTCCTTTCTCCTTTTAGAGAAGCTTGTCTTTAAAGCTAGTGGTGTTCTCATTTGTCATTGTGTGCATTTATTTATGCTTTCAGCTGGCCTCCTTAAACTTTTAAAAATCAGATTGAAATAATTGATTCTCAATTAAGTCAGTGAGATTGCCCAAATCCTATGTTTCTAATCCAACAATCACTTTAAAGTACTCATATCTTTGTTCAGCTGCCAAGAATAGGTCTTGGCTCTTCATTGTTAGTGTATTAAAATTTAAAACTCATATAAGCTCATCTCTCCTTAATAGATTTTGTGATACGTTGGCATGTTCACGGTGACTGAAATATAAGTAATACCCTTCTCTGCCTGAGTATGAGAGCTGTAAACATCTTTCAGTATAATAAAGTTTGGCAACTGAAATGTAAAACCAGAGGTCAGGAGTACTGTAGTCATAGTTCAAAAGTTTGAAAACAGCAAGTGTAAATTTAAGATCTGAGTTAACACTGACAAAAGAACGCTGAGGTTTTCTAGGCCTGGTTTATTTAACGCTTATTTTTAAAACATCATTGCTTTAGCGCTATAAAAGTCGTATTACAGTCTCTGTCTTAACGCCAAGCTAGATACTGAGATTTGATTTAATTATGTTTTGAACATTTGTGATTTATTTCCAGCCTCTAGCACCATGCCCAAACTCCAAAGAATCTATGGCAGTGTTTGAACAGCATTGTAAGATGGCACAGGAGTACATGAAAGTCCAGACGGAAATCGCGTTGTTATTACAGAGAAAGTAAGTTATCGTTTATGAGTAAATGTAAATCATTAGTACTTGGAGTTTAAAATGTGCTAAGGTGCAGTGTTGTTTAAAGACATGAAAACCATCATTCGTATAATTAATCATGAAGTATATTTCTCATGTGGAGCTTTTCTCTATGTTTTTTCTTTTTTTGTTGATGGATAATCACTTTACAAAATTTTGCTGTTTTCTGTCAAACCTCACCATGAATCAGTCTGAAGTATACATTATACCCCTCCCTTTTGAACCTCCCTCCCATCTCCCGCCCATCCCACCACTCTAGATTGACACAGAGCCCCTGTTTGAGTTTCCTGAGCCATAGAGCAAACTCCTGTTGGCTCTCTATTTCACATAAGTAATGTGAGTTTCTACATTACTCTTTGCATACATCTCCCCTCTCCTCCCTTCTCCCCATGTCCATAAGTCTGTTCACTGTGTGTGTTTCTCCATTGCTGCCCTGTAAATAAATTCTTCAGTACCATTTTTCTAGATTCCATATATATATGCATTAGAATACCATATTTATCTTTCTCTCTCTGACTCACTTCACTCTGTATGATAGGTTCTAGGTTCATCCACCTCATCAGAACTGACTCAAACGCGTTCCTTTTTATGGCTGAGTAATATTCCATTGTGTATATGTACCACAACTTCTTTATCCAGTCATCTGTCAGTGGACGTCTAGGTTGCTTCCATGTTCTAGCTACTGTAAATAGTGCTGCAATGAATGGGATACATGTGTCTTTTTCAGTTTTGGTTTCCTCAGGGTATATGCCTAGGAGTGGGATTGCTGGGTCATATGGTGGTTTTATTCCTAGTTTTTTAAGGAATCTTCTAAGTTTATGCTTTTTAAGCACCCCTGGCTAATTTTCCATGTACAACTGAACTCTTGACTGAATTTTATTACATTAACAAGACATAAGGGAAATAAATAAGTGCTCTTAACCATATATTTTATGTTCTCAGAATTTTAAAGTTAAAAGCTATTTAGATTTATTGGTAAATGGATTTATTGTTTCCTTGGACACAGGTAAAATAATTTGATTTACTAATGTTTAGTTGTGCTTTATCTTAGAAACATTTTTGTAGATACAGTCTCTCCAGGTGTATGTTTCCGAGAATAGAATGACTCATTAGAGGGCTTTATTTCACCTCTGAGTGTTTCTCTGAGGAGTTCTATACTCACACGTTGCTCTGGGAAATAGACTTCTTTTCTCCCCTTTTAAAGAAATACAATCCCGTTTCCGTTCTTCTCTACTTAAGATTCTTAAGAAACTATATTTCTGTTTTCTTGAACATGACCTTCATGAAATTTTACTCCTTTGACACTGATTTATGATGGTACTTTCAAGAAGGGAGAAAAAAAGTTTTTTTCACAGTTTTCTAATACAATGATTTTAATGAATTCAGTTTAACATTTTAAAGGTAAAGCTAAATAGGTTAAATATTAGACTTTATGAACTGTAGAACTATGGAATTTTGTCACACTTTATGTTAAGGAAAAAATTATTTCTTATGTCACATGTTTAAGCTGTACTGTTTCCATACTTTAATCATTTGAAAGAAGAATTCTATGCTGGAGAAAAAACACAGGATGAATTGAGGGACACTATAAAAAATATGACAGTTTTAATCTGTTTTAAGTACTTTAAGAAATGTTACTAGTAAATTTTTGTTTGAGAGCCTTTCATTAATTATTCAGTTGTTTCTAGTAGGGCCCCTTTAGGAACTAATACATAACATCCTCTAAATAAAAGGCACTTAAAGAAGTTTATCAGGCTGTAAAAGACTGGTTTTTCTCAAAAATAATTGCAAGGGTGGTACTTTGTATTCATTTCATTATTTTCAAAGTAGGAAATAGATTTAAGTTGGATAACACCTATTTTAATTATCTCGCCAGTGTTCTGTTAGCTACCACTCTGCATTGTAGTTGAATAGAATTATGACTTCTACTTTGCATATGAAAACGGGAATGTGAAAGTCGAATGTGAATGATTAAAACTTCCAAGGGTAACTTTCAAGTGGAACCAGAGTAAGCTCTTCCCAGCCTTTTTTCTTCCTTCCTACATACAAGGGATAACAAATGAAATTTTCTGGAACTTTATTATACCGTTTTATCTGTTTTCACTACTTATCTAAGTACAGTTACACTTAATAGAAGGAGTGTTATATTTGTATGGGTATGCCAGAAGAGTAGATGACAGTTTCCATTCCAGCCCGTAATTGTGTGTGGCTGGTGTACCTAACCTCCATCCGCGGGACTCTCCAGGCGGGCGCACCGCACTGGGGCGCCAGTAGCAGCGGCAGCAGCGTGCCTCGCGTGTCTAATGGTAGACCCAGAGTCAAAGTTCTGCCTAGTTAGAGCTTTCATCACCAGCTGTTAAGGCAGGGGTGTTTCCATCCCGTGTAACGTGTGGTGTTTGTTTTTAGGCAGGAACTAGTTGCAGAACTGGACCAGGATGAAAAGGACCAGCAGAATACATCTCGTCTGGTACAGGAACACAAAAAGCTTTTGGATGAAAACAAAAGCCTTTCAACGTACTACCAGCAGTGCAAGAAGCAACTAGAGGTCATCAGGAGTCAGCAGCAGAAGCGGCAAGGCACGTCGTGATTCTCTGGGACCTCACAGTTCAAAATATGCAAAGAAAGACTTTTTTTTTTTTAGGAAAGAAGAACCCTTATAATGACAATTCATGAGTGTTAGCTTTTTGGCGTGTTCTGAATGCCAGCTGCCTATATTTGCTGCATTTGTTTCATCGTTTATTTTCCTTTTCTCATGGTGGACATGCAATTCAACTGTCTCCTTACATCACATGGGGGCATCTGTACTTGAATAAGCAGCAGTTCTCAGCTTGAGAACAGATGCAGTGAACCATGGCTGTATGTGCATGCTCGAGTGTGAAGGCTGGCCTAAGGAAAACAGGGGTGTCAGACTAGCTGCTATGAGCAAACATCGTCTTTTTTTCGAGGTGGAACCTCAAGAATGATTTTGTTCTTGTATCTCATCTCAAACAACCAATAATCTTTTTATCCAAAAGATGGTATATACCAAGTTAAAGACAGGGTATTATAAATCTAGAATAATTGGTGGTACATTATAGAAATGCAGAAACTTTAGGGATAGTTGAGAGGGAGGGCTTTGATGCCAGCATCCTTGGATCAATACTGAACTTTATCCATAAACCTTAAGGTAAGTGACAGCCGCTGTATTTAATAGAAGTGTATTTCTTTAGACTTAAATTTGGCTATGATACATTGAACAAAGTGGAACCGTTTTTTTAAAAGGTATAAAGATTTTAAATTCTGTGATTGCGTGTATGTGTGCTGAAACTGTAAAGCTTTTATGACTCTAGTATTAATATCCCTTAAATGAAATTAAAAGGTAAACGAACATGATCCAGCTTAACTGATCATTCCTTCCTGCAGTGATTATTGTATTGTTTTACTGTATATTTGAAAAACTGAAGAGAAATAATGGAAAATGGAAATAATTGCTCCAGCTCAAAGGCTCAGGCCTAAACTACTTTTACGATACCAAATGAGTAAAAAACCTGACAAATCAGGACAAGTTAGTGAAGAAGTTAAAGGAATAAATCTCAATTCATCAAGTATCCTACTTATCAATGTTGGAATGATTGATTTTCCTTGCAAGCCCATCCTAGAATGCCTTTCAACACTTTTAAAGGAATTTCACTTATAAAGAAAAAATTTATATTGTTAACAGTAACTTTGCTACCAACTTTGAAAATAAAAATAATAATAAAACTTCATTGAAATAATAGACTATATAAGCTCTATTTTTTCAGTTGGTATTAAAATAAACTACATTTTGATACCAGTACAATGTGTCTTTTAAATAGGGATGTCATCAACCTCATTTTTATAGCATTAATGTTTTATGAAGAGAAAAATGAAAGCATAATTGCTGTGATTATTAGAATTATATTGTGATTGTATTGTAGTTTTGCTCTGTTTCAGATAAGCAAGTTGATCTAAGAAGTTATCAAAATTATTCTTAAAAATACTAAAGCAGGTAACTTTTTCTTCCATTATTTTTTCCTCTTCCCACTGAGTTTTATAATGTATTCCTTGTGTATACAAGCAATAAAGGTAAAGGACAGTTTGTACTTAACTGTGTCGTTTTTAGCTTCTTCAGGATCTATTTAAAAGTTTCTGGTAAATATCAAATATTGACTGTCACTTCATTTAAATCAACAGAAGATTTTCATTCCTGAATAATTTAATTACCTAGCCAAAGGTGATGTTAGGTTCAATGTTAGTAGTCGAATAAGCTTGACGTGGAGAATAAGGAAAAGCTTCACGCTTTCATAGCATCGCGCTTGTTTGTACATCTGTCACGCCACCAAAAGGGACCTCGCCAGTGTTTAGAGACTTTTCTAATCATCTCAGAGCATGAGATAGCCAAGCGTGGATGCTAAGACGGAACTTTTCCACTAGGATTTAGCAGATTGCAGACTTTATTTCTGGTCATTAATGTGTTTTTGTTATACATTACATGCTTAAAGGGAAAGTTTTTTATTATTATTATTATTGTTATATGCAGTCACTTCATAAAAATATCCCAAATAGGTAAATGGAAGAAAATAGCAGTTTAAGTCACGGTGCCAAATGCAGAAAAGGCTGTTAAACCCTCCCGTGCCTGTTTGCAGCTCTTCCTGGGGTTTCCGGAACTGCAGTCGTCCTGCACGCTGAGTACAGTTCAGCCTGACTTCGTTTCTGCGTTCTTGCATTGCCAAGCTCATGCCTTTAAGTCCTTATTCTTGATGAAGGGAAAAAAGGATAGCAGGGTTAATTAAATCTGTAGCCATTTTCATCAGTGTTCTTACCCGTCAACCCTTCAGAGATGTTAACAAGAAGCCAAATTTGTTATTTATTCTAGTTTTACCATTTTTTGTAACTCATGTATTTTGGAGGGATGGAAATAGCTAACAGACATGGAAGTATCCAAAAGGTCCTAGTCTGAAAAAGTCACAAGCAGTCCTTTGCCTCCAGGGAAAGAAAACAAAGCTTTTATCTAACTTACAGGGAAATGCTCCTCAGCAGTTAAAATAGACTTTTTGAGGCAAATAAAAATCATTTAAGAATATTTACTTTATAGCCACATAGTATATTGAAGAGATCTGTTTTAAAGTTGTTTACAAATGTTTGACTATTTTTGCTGAAGTATTTTAGAGCATTGAATGTCTTTTCCTTTTCTCCAAGTTTCTTTCGTGTTCCTGGTTTCACCTCCTGCCTGTAGCCAGAGATCACGGGCCTTCCCTGTGAAACTCTTGTTTCTTTCTGTGTGTGTGGTTTTCAGCGGTCCGCTCTTCTCTTCAAATGGTAGGAAGTTCTAATTCCGTCATTCTGAACATTTTATGTAAAATGATGTAATGCAGAAATCCTTGTGCATACTATGTAATTGAAGGAAGCTTTTTAGATTTATTTTTGTTTGTAATAAAATTCAGATTGTTACTCTAAACTTGGTCATAAAACTGGTGCATGATTTATATCAGCAGAAGAGCTATGAGGTGTCAGCTCCAGCAGCCGATTTGGCTTATACAAAACAGAATAAAAACTGAAAAGTCAGACTCCTAATAATACTTAATGCCATCGTAAAATTTTTAAATGATTTTTGAGAAGCTTTCCTCAAATTCAGATTTTTGGTTAAATGGATTCTCTTCACAGTTTCAATGAACCGTGATTTGCATGAGGTATAACACAGTATACATCACTACACTTACGCTCATTAGCAACCTGATTTCTTGTAGTCTATCTAAATTGCATTATTTCATTTCTTTACCAGCCTGTTAGCCTTCTAACCGACACATCTGTGCATACGTACAAACTCTGCCTTCACTTTAGTAAATACATCTGCTTATTCACCATTTCTCAGCAAATATTTATTGGGCACCTGTGATAAGCCACGCTGCTGTGGCTGCTGCCAGGTGACATGTCCGTTTCAGTCCCACGGTAGTCAGATGACAGTCCCATTTCACAGATGGAACAGTCGGCGCCTGAAGGTTAAGACTGGTGCCTGCGTCTACTTTTCCATCGTCATCTGTTTTTAGCAGAATCACAAGCCTGGAGGCTCTGGCCACTGCCAGTCCCCGTGAAGGAAATTGAATGGCAAACAAAGGAAGGGCCAGTGAGGAGCTTGGAGCTTGCATTCCCAGGGACTCGGTGAGCACTCTACCGAGGGCGACAGTGCCAACGTTGAGACCCACGTGTATCTCTTTAAGCCTGAGTCTGTGCCCTAAACCACTTCGCTGTGCTGTAGTTTAGAGTGCTCCCTGAGTACCGAGGTGCTTCAGCTTTTTCTTTCACCTGTTTGATGGGTAGGGCGTCTTCAGCCTTCTGCCCCACCCTCAACCCCCACACCTGAAGAGCGTGCTGAAAATGGAAAAACAGGTCATGGGCTTGGGAGACCTGGTCTTTAGACTCCTCCGTTCTTCAAAAACGAGACTTTACCCAGGTTTTTTTCATTTTTGGTTTGTTCTTGTTTTGTTTTTTGCCCTTTTTGGTGTGTGCGAAGTCACTTCAGTTGTGACGGGGACAGGGGGTCCTATTAAAGAATAATTGGAATGTAATTTTTAATACAATAAACTATCCATTTAAAGCGCACAGTTTATTGAGTTTTGACACGTGTGCACACTTATAAGGGACTATCCCGGGTGACTCAGTGGTAAAGAATCCGCCTGCAATGCAGGAGACGCAGGTTCGATCCCTGGGTCGAGAAGATCCCCTGGCGAAGGAAATGGCAGCCCACTGCAATATTCTTGCCTGGGAAATCCCGTGGACAGAGGAACCTGGCAGGCTATAGTCCCTGGGGTCGTGAAAGAGTCCAACATGACTTAGCAACTAAATACACTTGTAAAACCATCCCAGCGACCAAGATTCCAAACATTTCCATCCCCTGCAAAGCTTCTCGCATCTCTTACAATCTATCCCTCCCTTCTCTCCAAGCCTCAGTGTTCTCCTCTCTAGCAGTATAAAATAGTTAACATTTTCTAGAATTTTACATACATGAAATGATTCAATATGTACTCTTTTTATGCTTTTTTCCTCCTCTTGAGTTGTTTTAATTCCTTTGAGAGGAATTTTTTATTTTAATCATTTTTAGTGATGCTTATCAGTTTTTGAGGGAACACGTAGGTTTTAAGAGGTTGTAGATATGTCCAGTATGGCCTATTCGATTGTACAATGTTACCGTCTTCTGAAACATTTAGGATCACTTTATGTTTTTATAGAACTGTACTACTTCACTCACAGAATCCCTTGCGTTTGTTTGTTTTAAGCTGATTTGTACGTGTATTCCTTCAGGTGTTAGAACTGTGAATGGTCATGGTGAGTAACATTAGTAAATATTCACTCCTTGGTGATTTTCAGGAAATATGGTTGATAAATGTAATTTCTTTTCAGTTTTTTGTGTTTTTTTTTTACATTGTAGCTGCTTTTTTCTTGATCAAAAAAAGGAAAGATTAGGTTGGTTACACTGCAGAGTAATATGAAGAACATTTAAATAACAGAACAATCTTCTTTAAAAATGGCTGGGTGTGATATCTCATATAGGTGCTGTCAGGGGCCTGTCTGCTGAGTTGGCAGAGTGTAAACTGCTTGCCACCAGGACCTGTGCTCTCGGCCATCGATGGCCAAGCCTCATCCTACGCCCCTGCCATGGGGTCCCACTGAAACCCATGCTTCTGTTTCCATGAGCTGCCCTTCTTGCCAGTTTTTTTTTTTTTATATTTATTTTTGTTTAATTATTCATTTGACTGTGCCAAATGTCAGTTGCAGCGCATGAGATCTTTAGCTGCGGCCTCTGGGATCTAGTTCCCACACCAGGGACAGAACCCAGGCGCCCTGCGTTGGGAGCGTAGAGTCTTGGCCACCGGACCACCAGGGAAGTCCCCTCGTGTCAGTTTTCTCAGTGAAACTTTTCTGAGAAGCAGTTAATGTTATCTGAGTTTCGTGGAGCTTTTACATTTCCACTCAGTGAAAAGCATTCTTCATCCTGTAATTTAATGGTCAGCAATATCTTATAGATGCCATAAGGCAGCAGGATAATTGCCTTGAAAGCACCAGAAATTACTGAGCAAATGCTGACTATTTATCTTCTGGAAGTTAAAAGCAGTTCACAGAATGAAACTACATTTACTGCTTATTTTCTCTCTGTGGATACCTGCCTCTTCTTTAGTTATAGAAATGGCTATATTAATCATTGATTGATTGATACATTGACCAAATTAGAGACTAAAGAAACCTGAAAATGGACGTAACTTGATGGTTGAAGAGAAAATGGTGATATTTCTTCATCACACACACACTAGACCCCTTCTGACTTTCAGTGTTTCCTACAAAAATACTTTAAAATATGATGAGCCTGAGAGATCCCTTAGCTTTAATGATCCTTCAGCATAGTCTCCCCATTTCCAAGGCTTCAGATGAGTCTGCATTTTCCACTATTGGCCATGCCAGCTATCACAGTTAAAGCTACACAATACTAACTTCATGACTATATAAAAATCCAAGAGGCCGTGTGCCGGGGATGTTCCAAGTTCCCCAGTAGATGCCTGAGGCTGCAGATAGCACTGGACTCTTTCGCAAAGTTTGCTTTGTCTATTATACACAGAATATTGGCAGTAATACTAAAATAGTACAGTTATTACAATATACTGTAATAATAATAAAAGTTCATTGAAGGTGGTTTCTCTCAAAATGCCTTATTTTACAAGTTTATTGCTCTTCCATCTTAACTATGCACTTTACCATGCTAGTTCAGATTTTTTTCCTCCTTTATGGTTTCACAGGTAGAAGATTTATTTCTTCCATAGATCTTAGCCATCTCAGCATATGATATTTTTTTCCTTACTAAGTCAAGAGCTTCCACCCTTTCACTTGAAGGATACAGTTTACAGTTTCTCTTTGGCATACCCAAATCGCCAGCATCACTGTTCTTGCATTTGGAGGCTTATTATTAAGTAAAATAAAGGCTCCTTGAACACAGGCACTCCAATACCGCAGCTGTCAGTCCGGCGAAGGCGATGACTGTTAAGGGACCAGTGTCACCATGGGAACACCAGAAGGACAGATGCTCAAGTCCCTGGCAGGACAAAACAACATTTCATCACAGTGCGCAGAACAGCTGGAAGTTTAAAACTAATGAATTGTTGCTGCTGCTGCTGCTAGGTCACTTCAGTCGTGTCCGACTCTGTGCGACCCCAGAGAGAGCAGCCCACCGGGCTCCCCCGTCCCTGGGATTCTCCAGGCAAGAACACCGGAGTGGGCTGCCATTTCCTTCTCCAATGCATGAAAGTGAAAAGTGAAAGTGAAGTCGCTCAGTCGTGTCCGACTCTTCGCGACCCCATGGACTGCAGCCTACCAGGCTCCTCCGTCCCTGGGATTCTCCAGGCAAGAGTTACTGGAGTAATGAATTGTTTCTAAAATTTCCTATTTAATTACTTGGGGCCGTGGTTGACTTTGGGTAACCAGAAAGCAAAACTGTGGCTAAGGGGGAAGTGCTTCAGTCTTTGGGCAGGTCTGTAAATCAAGAAGTACAAGAAATCGGCATCTATTTTCCATTCTTGCTAGACAGACTATTAATAGTACCTGAACCAGTTTTGCTACATGAAATGTTTAAACATTCCTGTAACTGTCCCCAGAACTTCATTTTAGGATCCAGAAAACCTGCCTTTCCCTTAAATACCCTCCTGGGACAGATGTGGAGACGGTTGGTCCATGGTGTGAGCAGGCTGCATCTCAGCAAACTGTTCCACATGAGAGCAAGCGGCGCGGTCACTAACACGAACAGGCAAACATGCCCCCCTCCGCCGCACACAGCGCTTCGGCTCTTTAAGGAAGAAACGGCCTTGTTCTACACTTAAAAATAGCCAGACTGCTGCTTGTTACTTGAAAGCTTTCCTTAACCACTCTTGTCCCACATTCTCTTATTCTGCTGGCTGTTAGGGAAGAGACATTTTATTATCCTCTGAAGCATAGCATTTCATCCCATAGGACTGCCCTCTACAAACTGACTTCAAACCCACGTGGATATGCTTTTTACTTTTCCTTGGTGAATAGCCATCTGTTTGCTCTTTTGTTTTTAATGTTTTGGCTGTACTGCATGACGTGTGGGATCTTAGTTACCCAACCAGGGATCGAACTGGTGTTCCCTGCATTGGAAGCAGAGAGTCTAAACCACTGGACCTCCAGGGAAGGCCCAAACCATCTATTTTTAAGTGATTTTTTTTTTTCTTTTTTTTTAGTGTAAAGGAAAGGAGGAAAAAGAAAAGAGCTGAAGTAACGGGGGACAAGGTCAGACTATTGACTGTTACAATCTATAACAATCTATAACAAGACTATAACAATCTCTAGTTTGTGTTATTCATAATTCCAAGATAGGCATGCCAGCTATAGATGGAGCGATATATAAGTGCATTTCTGCTTTCTCTTACATCAGCATTCATCCGATTGCCCCTGGATTCAGGGAAAGGCACTGTAGTCATCAAATGAGCTTTGCCTTGGCGCCTGAAAACGGGAGGGGTGTAGCTGACTGTGGGAGGGGATGACAGAGACCTGGGAGGCAGACTGGCTCTGGTCCTGGCCAGATGCCACCCGGCTGTTGGGAGACTCTTGGGAGAGAGGAGACTGAGCCCCAAGTTTCTTCATTAATAGACACGGGAATGGCCTGGGTCCGATTCTAAATGCCTGTCATCTCCGTGTCTAGTATTACCTTTCCCATTCTCTGCTAGGGCTAAATTCATAGCGTCCATCACATCATATACCTCAGGTGCTGGTAAGAGAATGATCTCAAATGTTAGGGGGAAAATAGAATTGAATGTGTGTTTGTGGATTCCTTCTTTCAGAACACATTCTAAATCCTTTCATTTATAGTTGCACCAGTGTTTCCATAAATTCTCCACAGTCCTTTAAAAAAGTGTCACCTTGATTAGGAATCAGCAAATATGCTGGGAGGGCTTCTCTGGGGGCTCAGTGGAAAAGAACCCGCCTGCAACGCAGGAGATGCGGGTTTGATCCCTGGGTCGGGAAGATCCCTTGGAGAAGGGAATGGCAACCCACTCCAGTGTTCTTGCCTGGGAAATTCCGTGGACAGAGGAGCCTGGTGGGATACAGTCCATGGGGTCACAGAGAGTCAGACACGACTGAGCTATGACCGACTGACCGACTAAGCAGCAATACCACATCCTGGGAACGGAAGGAAAAGCCGGGTTCCACGTGGAGGATCTCTGGGACTGTAGGGAGAACCTGGACGGAGGGCAGGTCACTGCTGCTCTGCTCTCTTGATGTGTCTGCGAGCTCAGCACAGTGGGAAGAGTCAGACCAAACGGCAAGGCAGAGTCGCCACACAGCGACGTGCATCCAATTGTAAGTCTCGCTGTATTAAACCCGAGGGATGCTGAGGGAAAAAAAACTGCCTCCAAACGTAAGTGGAAATTGAACTTAATACTCTAATCACCATAAATTGTGGTGATTATTTGTGTAAGACCATAAACGTACACTAGGACTAAATGAGTCATTTACGGAATATCCTTTCAGTTATTAACTTGGCGTAAATACTAATCCCTAAAGATGCAGTTGAACAGTAATCACTAGGAGCATTCGAGGACCTTTTGTAATCCGAGGATCATATTTACACAGGGTAATTTCCCCCGTGGTAGCGAGTAGGGCGGCTCACTGCTTTGTAAGTAGTAACATATGATAAGGATGCTATAACAAGGAATGGATTTTCATCTCATCTCCCAACCCCTCCCCTTCTTTCCCAATTTGAGCTTAATTAAAATTCCTCAGAACTTGGCTCTGCCTAACAAGCGGGCAAAACCAGTCCTTTAAACGCTGACACCACCTCTGCTTCTACCTATTAAGGGTCATTGAGGAGAGCACGTCCGCGGTGTCAGGGCCACAGGTCAGAGGGCAGGAATCCTCAGAGCGAAGAAGCAGAACACAGCGCAGCAAGTAAATCTACCATTTGCCTGACTTTTAAAATGCATTTTAAAAGACGAATTGTTAATTTTTCGAGGTAGTCCTTAAAAGTCCACATAGCTTTACATCAAATTTATCTTCTACAAAATGAGCAGCTGCAGCCCCACCTCCGCTCTCCACCCCTTCTCTGCCCCATATTTGTAAGTAATATACTACTATTTCTTGATTTATCAAATTTGCATTCCAAAATTCTGGCTTCATCTCACGGTAGCCGGGATTTAGCTAGCACAGGCACATCTTTCAATCTCCCCTACTTCTTCCAAAAATAGTCGCTCTCAATTTTAAATCAGCCAATATTACTTTATTGTGACTATGTAACTAGAATTCACTGTTGAGCCAAGTAAAGTATGACTATAACTATATTGCCTTTCTCTGAAAACCATGTTTCTCCTAGTACTATTTTTCATTTGCCTTATAGATGTATCCCCTTTAAATACTTGGAACAGGTGTACCACCCACAGCCATTGATAATCTTCCATATTCTCAAGCACAGTGGACAGGTCCGTGGACTTTCTCCCTCTGAGTTCAGCACCAGCTCCTGACTGGCTTGGTGCTCTCCAAGCCACTGCTCAGCTGTCATCCTGTGACCCCTCCATCGCTGCTTTCCCGGGCTGGATCTCTGTTTCCTGACTTCATGTCTGTCTGTTTTATGGTTTACGCCCTCATTTTGCTAAAGTATGTTATCCAATAGCTTCTTCAGAAAGGGCACAAACAAAGTAAACTTTGATTCATTATGTGGCTGAAAGATGGGCTTCCCTGGTGGCTCAGATGGTTAAAAAAAAAAAACTCCCTGCAATGTAGGAGACTGGGTTTGATCCCTGGGTCTGAAAGATCCCCTGGAGAAGAGAATGGCAACCCACTCCAGTATTCCTGACTTGAGAATTCCATGGCTAGAGGAGACTGGCTGGCTATAGCCCATGGGATCACAAAGAGTCAGACACAGCGGAGCGACTAACACACAGCGCGTGCGGCTGAAAAGGCCCGATGGCCCCTGTGTTTTTACCCGAGGTGCACGCTGGTCTCTATTTCTGCATCCCCTGAAGGCTGAGGACCTCAGGTCAGAGGACTCTAAAACGTCCCTCTGGCTCAGCTGTTTTCTGGACCATTTTAGACTGTGTTGTGTTAGTTGCTCAGTCGTGTCTGGCTCTTTGCTACCCCATGGACTGTAGCCCACCAGGATCCTCTGTCCAAGTATTCTCCAGGTCAGAATACTGGAGTGGGTTGCCATTCCCTTCTCCAGGGGATTGTCCTGACTCAGGGATCGAACCCGGGTCTCCTGCATTGCAGGTGGATTCTTTACCGTCTGAGCCGCCAGGAAGCCCTATTTTAGAGTAGGAGGGAGAACTTATCTTTTTAGCATTCCAGGCTCCTCCTCCTTAGCATATAAGAAAATTCTTCCTGCCATATAGTCACATACTTCTGTTTTTATTGTATCCTTGGACTTTTTTCTGTCCAAGAACAGGGATTGGGGGGAGGAGGGAGAAGGCCTAAGTAAAGTACTCAGCTGCCTGAAATTGACTCTCCTTGGCCTCTGAGGACTTGACAGTTTCCAAGACAAGGGAAGTGGCATGTAGGTTAGCATTGTCTCAGGCTGCCACTCGTCCATCCATGAGTGGGCCCCAAGTTGTGATGCCACTCATGTGCAAAACGCCCGACCTTAAAAGAGTCAAGATTAGCCAATCTCAAAGGAGTGAGCTGTAGACCTATGAGAACGTCAATACCATTTTTTCTCCTAAAAGAGCCAAAGCAATTTAAGTTACACCTGAGAAGGAAGAGAGAAAGGGCTTCTAGGATGTTGCTCAAATTAAGGGAAAAGCAAAGGGAGAAAAGGTTTACATAAAAAAGAAATACATGTAAAAAAGATGTGCGGCGACCACTGTCTCCACCGTGCTTCTCCCTTGCCTGTCTCCTTGCAGAAAAGCTGGAGACATGAGACTCGCATTTCAAGCTCCACTCACCGCTGGGAGTGGCTGAGTGACCTACATAAGACCAAGGACCAGTGGCAGGGAGACTGCCGAGCAGCTTCTGAAAAGGCTTTCTCTTTTCCAGACAGAGGCTTGGAAGGAAGAAGCCTTTGTTCCTTCTGTCCTTCCTGCCTAGGACCCTGTGTGAGGACCTAACATGTGGAAGCATCATGTGAAAATGGTGATAGAGGGCCCACACATCAGGATGATGGAGATGAGGATGGAAATGACCTGAATGATTTGCCCCACCAACCCGCAGGTCACAGTCTCTGGACAGAAGCAATGAATGTCCCGGACTTCCTTGGCAAATCCTTGATCTCAGTCTAAGATAGGCTCCTTTGCTGTGCTTTTTTTTTGAAGTGAGATTCACATAATGAAAATTAACCATCTTAGCTTTACAATCCCCATCTCTGATTCCAACATTCCCCTCACCCCAGAAGAGAGCCCTGCGCCCATGAGGCAGTCGCTTCCTATTCTTCCCTGCGCCCAGCCCCTGGCAACCACGATCGTTTTCTGTCTCTATGGATTTACATATCTGTATGTTTCATATAAAAGGAATCACAATACGTAACCTTTTGTGTCTCACTTTGCGTGTTTTTGAGTTTCACCCAGGTTGCAGCATCTATCAACACTTCATTCTTTTACATGGCTCAGTATAATAATGTGATGCCATAGATACACTGTATTTGGTTTCTCCATTCATCTATTAGGGACTTCCCTGTAGCTCAGAGGGTGAAGAATCTGCCTGCAATGCAGGAGACCCAAGTTCAATCCCTGTGTCGGGAACACCCCCCGGAGAAGGGAATGGCAACCCACTCCAGTATTCTTGCCTGGAGAATCCCATGGCCAGGGAGCCCGGCGGGCTACAGTCTGTGGGGTCGCAAAGAGTCAGACACGACTGAGGGACTAACACTGCTGTTCGTGGATTGGTGGGCACTGGAATTGTTTCTGCCTCTTGACTGTTGCAGATAATGCTGCTATGGACTTTCATGTATAAGTGTTGGACCGCCTATTTTCAGCTTTGAGGGCTGTGTGCCTAGGATTGGAATTGCTGGCTCATCTGGGAATTAACCTGCTTAACTTTTTGAAGAACCATCAAAGTATTTTCCATGGCAGTTGCATGTTTTTTTAAAAATCATCCTATGCATCTCCTTGTATCTGTTTCTTCCCTATCATGCAAGCTCTGTAAACGTCCTGATCACATCACTACACACTGTGTCCCCAAATACTAATGAAGTAGGCCCTCAAGCATACTTGTTGACTTAACAAAGAAATGAGTGAGTGTGACAAAACCGATTCACCATTTAAGCAGCCCACTGTGGATGCAGGCGGTGGATGGATCAGAAGGGCCAAGGATGTGACAGAGACCAATAGGAGCTGTGTTCATCTGGAGCCCTGGAACAGGCGAGATGCTTTGCTGCATGCTGACATCACCCTGGGAGCCCACGCAGCTCTCACACAGCCCAGCAGCTGCATTGGACCTGTCTGTTTTTCTGCCCCCACTGGGCTGAGTTCTGTAAGGACAGCCAGCCAGCAGGTTTTTTTCATATTGCCAGTTGCACAGTAGATTCTTAACCAGTGTTTGATGAATGAATGAATATGAATGAGTGGCTCTGAATGGAGAAACAAATAATAGCTGTATGATCTTAGGCAAGATACTTAACCTTTTAAGTCTTAGATCCTTCAGTGGTAAAGTGGTTCCTGCCTCAAAGGATTCCTTTGATGGGTAAAAGAAGCAAAGCTTCCAGGGATCTTAGCACCAGGCTGCCCGTGGCAGTCACCCAGTAAGTGATGCCAGAACATTCCTTGTGACTCTGCAGACATAGCTGGAGCAAATGGGCCCAAGCTGAGGGGACAGGTTTCAGCCTCAGAGACAGAAGAGCATTCTAACGTAAGCGAGAGCAGGGCCACGTCCACGCCGTTCCCTTTGGTAAGCGCAGTGCCCGGCACAGAGAGAACACACTGCTGCCTGATCGTGAAGCACGTGAGACTGGCAAACGCGGAATGGGCAGCCGGGGGCCGGACGCCACTCGTCACGGGGGGTGATCAGGCCGACACTGAATGTCCACTTGCCTGAGATGGAGGGACAGGCACGCCTGCTGTGGCAGGACAGAGGTGTTGACTGCAGAGATCCCTTGTCACTCTGGGTGGTTCATGTTCTTTGATGAGCCTGGTGAGACAGCAGGTTCTTCCAGGGCAAGAATTGGCAACAAAGAAATTGAAAAATAGCTCTAGAGATAAGGGCTACCAAACATAGTACTCTTATTATCTTTCATGAGAAAGGGAAAGTATTCAAAATGCCTCAAAACTGAAGATGATAAAGTGAAATTTGGGATTTTTCTCAGGAACCTAAAGATGAAATCTTCATAGAAAGTGAGGAGCCTGAATGCCAAGAAGATACTTAGACTCACAAGTTCATGGCAGCATTATTCGCAGTATCCAATACAGAAGCAAGCTAAGTGTGCACCTATTGACAAATGGATAAGTGTGTGTGTGTGGGGGGGGGGTAATGGAATATTATTCAGCCCTGGTAAAAAAGGAAATTCTGCCACTTGCAACAACATAGGTGAACCCAAAGGACATTGCACCAAGCAACTGTCCATGGATTCTCCAGGCAAGAACACTGGAGCGGGTAGCCATTCCCTTCTCCAGGGGACCTTCCAACCCAGGAATCAAACCTGTGTCTCCTGCATTATGGGTGGATTCTTTACATCTGAGCCACCAGAGAAGCCCATACATAAGCCAGACACAGGCAAATACCACAAGTACTCTCTTATATGTGGAATATAAAATAGTCAGACTCATAGAAGCAAGGGTAGGATGGGGGTTGCCAGGGCCTTGGGGTGAGCTGGGAGGGGAATCAGGAGACACTGGTCAAAGGATACAAGCTTTCAGGTTAAGATGAGTAAGATATGGAGATGGAATGTATAGAATGGTGGCTATAAATAATATTGTATTGTGTACTTGAAATTCACTAAGAGGACAGATCTTGAGTTCTCACCACAAAAAAAGAAAAAATGGTAACTATGTGAGGTGACGAATATGTTGGCTTTATTATAATCATCATCACAGTATACTTACAGTAAGACATCAAGTTCAGTTCAGTTCAATTGCTCAATCGTGTCCCACTCTTTGCAACCCCATGGACTGCAGCACACCAGGCCTTCCTGTCCATCACCAACTCCCGGAGTTTACTCAAACTGATGTCCATTGAGTCGGAGATGCCATCCAACCATCTCATCCTCTGTCGTCCCCTTCTCTTGCCTTCTCTGTCGTCCCCTCCTCCTCTCGCCTTCAATCTTTCCTAGCATCAGGGTCTTTTCCAATGAATCAGCTCTTTGCATCAGGTGGCCAAAGTATTGGAGTTTCAGCTTCAGCATCAGTCCTTCCAATGAACACCCAGGACTGATCTCCTTAGGATGGACTGGTTGGATCTCCTTGCAGTCCAAGGAACTCTCAAGAGTCTTCTCCAACACCAGTTTAAAAGCATCAATTCTTCGGTGCTCAGCTTTCTTTATAGTCCACCTCTCACATCCATACATGACCACTGGGAAAACCATGGCCTTGACTAGCTGGACCTTTGTTGGCAAAGTAATGTCTCTGCTTTTTAATATGCTGTCTAGTTTGGTCATAACTTTTCTTCCAAGGAGTAAACGTCTTTTTATTTCATGGCTGAAGTCACCATCTGCAGTGATTTTGGAGCCCAAAAAAATAAAGTCTCTCACTGTTTCCACTGTTTCTCCATCTATTTGTCAGAGATCGGGATGATGAAAACTCTTTGGAGATGGGTAATGGTGAGGTTGCATAATAATGTGAACAGACTGAAAGCTACTGAACTGTACACTTAGAAATGGTTAAAAATGGTAAATTTTGTAATGTATGTTTTACCACAATGAAAATAATATTGAAAATTTCCAATTTTCAAAATTGGAAAATTATGCAATTGGAAATATCTCTGCAATTGCTAAAGAAGTGCACATTAAGCAAAACAATCAAACCTCAGAATCCTACCTTTTCCCCCTCTGCCCAACTTACTTAAAAAAAAACACTAAAATTTGTATACATTTAAGGTATACCACTTGATGCCTTTTCCTATTTTCCCATTTCCTTTTCCTATTTTCCTATAGGAAAAGACATCAAGTGGTATACCTTAAATGTATACAAATTTTAATTTTTTTTTTAAGTAAGTTGGAGGGAAAAAAGCCAGAATCCTGAGGTATGATTGTTTTGCTTAATGTGCACTTCTTTAGCAATTGCAGAGATATTTCCAATTGCATAATTTTCCAATTTTGAAAATTGGAAATTTTCAACATTATTTTCATTGTGGTAAAACATACATTACAAAGTTTACCATTTTTAACCATTTCTAAGTGTACAGTTCAGTAGCATTCAGTCTGTTCACATTATTATGCAACCTCACCATTACCCATCTCCAAAGAGTTTTCGTCATCCCAATCTAAATATTATTTTTAAATATTAATATTTTATCTAACAAATGTGTTCAAAAGCTGGAGCTAAACTTTCAATCAGCAATTCACTTTTTTAACAAAGGAAAACCAATAGAGTGTTATTTTTCCTATAATCAAATGAAATTGCTTTCAAAAGGAGTAAAATAGCTGGATTTCCTGAGAAGGAAAAGAGCTTTAGAAGTATTTTCTATATTTGTAAACTGTTTTAAATGTCATTTATTTGAGTAGCTAAAGAGATTAAAAACCATATAGATTTCCTGTATATCAATCAGTGGTCAACAAAACGCAGACACCTTCTATTCCCAGAGTCAATAGATGAAGCTTTATAAGCATAGATGCTACTGGAAAAACTTAAATCATCAGCCTCAGGTAATTTGGTTACTTGCTTTATTGCACCTATTTGAACTGCAGCTGCTTTCACGGAAGGGGTATAATCAACTCCATGTGCCCATATCAGAATCTCAGATACAAGACTTGAAATTAACAATCAAAGTCATTTTTGGTAGCAGAGCTGGTTTCCATTTCTCCAGCTGACCTCACGGGGCCTCTTCCAGCACCTCTTCTCATGTGCCGGACCCCAGTGCAGAGGTCTGCCTGGGTCACCCCGACCCCAGACACCCAGGCAGCTCCACAGGACAGCCCATGACAGGTCCTGACGAGGGGCACAGCGGGGCCAGTCACACCGCTTATAATCAGCTTTGCATTATTTCATTCTACTTCCTCCATTTGATAGAATCACCAAATTCAAAAATTACTGGGCAGCAAAGGTGAATGAAGCAAACAGCTAATATCAGACACCATTTCAAAAGCAACTGCCTGAATAAGCCTTTAATAGAATTTCCCAGTTTACAGCTCTGAAAATGAAGACGGCAAGTTACCATGGAAACAAATAGTCTCTTTAAAGAGAGACAGCCTCCTCTCCTGATCTAAGCATGTTCCAGAAGGCAGGAGGTGGGAGGGGAGGAAAAAGGCGGGCCAAGCATTTGCGACTGGAACAATGAAGGGAAGTTTTCTTCTCATTAAAATCATCCCAATGAAATAAGCTTGGAGGGTCAGCTCAGGACTAATTTGTTTTCTTGGCTGTACTATTGAAAAAAACCTCAAGTCAGAGATTTTGAGACATTCAGGCACAATGACATTTTATTGGAAGTTTCTTTCATTTTTCTCCTTAATTCAAATAGTGGCACATGCTATAACAAGTGAAACCCTCCGTACATGACATAAAAGGCAAACAGGACTCACTTTTCCTGGTCTTCTATCAGCTGCAAATACCCGAGGTAACATGCCATCGATTGCTTTTCTCTGCCTTTAGCCTCTTTATATGTTTGTATATAAACATATACATATATATACAGGCAATATATACAAACAAAAAAATGCTAATTTAAAAATTGGGTCAAGGACTTAAATAGCTATTTCTCCAAAAAAATGTATACAAATGACCAATAAGCGAATGAAACGATGCTCACCTTCAATAATCATTAGGGAAACTCAGGTCAAGGATAGCTATTATTTAAAAAAAAGAAATCAGTATTACTGAAGAGGTGAAGAAATTGGGAACTTTAAACTCTGACGGTGCAGCCACCATGAAAATGATAGTATGATACTTCCTCAAACAGAATTACCACATTATCCAAAATTCCACCTCTGAGCATATCCCCAAAACAGTTGGAAACAGACCTGGAAAGATGTTTGCATGCCCGTGTTCATAGCAAGTGTTTACAGCAGCTAAAAGATGGACGCAACAGAAATGCCCATCGATGGATGAATGGATAAAGCAGTGTGGTATATACATACAATGGAATATTACTCAGGCTTAAGAAGGAAGGAAATTGTGACACAATTAGGACATTATGCTAAGTGATCGAAGCCAGCCATAATAATGTATAATCCCACTTCTTTGAGGCACCTAGAGTACCTCATGGAAAGAGAAGGTATTAAAGCCGGGCAGTTGAGAGGAGGTAGGTGTAGGAAGCCGTTAGTGTTAACTGGGTACAAAATTTCAGTTTGGGAAGAGAAAAAAGGTCCAGAGATGTATGGTGGTGATGATCACACAACAAGGTGAACACACGTAATGCCGTGAAAAGGTACCTGTTCGAGTGTGGTTTTTTTGCATGTTTATGCAAATATGCATATTTGAGCACAATAAAAATTCTAGTTCAATATATATTTATGTACAGGAGTATTTTGTATACATGGATGTTTTGTATGTATAAATGTATAGAGATTTTGTTTTTGCTCTTGACTGCTTGCTTTTACTAAAAGAATTATACTACACACTTACCCCTTATGAAACAAACCCCAAATCTTACTGGTATAAAGTAACCGTGTAATTATGCTTAGATGGGACTTCCCTGGCAGTCCAGTGCATGCGGATTTGATCCCTGGTCGGGGAACTGAGATCCCCCTTGCCATGTGCAGTATGGCCCCCAAAAAATTCTTTTAAAAAAAGCTATGCTTAGAAGTAGGAAATCTATGAGTCAGAACTTTACCTAAGCAGAGAAGGCACAGTTAACTCATCTCCACGGTGTCTGAGGCCTCGTCTGGGAAGACTCGAAGCCTGGAGCAGGAATCATCTGGAAGGAAGCTTCTTCACTTAACTGTCTGGCAGTTGATGTTGGACCCGCACTTGGGCTGTTGGCCAGAACGTCTGTATGTGGGCTCGCCACATGGGCTGCGCCTTCGAGCTTCCTCACAGCATGGCAGCTGAGTTCCATGGGCAGCGTTGCAAGAGCGGAGAGCAGGCATGTGGCACATTTACGACATTGCGTCCGTGGCTGTGGGCGACTGGTTTTCAGAGGGGCGATGCCCATATAACCCTCTTTGGAAAATACAACCTGTTATAGCACATTGATTACTTTGCTACTGGCTTTTAGGACATTTCATTGACATCCCTTTAAGTCAATAAAGACGTAATTCTTCAGCTTTTCTCATTTCTTTATAATTACAAAACTACTTTAAATTCTAAAAGTGATACAAGTACAATAACAAAACTTGGCAAACATAAAAAAAATCTATCTGCAGTTCCACTTGTTCAATCAATCACAGCAATCATTTTTAGACTTTTTATTCCACAATTTTCTCATAATGTACATAGAGTTTATGTTTGTTTTTAAAGATTTCCCCTTAGCACATAATCCCCCACTTCTTAGCATTAAGTTATCATCTTTATTTTTCTTTATCTTTCTTTTCTATATAAGAGGAGGGTACACCATGGGATAAAGTCCACAGGTAGGTTCTTGCTTATCTAATCCTACCGACAGCTATCAGGGAAAATCACTTCAGGGCTTTCAAGTTTTCCATCTTCATTCCCAGGAGCATGAGGCAGAGACACAGCACACTAGCTCCAGAAAAGTGATGTCCTGCGTGCGCTGCGCCTTCTGCCACACTCATCCAAGGAGCAGATGACTGACCTGGATGTGGAATGCCAGCTGCTGACCTTTCTCTCAGTTTTCCGCTACCCTGACTTGGCATTGGGGTTTCAAGAAAACGCGTGCATCTAGCAAATAAAGTTTGGCAGAGTCCGTGTCTCCCAAACACGACTCCAAACTGTTACTGGTCTTCATTGGTCTGCTGTGAAATGAGAAAAATGACCATGGGGTGGGCATTTCATGAAGCTAAATGGATTCAATTTTTTAAAAGCTAGGCTTTATTCAGAAGTCATTAAAATGTCAGTATCGGGAGTTCCTTGGTGGTCCCGTGGTTAGGACTCCACGCCATGCCTCAGGTTCAGTCCCTGATTGGGGAACTATGATCCCACAAGCCAAAAACTAAATAAAAGTAATAAAACTAAAAATGTCAAAACGTATTTTATAACATTATTCAGATCATAGATTTTCTTAGCATTCCTAAGTAGCAAAGTAGAAAGCCGACAAGTCTCAACTGAGCTTCAGTCATTCGCCTGATCTGTGTTGCTTAGTCGCCGAGCTGTGTCCAACTCTTGTGACCCCATGGACAAGCCCGCCAGGCTCCCCCGTCCATGTGATTTCCCAGGCAAGAATACTGGAGTAGGTTGCCATTTCCTCCTCCAGGGGATCTTCCCACCCAGGGATTGAACCTGCGTTCCCTGCACCGGCAGGCGGATGCTTTACCGCTGAGCCACCAAGACAAATGGAAACCCTGATCCAGTCACCTTATGAAGAGTCTTTGAGTTTGAGGTACGATATTTGTCAAAAGGGATTACACTCTGAGGTTGGGGGAAGAAACTGCTTGACATGAAAGAAGGATGCAGAACTCGACTCTGCTCGTGATGGTCAAGCTGTGTGGCCTTGGCCTTGTCATTTATACTCAGAGTCTCCTCAGCCATCAATCGAGCAGAGGCGAAAGTTTAACTGTGGGAAGTGCAGAGAACTGGGTAAGTGCCGAGGGCCTTGGGGCTGCACCCTCAAAGCTTTCCCTCACCAAGGCAGCTGAGCGGGTCCTG
Organism: Muntiacus reevesi; assembly: GCF_963930625.1. Classification (NCBI taxonomy): domain Eukaryota; kingdom Metazoa; phylum Chordata; class Mammalia; order Artiodactyla; family Cervidae; genus Muntiacus; species Muntiacus reevesi. The sequence goes on from NC_089267.1 coordinate 55,833,206, forward strand.
TAATAGCTGTGAAGAACTCAAGAAGGGACTTTCTACCATCCCAAGTATTTCCCTGGGAGTTTCCTAATTTCAATGAGAAAGAATATTCTTTAATTAAAACGCCGCCACAGAAATTTTTTTTTAAGAACAAATTGTCATCTAATTTCCCTTTGATCTGTTTTTTCCACTTGGGTTGCAAGGTTTTACAGAATTTTCCCCGCACGCTTGGAGTCTGCAGTAATTTTATTTCATTCTGATTAAACTTCAAAGGAGAAAGCACCAAGCCCCCAGAACAAGCGAAGCTTTTTTTCCACTTCATTTATCCGGTAGCATTTCGGGGGCATCCACAACGTGCCTGACATTGTGCTGAGTGCTGGAGATGCAAAAATAAATAAATACAATTTGGCCCTTGCCCTCACTGCGTTCAGGGTTTCCAGGACCTGATCAAGCCACAAACAGGGGTGGTGACGGCAGAAACGGTAGAAACAGCATCACATAGTCATCTTCTGCAGGGGCCTTGTAGGAGTCAAATGGTGGCCCTGGCTGAGTTGACACTTTCAATGAAACTTAAAGGATGACTCAAATGAAATCAAAAGGGGGCCTGAAGGGTAACTGAGGCAGAAGAGACAGCAGAAGCACAGGTCCAGGGCTGGAAAATCACATGGCCTCTGGTGTGTGTGCACGTATGTACATGATAACGTGATGTATGTCCATGTAGATGTAGATGTATGCATCTCTGTATGTTTCATGTGTCTCTGCGTGTATGTGTGATTGTGTCTCCATAACAGGAAAGACCTAGAGTAAGTGTCATCGAGACCCCACTCATGGCGTGGGGAAGGGCAAGGTAACTGCAGCAAGTTGCCAGGATCTTCTATTGTCTGTGGCGTTTCCCTGGTGACTCAGACAGTGAAGAATCTGCCTGCAAGGCAGGTGACCTGGGTTTAATCCCTAGGTTAGGAAAATTCCCTGGAGAAGGGAATGGCGACCCAATCAAGTATTCTTGCCTGGAGAATTCCATGGATCGGGGAGCCTGGCAGGCTACAGCCATGGGTCCCAAAGGAGTCAGACATGACTGAGTGACTAACACTATATTATCTGTGGCTGTCAGGGAAGGAGAGTCAAAAATTTGCTTTAGAGAAGCTGGAAAGAAGAATGAAAATACTCCAGCATGGGTAAATTTGACTTTAATTTTGACTGACCCTGGAAAGAAGAACCCAAGTTCCCCTGTAGAGGTGACGTGGGGATCCCACCCAGGGCTTCTCAAGCCTGGATGTGCATTTGCATCCCTGGAGATCTTGTCAAGATGCAGATTCTGACTCAGTGGCCCAGGATTCTGCATTTCCAACCAGTTCTCCGGAGATGTCAGTGCTGCGGGTCTGCGGAGCACACTCTGAGGATCGAGGTCAAATGCACGTGTTGCCCAGTCTTGATGCCAGGCTAGACTGGTCGCTGGGGAGCCACTGACCTCAGCTCAGGGCAGAGGTCCCCAGAGGACGGTGCTTAGTCCCTCACTGCAGCCAGGCACAGGGCCCATCTGGCAGGAGTCCAGGCCCTCTGGTCTGAAAGGGCTGCTGGCTCCACAGACCTAGAATCAAAAAGTGGAAGTTGGGAGGAAGGGGGCAGAGATGGAGGGCTGGAACTGGCACTTGCTCAGAAAATGGGCCCAGAGAGCTCCTAACAGGAGCTAAGTAAGACACTCGGGGCCCAAGAAAAGGAAGCAGGAGCTTAGGCAAGGGCCCAGGCAGAGCCTCAGACACAGCACACAGGCCGTTTGCTCGGTGACTGTCTTTGCTTTATGCAGCTATCGCAATCATCTTCACCCGAAGCCCCTTGCAAAGCCGACCGTAAATCCCTGCTAACAGATGAGGCTGGGAAAGCGCAGAGCAGTTCAGGGGATCACTCGACCTCCCAGTGGATACCCAGGGGAGCCCCAGTTCACATCCCACTGTGCAGGATCTGAAAGCCCGAGTCTGTGGGGGACCACACACTGTCCGCTGTCCTTTTAATGATGGATGAGGCCCAGGCTCTGTGTCCTGGGGTATGGTCCTTCGATTATCTGAATCCAAAACCAGTGATGTCAGCCATGAGTGTCAGGCCAGGAGGAAGCCAGTCAAGAGAAGCCAGCATCTGAAGAAGAGCTGGTATCGGGAACTGGGCTGCTCTTGGACAAAGGGGCCCAGGCTTCTTGGTCCTAAAGGAGATCTTCCTCCATGTGGGCCAGCCGGGGGTCCAACACGGCCCTCGCGATCTTGGTAGGTGCAGAGGTAGACAAACTGGTTAGTGGACATCTTAAAGCCATCTTGAACAGAAATCTTGGCAGCACTGGAATAGGTACCTGAGAAAAAAGAAAACAGCGCGAAATGGGAAGAACCACCATCTGACAAAGTGTCTGAGCAGAGCGTGCGGTCAGGAATTGGGAGCTGCTGTTACTATTATTATCATTGTTTTGTGGGATGTTGTTTCTGCGCATTGCTCTGGAACCAGCGAGCGATATACTAGGAACATTCTTGGGCATAATTAGATATTTCATTCTCAGGAAACCAAAGTCTACAGGAGTCCAGCCAGGTCGCTAAATGAACGAGCTGAAGCTTCATACAGCGTGATGGAGGAGCATTCACCGCCATCCAACATTTTACAGTCACAGATATTCAGCTATCAGAATGCTGTTTGCCCATGGTCACTGCCTACAGCCACTGGTTCCTCCTGGCTGGGCTATCATGGATCAAAAATTGTATTTCTAAATGCCAGGAGCCTTCCAATAAAAAGAGCCTCAGACTGGAGCTGAAAGAACCACTCTGCTCCCCACTGACACTCCCCATCTCCGCACCTCGGCAAGGGGGACGAGACCTGTGCTGCCTGCCTCGGGACCAGGCGAGGTGCAGCAAGTGGAAGGAGGCAGAGACTGCCGTCCTCCCTGCAGAGAAGCCCTGATGCTAGCCTGCCCGAGGCTTGCCATTCTATTCTATTCTCCTTATTAATGCTATTATTATTCTTATATCCTCTCTGTTGTCTCTAAACTGCCCCATCCTTTGAAGAACTAGATGGCATTTACTTGCATACATACATCCATTTAATAAAAGTCTACATGGAACCTAAAAGCAAACGTCCATGTATAGATCTAAATACACCTAACATGTATATAGACTTGTATGCATACATACAGGGATTTCCTGTCGGCTCAGCTGTAAAGCATCTGCCTGCAGTGCAGGAGATGCAGGTCTGATCCCTGGATTGGGAAGATCCCCGGGAGGAGGTAATGGCAATCAGCTGCAAAAATTCCATGGACGGAGGACGGAGGCTACAGTCCCTGGGGTCGCGAAAGAGTCGGACACAAATTAGTGGCTAAACAGCAATGTATGTATACAGACATGTGTGTGTGTGTGTGTGTGTGTGTGTGTACACCAATATACACACACACAGATGCATACACACATACATATATATATATGATTTTTCCTGTGTACAAAGCTCAAAGGACTACTCGTTGAAACAGGTGAGACATTTCCAGAATTCGTTTAAAAGATTATTATTTAAAAATGGAAATAGCTTGGAGCAGATGACTGGAAATCATTGCTCACTGCAACTCACATGGAGGAAGCTGTCTAATTCTTGGAAATTTAGACATTCTTCTCGTAATTTAGCACAAAAATGGGCCTGACTCAATCTGCTCTTCACATTTTGGTAATTTAAAAGGACATACGGAATTTTATTTTAATGGTAATTGCAAACTCATGCAGAAAATGTAAATGAACATTTCATGATTAGCTTACAGCATAAACTATGGCTTCTATTAATGTATTCCAATTTGTAATTCTTTTCACAGTATGAGATTTGAAAGCTGTGATTAAAATTAATTAGGTTAAGTAAAGTTTATCCCCCCTGAGCACTGCTGTTGGGAAGGAGCACGAGGAAAACGCGCGCTGCATATGGCTCTGCAGGAAGCCGTGTCTTCGAGAGAAGTCGGCCGGCTCCTCTTCTCCTCACGGAGGTCGCCTGCTGCTTATTTGGCATATCTCAAGCACCGTGTATCTCCTCAAGGAGCTAATTGAACCACTCAACTCTTCTTTGCTGGATCACAAAACCACGTAGCTGTGACTGCACCATCTTCCAATAAGGACATTAGTTAGATCCATCGATTGTTTATGCAGGAACACACAGAAGACAGGAGAAGGGGACGACAGAGGACAAGATGGTTGGGTGGCATCATCAGCTCAATAGACATGAGTTTAAGCAAACTCCAGGAGATGGTGAAAGGCACGGAAGTCTGGCATGCTGCAGTCCATGGAGCCGCAAAGAGTCGGACACGACTGAGTGACCAAACAACGATGGATTGTTTAAACACAATACATCTTGGAGCGAAATCCGTACATCCTGTAAAACTAAGGTAATGTGGCCACCTAGAATTCAGTACCATAATCGTTGTGAAAGAGGTGCCAAATGAGGGAACAATAAGAAAGGTAATGACTAATCACCACCTGTTCAGTTCAGTTTAGTCGATCAGTCGTGTCCGACTCTTTGCGACCCCATGAATCGCAGCACGCCAGGCCTCCCTGTGCATCACCAACTCCCGGAGTTTACTCAAACTCATGTCCATTGAGTCGGTGATGCCATCCAGCCATCTCATCCTCTGTTGTTCCCTTCTCCTCCTGCCCCCAATCCCTCCCAGCATCAGGGTCTTTTCCAATGAGTTATGAGGTGGCCAAAGTATTGGAGTCTCAGCTTCAGCATCAGTCCTTCCAGTGAACACCCAGGACTGATCTCCTTTAGGATGGACTGGTTGGCTCTCCTTGCAGTCCAAGGGACTCTTAAGAGTCTTCTCCAACACCACAGTTCAAAAGCATCAATTCTTCGGCACTCAGCCTTCTTTATAGTCCAACTCTCACATCCACACATGACCACTGGGAAAACCATAGACACCCCTCGTCCAAGGTAAGGAGCAGTGGCTGCGCTTTTCTGGAGCAGCCTTGAAGAGATACCCCACGTCCACAGTAAGAGAAACCCAGGTAAGATAGTAGGCACTGAGAGAGGGCATCAGAGGGCAGACAGACTGAAACCACAATCACAGAAAACTAGCCAATCTAATCACATGGACCACAGCCTAGTCTAACTCAGTGAAACTAATCCCTGCCATGTGGGGCCACCCAAGACGGTCAGAATGTGGTCCACTGGAGAAGGGAATGGCAGACCACTTCAGTATTCTTGCCTTGAGAACCCCATGATCAGTAGGAAAAGGCAAAAAGATAGGACACTGAAAGAGGAACTCCCCAGGTCGGTAGGTGCCCAATATGCTACTGGAGATCAGTGGAGAACTAACTCCAGAAAGAATGAAGGGATGGAGCCAAAGCAAAAAAACACCCAGCTGTGAATGGCACTGGTGAGAGAAGCAAGGTCCGATGCTGTAAAGAGCAATATTGCATAGGAATCTGGAATGTTAGGTCCATGAGTCCCCACCTGCACAATTCTGTTTTTGCACAGAATTGTCTTGAATATTGATTACCTCATTTGATTGCCTCAACCATCCTGACAAGGTTGTTTGCTGTTGTCCCATTTTGCAGATGAGATTACTGAGGTTAAGTGATCATTCCAGGATCAAGGAATGATGGAGATGAACCCAGGGCTTCTGAGTTCCCATCCTACACTCCTTCTGTGGCTCAGCTCCGTAGCTACTGAAAACAAAACTGAAGTAAACTTTTAACCCAGAGCTTGCCTGTGTTTACTCAGCGGGTTGAAGTTCATTCCCTAGGTTCCTAGGATATGAACTAAGGCAAAGGTTAACAATTTCAGAATGGTGGTGTACATCCTAGTAAGCAGCGCCTCAGTCTGGAGGGCCAGGGCGACAGAGAGAGCAAAGCTGGCGCAGGGACACCCTCTTCGGATTGGAGATCTTGATTCAAGTTTTTCGGCCTTCCCTCATCGTCCTTCTGCTTCCTACCCAGCTCCTCAGGCCACCCCCGGCTCCTCCTACTTCCTGGGGCGCATGCAGTCTCTGGTCCTGACACACGTCCGGCCTCTGGGCTTGCCTGAGCCATGCCCTGAGTCATGAAAGAGCCCCATCGCCTGTGACTCATCCTTCCTGGCTCCGCACACTGCCTGACCTGGCTTCTTCCAAGGAGGACTAGTAGCTTTCGAGTATGGAAAACTGGGTTTCATTCAGCCCTTGAGTGAAGGGTGTAATTTCTTCTTTGTTTTTAAAATCCGTGCTTTTGTCTATCAGCACTGCCTGATAGAAACCCTGTGAGAATGGAAACTTCTACTTCTGAGCTTTAAATACGGTAGCCACCAGCCACGAGTGACCAGTGTGTGTTCATATGTTCTCAGGCCTCATGTGTGACCAGCGTGTGCTCAGGCCTGTCCGACTCATTGCAGGCCCATGGACCGTCGACCGCCAGCCTCCTCTGTCCATGGGATTTTCCAGGCAAGAATCCTGGAGCGGGTTACCATTTCCTTCTCCAGAGGATCTTCCCAACCCAGGGATCAAACCCACATCTCCTGTGTCTTCTGCATTGGCAGGCAGTTTCTTTACTTCTAGCACCACTTGGGAAGGCTACCCTGATGCCTCAGCTGGTAAAGAATCCTCTGTGTAATGCAGAAGCTCTATATAAAATAAAATCTAAAGCTGGCAACCTCTAGCTTGTATGGTAGTAGCCTGGTGAAAAAGATGGGGGAGTAGATGGGATCGAGTAATGACCCTTATATCCAGACACATGGAAAACCACAAGCTCCCAGAGATTAAATGCAGAATGAATCTTTGCCTTTAAGGTGGAGGATTGTGTAAGAAGAGACTTTCTCTATTGCCAGTGGAGTTTGGGCCAGGGAATCCAGTTAAACGTCCATACGTAGATAGTTCCTACTACATAGAGCTGGTGTGATGTGAGCATCTGCTAAAATACTAACAAGTAAGCAGGGACGAGTCTGCAGAACCCTTTGCCTGCACAGGCTCATGGTACACTTGCTCCTTCCTCCTGCTGCCTATCAGTAAAGATCTTCAGCCCAACTATGAGAAACGCAGTACCCGGAAACATGTCTTAGCGCTGCTGGAGAATGACCTTCTACTCATATTAAAGCTGTTTGCACAGACTAAACCTCTTTACTAAAATCCATTCAGCAAACAGGGATGGAACCAGGGCTGCAGAAACAGAAAACATGAGACATGTGTGAAATCTAGCCTGTAACCTTCAGGCAGGAACTACCCAGGGAATGAGTGAGAATTCACTGCCCTGGACTACTGGTTAAAGACAACAAGCTATTATGGGAAGTTTAAAAACAAGCTTAGATTTTCAAAATATATTTGTAAGTATTCCCTATGATCACAAAACACTTGAAGATGGTGGGATGGCATGATCGATTCAATTGACATGAGTTTGCGCTCACTCCGGGAGATGGTGAAGGACAGGGAAGTCTGGCGTTCTGCAGTCCATGGGGCCACAAAGAGTCAGATACAACTGAATGAACGAAGAACAAGCGTGGGCTTTGAGGGCTAGAAGCGGAATTCCAGGGAAGAGGGAATAGATGCTGTTAATAGGGAAGAAAACCACACAGTTTATAAAGCGGCGTCACACTCAAACCTCAGTCACCTAAACCCTGCCTATTGTTAGTTTCCATTTTTCTAAGAGAAAAGGAGAGATCGTAGGCATTTCCCCAAAGTGGAACAGTGAGCTAGTGACTCCTAGAGCCTTTAGACTCCTAGGCTGGGGCTTGTGTCCCTAGCGTGAATCTCAAAGCATTTCATTGCTCTGGGGGAGTGATCAAATCAAATCAAACTGAACTGTGTAATTAGGCTGTGAGTCTGTGAATAAAACGTTCATGTTACAAAGTTTCTGCAAGGAGGACGTTGGGCCGCGGTTCACGGCACAGGCGGTCTGTCCGGCCGTGAGGTCCCGACTCCCTCCCAGACGGTCCTGCTCTTGGTGACCACTAGGTGTCAGTGTGAGCACGGCCTTGCAGCGCCTCCGACCGCGGAAGACCCAGGGGCGGGACAAGCGGAGTTTCCTACGCCGGGCTGGGGTGAGTCATTCCGCGGCTCCGGGGTCGTGGTATCACTCTCAGTGGGTCTGATCATCTGGAGTTTTCTCTGTGCTCTCCAGCCTCGCCAGAGGCTGCTCCATTTGCGTAGAGATCGCTGCTGTGGGACCTTCTACTGAATTAAGTGGAATTACTGAATGAGGGAGATGCTTAACGGGGCTGTCCGCCCTTTGAATGCCAAGTAATTGTCATGCTTCTTAGTAAGCCGGGTTGCCGAGCATCCTAGAAGGAAAATTCCAGGCCTCCTGCTCTATGTCCCGAAGCCAGTTCTCAGGCTATGCAGCATCTTGGTCGCTTTCAATTATGACTAGTTACAGAATAAGTGCCATTAATAAGAAGAAATTGGAGACTCAGAGGTGCTGGGCTTATTTCTCCCAAAATACAGTTAACATTCTCATTGCAAAGAAAGGCGTCTTTGGGGGGGGACCCAGCCTGCCTGCTTGGAGAAAGGAGCATCCCGCACAAAAATTAATTATGCTATTAATATTAATTAATGCAGGGACTTCCCTGGTGCTCCAGTTGTTAGACTTTGCCTCCCAAGGAAAGGGGTTCGGGGAGCTAAGATCCCACATGCCTGGTGTCCAGGAAACCAAAACATAAAACAAAAGCAGCCTTGTGACAAATTCAGTAAAGACTTTCAAAGTGGTCCACATCAAAACGAATCTAAAAACAAAAAAATTAGTTACTGCATGTTGAACTCACAGAAACACTTACTAGAGGTTATCTCCTTTGCTCTGACCATGGCTAACAGAGGCAGATGCTAACATGATCCCGACCTTCCAATGAAGAGACTGAGAAATTATTTACCCAAGCCATGGAATTCGAGTCAGGGTCTCTGATTGAAAAAACCCAACATCTGTGTCCATCTCTGAGTAGTTAGTAGGTTTCCCTGGTAGCTCAGAGGTAAAGAATCTACCTGCAATGCAGGAGATATGGGTTTGATCCCTGGGTCAGGAAGATCCCCTGGAGAAGGAAATGACAACCCACTCCAGTAATTTTTGCCTGGAGAATCCCATGGACAGAGGAGCCTGCCGGGCTACAGTCCATGGAGTTGCAAATGAGTCGGACACAATTTAGTGACTAAACAACCAACAATAAAGAGATGTGAGTGCCTGTCACGTTCTTGAACTACGGATAGGGTCTCACTCCACATCCGTCACACAAGGGGACTCACAGATGAATCCCCATGTTCTAGTGCAGATTCCTTGGAGGTAGAGCAAGATGCCAAGACGCCCACCGGCTGGGATGGGCAGGAAGTACCCACAGGCCCGGCTTAGCTGATGTTCAGCTGGACAGACCAACCCCTAAGATGAGATTGGCCTGGTACAGGCAAAGACGGAGGTGGTCTAGACTAGGAGGCCGATGGCTCAATAACGATGCAGCCAGCACCGGTGCAGGTACACGAGCTTCCTAGCGTGTCCGTCTGGAGATAAGACAGTGCAAAGATCTTGATTTCACTCAGAAGTGGCATGTTTTCCTCTAGGTTTATTTCCTAAAGTCTTGATCATGATGACTCTCCCACTGGTTTGCATGAAAATGAGCATTCAAGGACAATGTGGCAAGTTTTTTAAAAAAAAACCAACATTTATTAGAGGGAAGATAAGCCGTAATTTTGAGATTCTGCCCTTCCTGTTTATGGTTAAAATGTTTCTCTTAGGAAGACATGGAAGTTGATTTATATCTTCATAATGTTCCCTGGAAAAATAAAAACTTGACATGCCTACAGAATGCTCCTCTTTTCTTCTTCTTTATAAAAAAAAATTAGATTAAAATCTAGGAACCCTATCTCTGGGTGGTCCTCAAACTTTTCTGCTCCTGAGCAAGTTAGGAGTGTTTCATATACTGCCATCTAGTGGTCACCCTCTGTCACACATGCTGACTGAGAAAAAGAGAAAAAGGTGTGTGGGAACACAAGGGGTGTGTGTGTGTGTGTGTGTGTGTAAACTCAGGTTCGAACAAGCAGAGATGTGTTAGCACGGAAAAATGCAGGTTTTGAAAACTGTGTAGAAAGAATCAGAGTGAACAGACCTCCTACTCCAAATGCATGTGGGCAGAATTGAAAGCAGGTGTGTGGGATTAGCACGCTGTATTTTTTCCAACATCCACCACCCAAAGGGCAGTCGTACAGAATCGTTCATGCTCAGGAGCGCAGTCAGCTAATGGGACGTGAGACGGTGTAGAGGAGAAGCTTTCAAGACGAAACTTGAACCAAATGTGTTCACGGTGTAACTCATAGCTTTTGAATAACAGAGGCGTCCCTTCCAAATCCGGGAGGACCCCTCAGCCTTTCGCAAACGGGTGAGTGTGGATTTCTGCAAGGGCCTGCGCAGTGAGAGCTGGGCAGAGAATGTGGGTTTGCAAACAGCCGGCAGCCGTGACCTCTGAAGAGGGCTCTGCTAGCAGCTGGTACATCCCACCTCTGTCCTGCACTGCTGCTGCAGCCTCTGGGCTTCTCCATCTGCAGCTGCATCCTGCCAGTCCCCTCCTCCAGGCTGGCCGCTCATCTTCATTTCAGACTGCGAGAGAGAATGTAAAAGAGGGGCAGGGGGGATGCAAAGAAACCCTGTCTAGGGTAGAGAGGAGACGGCAGTGCTTCCTCAAAAGGCCCGAAACCCCTTCCCAACCCCAGAAGACCTTGGTAGAAGAGTCTCAAATGACATGGTGTTCTGTAACTCTCCTGAGGGGCCCTGAACTGACTCAGGGAATTCAGGTTCCGGACACTGGTGCAGAAGCAAAAGTCTATAACTTGGAACAGACTGTGTTCTGAAAGGTTACATGTATATTGGTCTTCCCCGGCGGCTCACTGGTAAAGAATCCAACCTGCCAAGGCAGAGAACGTGGGTTCAGTCCCTGGGCTGGCAAGATCCCCTGGAGGAGGAAATGGCAACCCACTCCTATATTCTTGCTCGGAAAACCCCAGGGACAGGGGAGCCTGGGTGGGCTCAGAAGGAGTCAGACAGGACTTTGTGACTGAGCAACCAGACACATACACGTGTATTGGTCCCGTTTGAAATTTGAAATACGTTTACACATAAAACCAATGAGCTTCAGTGCTTAGGTTCCCAGGCTGGCTTGGGAAATCCTCTTAACCTCGTCTCTGCCTCTGAGCTGTGCTGCCACCTTCTTGAGGCCACCTGTGCTTTCTCGGAGTGGGGCGCTCTGTGGGGAGGGGGTGCAGGTTCTGCAGAGCCTTAATCATTGATTCTTTTAATAATTCTCAGTAGAAACTCCTTAACACATCAGAAGAGTGCCCAGGGGGGTAAAATTAGAAAGAAAGAAAGAAAGAAATCTGAATGTAATTAATCGCACTTGCCAAGAGGATGTGTTCAAAGAATTCTTAGATAAGATAGCAGCAGCCAGTAATTCCAGGAAGAAAGTGCACGGGTGCAAATAGGAGCCCTGCTTCCCCGGGCTCTGGACACGCAGGGCTCACTTGTGCGCCTTTGAGGCTCCTCCTCAGCTGCGTGTGGCTCCGGGACAGCGCTGCGCCCCGTAGTTCTGGCTCAGTGGGTGCTCAGTAAGTGTCAGATGAGTGGAGCCGCCAAAAGCAGGCACAGTTTCTTGCATTCACTTTATACATAGTGACCAGTTATCTGCCATGATGTGACATGTTCTAAGTACTGGATCAACAGTGGGCCGGGAAGCTGGGTCCCCGCTTCTGTATCTTGTGGCAGGTTAAGTAACGGCTCACCAAAATGCCGGCATGCTAACCCCTGGAACCTCGAGTATGTTATGGACATGACATGGGAAAAGGGATTTTCAGACATGACGAAGCCAAGGATCCTGAGAGGATGAGAGCATCTTGGGTTATCCGGGTGGGCCCAGTGGACTCACCGAGGTTCTTATGAGAGGTCACGGTGATGCAGGCCCACAAGCCCAGGAATACAGGCAGCCTTGAGAAGCTGGAAAAGGCAGGAAATAGAGTCTCCCCTGTATCCTCAAGAAAGACCACAGCCCTGCAGACACCGTTGCAGAGAAGACGCCAATTCTGACTCCATGTTGGAACTGTTCCTTGACTTGCTTTTCGTTGTTTTTGTTATTATAATCACACAGAATGGCCCGCCTCAGAGAATCCTGCCCCTCTGTCTGACTGTTAGACGTGCCTTTGTTCAGGACCCTGTCCACCTGTAGATAGCAGGAAGGGAGACGTTGACACATCCCTGCCCGAGTCTTGGGATTTTAGGAGATGTTTTCTAGATTAATGATCTTTTTACTTTGCTTCCTCACCTTCCCCCATCTCTGATCTATAAAAGAACCCAGCATCCGGACCCCGATAAGATGGTTATTTTGAGGTGCTAACCTACCATCTTCTTGGTCAGCAGGCTCCCCAGTTAAAGTCTCTTCTTTGCCTCACCCCTCACCTCTCGGATTCACTGACCCATCAATGAATCGGCGAGCAGGGTGAGCTTGGACTTGGTAACAGCACCTTGATTTTAGCTCTGGAAAACTGCAGATCTGGAACGTAAGGAGTTTGTATTGTGTTGAAAGCCACTCAGTTTATGGTAAGGTGTTACAGCAGCAATAGGACATGAATGGAAGCTGAATGTAGTTGTAACTTATTAGCTATTTTGTACAAAGTGTAACAGGCTTCCCTGGTGGTTCAGTGGTAAAGAATCTGCCTGCCAATGCAGGAGATGTGGGTTCCATCCCTGGGCCAGGAAGATCCCTTGGAGAAGAAAATGGCTATCCCATGGACAGAGGAGCCTGGTGGGCTACAGTCCATGGGGTCGCAAAAGAGTTGGACCCAACAGAACGACTACAGCAACAACATGAAGTATAGCAGACAGTAAAAACGTAGCCCCAATACATCATCATAATAGAGATAGTACAGAATGATGTTCTCTTCACAGTTGGGCTTAATAATTCATTCTTCTCTTTGCCAGTCAGAGAGCCTTTTTGAGGCTGTAACTTTCTGGGATAGCAGAAATTCACTTTGCAGCTTCCAACATCAGATTCTGAATCTCCAAATGCTTATATATATATAATATATATATATATTTTTAAAGAAGGAAACATTTTGATGATAAATCCTTCCCTAGATAACAACTTTTATTTTAACATGAATATTGTTCCTTAACTGACAGTCAGGTTCAACTTGGATTTTTTATCGTAGCACCCAAAGAAACAGAGAGGAGATCTTTGCCTCTCATTTCTCCAAGGAGGAACCAGGCACAGATCTGACCAAGTTGCTTCACCGCCCACGAGCAAGAATATGAATTCAGCTCTTTTGACACCTCAGCCAAGGGCGTTCCCCCAGTCTCAGCTCTAAAAAAACTTCAAACATGCGGAGGGCTGGCGTTGACAGCTTGCTCCAGGGAGAGGAGAGGAGCTCCAGAGAAATGGCAATAGTCAGAACCTGTGGGATAAGAGAGCCTCCAGTTTTTACATTAAAACAAGGGGGAAAATGTGACAATTGGATGAGTTTCATTTTGAAACTCATTTAACCCGAAAAGTCAAAACGAAACTCCAGGGGTGCAAACCCACAACAATCAAAATAAAAACAAGTTTTCACAAACCCCTTGCGAAGCTAAATATAGATTTTTTTTTAGATGGACCCCACTCATGGTCAAATTCATGACTTTTGAGAACGATTTCAAGCATTATTTTTTTTTAAAAATGTCAATCAAAAGAAACATAGTTTCGCAGGGGCGGGAGGGTGAGGCTGGGCTTGCATGTGTGATGGGGGAGCGTTTCTCTGACTTAGCTCCTCCCCCAAAACCGTCAAGCTGTTTTTAAACACCATTTGTGGTCACCTGCCCTGGTAATATTTTCTAATTGTGGTCAAAAGGAGCTGACTAAATGTGTGTGTGTTCGCTCCAGGGGGAAAGGGTCAGAAGCCAGGGCCTTAGAGGGCGGCCTTCCGTCATCTCACTTCTCACCAGGTTGTGGGGTGCATCTGCGTGAGCCCCCTCTGCCTTCTGCCGTCGTAAGAGCGTAATCCAGATCGGAATCCCCAGCACTCTGGCTGCAGCAGGGGCCGTGCACGCGGCTTTTGCCTTTTCCTGACCCTCTGGCCTCACCTCTGAGCCCAGGGGGAGGCAGGCGGCGGGGCTGGGATCACCTGGGGCCTGAGGGTGGCCCCGGAAAGACGGCCCCTTGGTTCCTCAGCGTGCGGTGAGGGCTTTGAGCCAGGATGTTTGAACTGCTGAGCAATTTCTTATTAAGAGGTGAGCACCCAAGTGTCAGCGGGAGCTCTCGGCTTTTGCCTGTGGTGGGCTGTTTTCCTGTCACGGCTGTTGTGGTTCACCGTCTACCTGATGTTCAAAACCGCTTTGCAGAATCCCGGGGCTGAGCTCCAGATCGGCCCTGCTCCTTCCCGTCCCCCCGGTGGCCCCCCGGGACGGCAACCCCACGGGGCGTCTCCTCCTGGGCCCCACTGCGTTCCCATCCGGAGAGGAATCGTGAGAAAACAGGCATGAGAAAACACACTGTCAGATCTTCAGTGTCTATTTCCAGGAATGGTACTTTGGGGAAAACTGAGACAGCTCTCCAGACTGCTGTGCCAAAGAATTCAGACTGTGATTTCCCAGAACAGGCGATGGAAATCAATTGTAACCCCGTGAAGTCCAAGAATGGAACTGGGACTTCAAAAGCCTTAGAATTTGGGGAACCACGCCTCATTTATGCGAAGGAAATAATCACGAATATGTATAACATTTTCAAAACTAAAGTCACAGGGATGTTTATTAGGAGTTCACCTGTGATAACAAAAAATGAAAAAAAATCTAAATGGCTAATAAGTTATTGATTGAACACATTATGGTATAGTCATATTTTTTTGTCATCATCAGTAACTAGCATTTGTTGAATGGTTACTGTGTCCTGGATGTTATGTATCGGCTTTATGGGTGTTATCACACTTAGTCCTTAAAAAAACCCCAAGAACTTACGCTCAGAGAGGTAAAATTCCTTATCCATGAGCACAATGCTAATATAGTGAGACAAGTAATAACCCCCTACCACCCCACCAAATCCATGGCCACCTGGAACCTAAGAACATGACCTTATTTAGAAACAGGGTCTGTGCAGAGGTAATTGCTAAAAACAAAATCTACCTAGGCCCATCTATGACTGGTAGCCTTAGCTTGCGAAGAGAGAGAGTGATTTGAGCCCCACAGAGACACAGACAGACGTCTCCGTGAGGATGGAGGCAGAGACTGAAGCGATGTGTCTGCAAGTCGAGGAGCGCCAAGGGCTGCTGGCAGCCGCCCGGAGCTTGGAGAGACACATGAGGCAGACTCTCTCGGAGAGCTCCAGGAACAACCAGCCCTGCTGACACTTTGATTTCAGACTTCTCGCCTCCTGAACTATGGGAGAATACATGTCTGTTGTTTTAAGCCGCCCCGTTTGTGGTAAATTGTTACGGCAGCCACAGGAAATGAATACAGATGAAGTGAGGGGTACACGCAGGATTTGAACCCAGGCTGACTCCAGAACCAGAACCCGCCCTCTGCGCTATGTAGCCTCCGACAGCCGGGCTTAACGTGGTATATTTAACATCACATTTGGGTAAAAAATTTGAATATATGCATGGAAAAGAACTGGAAGAATATATGGTGAAATGTTTATTTCTGGGTAGCAAGAATCCAGATGGATTTTAATTTCCTTCTTTTTGCTTATCTGCTTTTTCCTTTTTCAGCATCAAATGCGATACTTTTCATAGTAAGATGCACACGGAATGATGTAGGAGGGAAGGGGCATCATGCTACAACTTACGCTCAAATGGTTCAGACAAAAAAAAAAAAACCTAATAAATATGTATCTGCACAGAGAGAAAGTGATTAAGCAAATGTGGGAAAATGTTAATCATTGAGAATTTGGGTAAAGGGTAGATAGGAATTGTTTGTATTGTTCTTACAGCTTTTCAGAAATTTTGAAATTATTTCAAAATTTAAAAGTTGCCCCTACCCCCCAAAAAAAAGAGTCCTAACATGGAAGATATTCAAACCTGAAACAGAAACAGCTTTATAAACATAAATGCCAAGACACAGCCAACTAGCGTACTCTAAGAATCAGAAAAGCTTATTTGTGGATTAAAAGCAAGCATGTGCGTTACAGCAAAGATGACTCTCCAAGGGGCGGGGGGAGGCAGAGATAGAGACAGAGTATCGGGTGATAGAAGAAGTTAGTACCAGAAAGAGGCTCCTGTTGAAGGACTGCTGCGGGGCTAGCCTGCCGTGCAAATACAGGAAAGGGTATGTCCATAATTTGGACTTGTCTGGAAGGGAAAAGAGTCCCATTACTAAATGGCATTATTTCAGATGGTCCCTTTCTCTATCATTAATTCCTATAAATATCTGTGCCCATTATGAAAAGCAACAGTGTTATTGGCATCATTTTTGTTCAATATATTGTGTAACTGGGCTAGTTCTCATCCATTTACAGGAGCCATTATTTGCTGCCATTCCAAGGTGGGTGAGTGGCAGGGCTGATGTGAACGAGTCTCGCTTAGAAGCAGCCCCGCCTTCAGCCTCAAACAGCACGGATGAATGTATGGTTTGGCAAATGTGTATTGAATATATTACGTGCCCTTAATTGAGTCAAAGAGTAATAGGTCCATTTTTATTCCATTCTCAAGTTGCTTCACGTTCAGCATTCCTTCCTCACAAAGGTTAGCTAATTGTTCCAATCTGCAGTGCCAGGTAATTTGTGCCTAGTAATTCCATAAATGTTTGTGTTTCCAGTTTCTTACAAAGCAGTTCCACTTCACCAGGCTTCTAAGTCTTGTTTGGAGGGAAAGGATCCCACAAAGACCCATCCTGCCGTCACACTTGCTTATTCTGAATGTCCCCAAAACCACGGTGAGTACTGACTCCCAGGTGCCTCCCACGGACCATTCGGAGAGAAGCACCAGCCAGTGGGAGAGTGTCTGAGTGGGAGGTTTGGTGTATGTGTGGACATTTTTCCCTAATGTATTCAAAGCTAGTTTGAACTTCAAGTGGGAAGAGTCCCTTTCTCGCCTTTCCTTTGTGGAAAGAAAAAGCAGCTTCTTGGTAAGATTCCAGACCATCAGCCCCACCACCACGTTGACCTCTTTACAACTGGTTTTATTAACATTTTCTGCTTTGTGACATCCTCACAGTGTACAAAGAATCTGTCCCTTTCAGTCTTATACCTTCCTTCTCAAGGGAAATATCCTCCCGAAGCCTGGTCATGGCCTTTTGGATTTTTGTTCTTATTTTGGGGGTAAAAGCAATGGTGTTTATAAACTTATGCATTGGAGCATGACCTAGTGATATAGTGAACCCTGAGTTCATGGGCAGTATTTAAGCCCTTTTGGTCAGTCAGCCTTAATAGGTGAGTATCATTGATCAAGACGTGTGCATCCATCCTAGACCAGCAGACTCACCATCCTGACAGGCAGGATGCAGGCCAACCACTGAGAGTCTTCAGTTGACCTGATGACTAAGTTAAAGCCTTCTTTTGGGAACTGACTTTAAAATAGAGTTATCCTTGTCAAAAACGACTAAGGTTTTCATGAACTTGGTGGTGACTGCTGTCATATTTGGACTCTATGCATTTAACCCACATGCATTCCTGTGGTCTTTCAATCTGCCTTATAAAGGCAGAACCAGGTGGGAACCAGGTCCTTGCAGTTCCTTGCTTAGTAATAGCACCCAAGGATTATGTTGTGTGTAATGAATTCTAATTTTTCCATTTCCAGCAGAAGAAATTCAGGTTCAGAGAGTTGGCTTTCCCACAGGTTTACGCAGAGTTCGTGACGCTTGGGGCCAAGGTCTCGTCCAGGGCTCCTTGTTCCTTGCAGACCTCAGACAGTGCTGACTCCTGGACCTGCAGTCCGTGATGGTCCCCAGGCGAGCAAAGGTGCCTTGGGTTCAGGGTGGGGGCTCTCAAACTCCAGTGTGCATAAGAATCACCCAGTGTTGGGAATGGGGAATTGAAAAGATGTGGGCTTTGGAACCCCTACCCATGGATCGATTCTGCAGGCTGGGGGCATGTGCATATTTAACAAACACTCTCTGTGCTTCTGATGCAAGTAGTTTGCAGTGAGAAGCACTGTCCAATAAACTGGGGTGGAGCATGTGCCTTAATTCATCAGGGCTTTTTTTGTTTTGTTTTCATATTTTCCATTCAAAATTCTGTCATTTCAATGTTTTTTCCTAATGGGCAAACATTTAGGACAAGAAAAGACACTCAGGGTCATTAGTCATTGGTGGTGGCGGTTTAGTTGCTAAGTCATATCTGACTCTGTGTGATCTCATGGACTGTAGCCTGCCAAGCTCCTCTGTCCATGGGATTTCCCAGGCAAGAATGCTGGAGTGGGTTTCCATTTCCTTCTCCAGGGGACCTTTCCAACCCAGGGACTGAACTCAGGTCTCTTGTGTTGCAGGGTAAATGCCTTACCTCTGAGTCACCAGGGAAGGCCCATTAATCATTGGGGAAATGCAATTGAAAATCCCGATGAGATACTGTAGCACACCCATTAGAATGGCTGCAATCAAAAAGACAGTACCAAATGGAGAGGATATGGAGAAAACTGGAAGCCTGACGTACTGCTGATCAGAGCATAAAATGATAACGCCACTTGGGAAGGAGTTTGGCAGTTTCTTAAGAGATTAAACATACATTTGCCATATGATCTAATAATTCTTCTCTTAGGCATGTGCCCAAGACAAATGAAAACATATGTCCACACAAAGACTTGTACATGAATAATCATGGTAGGTTTATTCCTAATTGCCCTAAATTAGAAACAACACAAATGTCCACCTACTGATGAACAGATAAACAAAATGTGATACAGTTATACAGTGGAACATTGTTCAGTATTTTAAAAAGAGAATGAGCTGCTTATATATGGCACAACATGGATGAGTCTCAAAAACATCACATGAAATAAGCCAGACACAAAAGACCGCAGATCACGTAATTCCACTTAGATAAAATTTCTAGAAAAGACAAATCTATAGAGATATAAAACAGATCAGTAGTTGCCTGGTGCTGGGAGTAGGATTGACTTTGAAGAGACAAAAGGGAACTTTATGTCAAGATAGAAATATTCTAAAACTGGATGGGAGGCATGACTACAGAATTCTGTAAAGTTACTAAAAAATCATTAAGCTGCAAAGTTACAATGGTGGAGTTCTAAGATATATAATTTATACCTCAAAACAGGTGTTTAAACAAACAACAGGCTCTCAGAAATGGCAATTGAAGGTTACAGGAGTGAATGAATCAATCAAAAAACATTTCAAACGTTTCAAAGTATTTAGGCGCTGGTGTTCAAAGAAATCTATCTGCATATGATTAAGCTCCTTCCGTTGCACGCGGTCATCCGCTCCAGCCTAACGTGAGTCTCACTAGTTGGTGGCTTTTTTCTTTTCAGCTCGCTCTGAGTCATAGTTTCAGCCTCTGCCTTCACCGACTTATCCCCAACTTTCCAGCCGCTCTCAGCTTTTCTCAGCCTTCACGACCACTACACTCTCTTCCCTTTAAGCTAATGGGCGATTTTAGCCTTTTAGCTTCCTTAACAAGCAGAGAGGACCGTCCACCGTTCCCTCTGACTCATGTGCTTTCTTTTCCGAGCGGCAGGAGAAGAAAAAAAGAGTTTTCAGCCCCACCATGCGTGTCTGTGTCAGCAATTCAATTGTTCCCTTAGCAACCACCGCTTTTACTGCCGGCTTTCCGATACACACAGCTTTCTCGAAGAGCTTAAAGTCACAGAATATCTGGTTCGTGCCAGAAGCGGTTTTCTAAAAAGACCAGTATCTCTTCTAGAGCCAACTATTTTTAAAACAATATTCAAACAAAACGCACCGGTCTCAGACAAAGCCAATGAGGCAAACAGTGCTGGAGAGGTGATGTCTCCCAGGAACACTCAGCTAAGATGAGAGGCTGAGCAGCGCTGGTCTGCCTGCTCTCCTCCTGGTCCGTGGATGTCATGGGTCACAGGGGAATTCAGAAGTGAAGGAGGGAGGATCGTCCTGGGCGGGAGCAATCCAGTGACTCTGCTTTCTGATGCAACAATCGAGGCATTATTTTTGCATTAGAAGCTTTCCCGATTTTCCATTTTTCAATCTGACTCCTTATGTGAGCATACTGTCTTCAATGTGTTTCTACATCCAGGTAAAAACTAAGACCCAAGGTTAGCTCAAAAGTGTGGATTCCTTTATTATTCCTTCCATTATTTATGTTCCAAGAGGATCTGTAAGTTGTTTTTCCCCTTAAAAAAAAAAAAGATACGTTTCCTATGTCATGTGAGAAGCAAGGGTGTCTCAGATGAAGGGGGTCATGTGCATACCCTCTCCAACACCATGAGAAGGATCTGGAGTTTGTGATATTCTATTTCATAGGCCTGTCTATAGGGATAAAAAGCCCTCAGTAGCAGTGCTAGTTTCTTCTTTAATTAACAAGAGTGAAGAGGTATTTTATCACTCTTTGAGAACACTGGGTTTTCAGCATTTCAGAACACCTGTACTTCAAACAGCTGATACCAATATCATGGTGAAGCCTTGCTGAATATTAGGTGCACTGGGAGTTGAGTATATGACTTGCAAGATTTAGGCATCTGCCTTTTTAAAAAATGTATGGACATATATATGGTATTCTTCTTTGTTTGTTTTGTTGTACTTTGCTTTATTACACTTTGCAGATACCATGCTTGCAAAGTTTTTTTATTTTTTATTGAGGTAATAACATCGGTTTGTAACATGACATTAAATTTCTTATGTACAGCACTGTATTTCTACTTCTGCATACGCTAAGTGTGAATGAGCCAAACCAAGACAAAAAGGGAGCTCAGAGAACAGAGTAGTGGGGTTTGGTTTGGTTTTTCAAATTCTTTCTATTTCAACTTTTCCTTTCGATTAGTTCTGTTCCTAATTTAGGCTGATTTTCCTTGATATTAGCCCAAATTAAGACGATTTCCATATACACATATGGGTTCCATATTTATATGTATTTCAACTGTTAACACAGAAGCTATTGACCCAGTGGGCTTGTAAAACAGGAAGAAATCCTCGGGTGCATTTTATAACCTTTAAGGATAGATACAGTTGAATATGTGAGGTCCCAGCTCTGTGGCCTGGATGTCCCCAAAACCAGTCCTCCAAGCTGTTTTGAGAGCTTGTACTTAAGGCCAGTCCTCTCCCTCAGCGTTTCCCAAAATAATGCAAAGTCACCAAAAATGAAACACTCAAGTTAAGGTTCTAAGTCCATCCCCAAGGCCTTAAGGATAAAATTCACAGGCGATTTATCACAAATAGCCTATGGGCAAACACTGCCGACCATTCCCACACAAAGCAAAAGCAGCAGCTTCCTGGTGGCTCAGTGGGAAAGGATCCACCTGTCAATGCAGGAGGTGCCAGAGACGCAGGCTTGATCCCTGGTGCAGGAAGATCTCCTGGAGGAGGAAATGGCAATCTACTCCAGTATGCTTGCCTGGAAAATCCCATGCATAGAGGAACCTGGCGGGCTATAGTCCATGGGGTTGCAAGGAGTCAGACGTGACTGAACACACAGCCACCTTTTCAGTTCAGAAAGGGTAACGAGAGTCCTCCCGATTGGAGTTTGCCTTGGAGGAATCAATAACTATCGGGTTTTTATGACAAAACAGGAATCAAATGCTCCCACCTCTCTGCTGTGCTAGTCGCTCAGTCGTGTCCAGCTGAGCCCCTAATGCCTTGAAATCTGTCACTTGGAGACTTAGGCAGGTGAATGACCTTGGGTCTGATCTGCTGTCCCTGAATTGCTAAAGAACAAGACTTTTCCTCTTTAATGCTTCTGGGCATTGGTTTCCTCACCTGCTGAGAGAGTGGGGTGGAATGAGGAGCCTCCAGGCTCCACCGTGGCTGTAATCTGTGTTTCTACTTCCTCCGGGCCTGGACTGCGGAAGTCCATGACTTTCTGTGTGTCTGCCCCAGCTGCCCCGACCCTCTCTGGGGCCCTTTCTTTCTCCGGGAACAGGCATCTCTCACATGTATTGTTCATACATTCTGATTCACAGAGCCTTCCCTCACACCACCATCCAAGTCAGAGGTGTGAAAGCAAAGAAGGAAAAAGTATACACAGACACGCACATGTAAATATATGCCTCTCTAAAGCCATGTGTTTCAGGGAAGCCCGCGGTCACCCAGAGCTCAGCGCTCTGGGCCTCACCAGGTGATTTTCTCGGCAGGAAGTGACCCGTCAACATCCTGTCTCGGGGGCCCATCACACATCCGGTTCCTAGCCGGCTGGCTCCTCTGCCAGCCACAGCCTTGATTTCTAGGCGGAATGGCCAAGTGGGGTGCTCTTCACGGCAATTTCTGAGTCAAGTTGGAGGACAGTTTAGCTCCAGACCTGCCATGTCACTGGTCCAGTCCCATGCACGCAGCCTCCCCACTCACTCCTGTTACACGAGCCACACGCTGACAACTTGTCCCCCCAGTGGAAAGGTGCCCTGAGTTCAAATATAGGGGGAGAGTCTAGAGCAATTCTGCTGTCAAAGCTGACTGATTACCCTACAAACCTAGGGTACCTACAAACCTGATTACCCTACTAGTCCTCAGGACACTTTCAGGAAATAAGTCTCCTGATCTCTTTTCTCTCAACCCTTCTTTTCTCACCCACCCCTTTCTCTGGCCCATCAAACACAGGTGAGAGTTTCAAGATGACGCCCCTGGTGGGTGGGAGCCTCAAGGCTGTGCCTTGGACTCTTGTTTTCTCCCCAAAGGAATGGATGCGTGATTGACTGCTCTGTGACCACGGAGGTAATACTGGTGTTCACTGAGGAAATAAATGGCTCTCTGGGCTGTGAGGACATGTGCCAAGACAGTGACCACGGGGACAGGAAAGGTGGAGAGGAGGGGACCAATCAAGACAGGGAAGGAAGTATGAAGACCACACTTCTGAAAGCGTATACATTTATGTACACATGCATGTATTAAATTATATCAAAAGATCTTGAAAGAATCAGAAAACATAGACTAGTTCCAGGGAAAAATAGTCTACAACTTTGCCTCCTAGAGAGAATCATTGCTGACGTTCTAGTGTGTTTACTTCATCTTCGTTTCTTATGGAAATGAAATTTAAGAACGCAGTTTTGTGACCTGTTTTCTTTCCAGTTGGTAGTACATCCCGGATCCCTTTCACCACTTGTTGCTGTGGGCCTGAGGCAGGGCTGAGCCCCTTACGTTACTCCAGGAACCCCCCGAGGGGTGTATTCTTTATTTTTTGACTTAAGGTGAAGCCTTTGGTTTTGACCTGGTTTCAATGACAGAATCACTGCATCCTCAGACCTGCAAAATGATAGCCGGCCATCAGGCAAATCAAACCTGTTTCACAAGTGAGAAAACAGAGGCCTGAGCCACAGCCAAACCCAGGACCGGATCCACATGGACCGCTCCTGTCTGTTTGCCCCACACCACAGCCACAAGTGCAAGAAAACCTTCCTTTCAGCAAACGGCCCTCGAGAAGCCTCGAGGTGGGAAAGGGGTGCGGCCTCCCCGGGATTAGTGGGGGCTGGTCAGCCTCACCCAGTAGAGGCCATGGCCGGAGTGCGTGAATCAGGGGACTGGGCAGAATACACAGAACCAAGAGCCTCGCCACTCTCACGGAGCCCAGGGGAGACTCCTTCCATTCCGGGGCCTTCACCTGTCGGAGGTGCAGCTCTGCCTTCTAGACGCAGCACTGGGCCACTTCTCACCACCTCCTGCTCTGCCGCCCCTTCGGCTTCCCCTTCCTCCCCCGGATTACGGCAAGAGGTCCCCACTAGGGTGCCAGCTTCCTCTTGCCCTCCACAATCCGCACAATGATTGCCTACAGCTGGTGCACGCTGAGTCGCTTCTGCCATGTCCAACTCTTCTAGACCCTAAGAACCGTAGGCCGCCAGGCTCCTCTGTCCGTGGAATTCTCCAGGTAGGAATACTGGAATGGGTTGCCATTCCCTGCTCCAGGGGATCTTCCAGAGCCAGGGATTGAACCTGGGTCACTTGGGTCTCCTGCACTGGCAGGGGGGTTCTTTACTACTAACACCACCTGGGAAGCCCCACAACAGCCGGTGGGCTCCTTTTAAATGTTGAAGTGCTCCAAAGCTGCGTTCTACCTTACTGTGGTTAAAGACCAAAGTCCTTACAGCGTCCACGGGGCCCGTCCATCCCCACCCGTCCGCCCCCTCTGTCCTACTCTCCTCCCCAGCTTTCTGGGCTCTGCCACACCTGCCCCCTCGGTCTTTCTCACACTTGCCTCTGAATCCTTGCCCTTGCTGGTCCCGCCGCCTGGAGCGCTCCTCCCCACGTTCCGTCCTGGACTGCATTCTCACATGCTTTGGGTTTCCGCCCAAACATCACATTTTCAGTGGGCTTTCCCTGAGCATTTGAAGTTGGGGTCCCTAGTCAGGATTTTAGATGACTTCCTTCTAGACATCTTGGCTCCCTCCTTCCTGAATTGATGCTCCTAGGCCCTGATCACTTCCGGACACACCACATATTCCACGCACTTTTCCTTGTCTGTCTCCCTCCACTAGAATGCAAGATCTAGGAAGCCTGGGGTTTTGTCTGCTCACGTAATTAGTGAAAATCTTTTCTCACAAGTCATGGGAACCAACTGCAGCTTAAGAGGGAAGGGAGGCCATTTATCCCAAGGACTCATGAAACCCATGGGCAAAAGAGAAGGCTGGACTCAAGGAGGAACAGGGACCCAGAAAGAAAGCTCTTGCTCCCCTCTTTGTAGGTCTCTTCTTTCTCCTCTGTGCACCTCCTGGCTCTTCTTCTCCAGACCATAGAACAAAATATGGCCACCCAGTTTTCATGCATCAAGTCAGCTGGGTATAGGATACACCAGGCACTGGCCTAAGTGCTCAGGATGCCTCAGGGAACAAAGTGGAGTCCTGCCTTCGTGGAGTTTACATTCTAGTGCAAGAGAGGGATGCAGACACAATCAATGAGCAGAGACTAGCACCTTAGATGAGAAGATGGAGAAAGAAACTAGGGCAGAGTCGGGAGGTGGGGGACTGGCACATGGCGTTAGGCACCCTGGGAACAGTTTTAAACATGGGTCAGAGGGTGCCCCAGGAGGAAAGCCAGATTTGAAGAAAGATTTCTAATCACCATACAAAGTGGCTCAGAAGCTCACGGCTAAATCCACAGAAGAAGAATCTGATGGATCCAGCCTAGACCAGGTGTCCACCTGTCCAGTCACCAGGACAGAAAGGCAGCGTCACAGAAAGCAGGCCTGTTTCTGGAAGCCCCTCCTGTGGATGAGACGGGAAGGGGACAGGCATTCCCAGAGGAGGGGAATTACCTTGAACTGAACAGACATCGCCAAATGGATCTGCCCCTGGAGAGAGTTGGGGACATCTGTTTGTGCCACTGGAGCGCCAGTGTTGACTTTAGAGGTTGAAAAAAAAAAAAGTTCCAATCCAGTTGAGGTCCCAATCCATGTGACCTCACCTGCTGGAGGTTTGTGGTAAACTAGTCCCCCGATCCTGCCACATTTACAGGAAGGCATTGTGCTGTCCGAATAGCCCAAGACAAGAAGACAGAGATGGTGAAATCACCAAGAACCTTGCTGGATGTGAACCGACTCAGAAAATAATGTACCACATCTCCAACTGTTGAGCTTGTTTCTGTCTGCTTGGGAAGGGTTGCCCATTTTTAGCACAAGCAGAACTGATTCTCATCTGTACCCTCAGGATTATTTTCCCAAAAGAGCAAAAAGTCGCAAAGAATTAAGGGATCAGGAAGGAATAAGGCGTGGGCATACTGGAAGATAGAATGGCAGAAACCATGACACTCAGGTTATTTCCTTCTGAGCGAGCCAAAATGGAAAATTTGATAAACCCCAAGGCATCTGTTGCTTTGCAAGAAATGCCTTAGAGAATTTTGAGCCTGGAGGATTAGCTCAGAGGACCCTCCTCAGATGTTTACAGGCTCATGTGAATTGTCAGCCTTTGAAAAGGAGACAAGTAGTCTTTATAAATTTACAAATTTAGAGGCCTCAGGCCCCATTACAAAAACCAAGGAATGTAAGACGCTAGTCAAGTTTAAACCCAAAACGTAGGTCATCTCAGGCTGCGAGGTCACAGCAGAGCTCCTGGCTGGCCATTGAACATAGACTGTGCCTCATCACACCCCCACGGCACCAGTGTTTGCAGGCAGCAGAAACTGAGATCCTCATATGTGGATGAAGATGCCAAAGGTGAGGTGGAGAGATGGCAGAATCAAAAAACTGTCTTGGTTTCCCACGACCAAGAGAAGGATACGTGTTTATGTGGGCTGTCAGCCCCGGGGGCTTTATATGGGGCTGACTGCAGAAGCCATCCGTGCCCAGCACGGAAAAAGCAGGTCCAGAGTCTGCCTTGCACCAACCCAAGAGTCAGAGGCTCCCAGCAGCTCCTTGGGAGACAGAAGAGGCTTTGAGACTGGGTCAGCTTTGGTCACCTGCCTCCTCAGAGTAAGCAGTGAACGCACCACCACAGGGAAAACCAAGTATCTGCAAGAGTCAAAATCAAGATGTTTTCTGATTTGCTTCTGAGTCTCAAGAGAATTTTAAGCACTGACTAGCCAGCAAATACAAGTTGTTATTATATGTACCTGGGCTTCCGTGGTCTGAAATAGATCCCTCAGGGATTCTCTCTCTAACCCCACCTCTGACTGTTCAAGAGACCACACAACGGGGACCCCAAAACGTCTTTTGGAGGATTTTACTGTGATCAGAAGCTGGTTTCTAAAACCTAAGAATCTTAACTTTATTAACCCAGTAAGGAAGTGTTTCTGGGAGTTATCTAGAGCCGAAGGAAAGCTTCACAAATCCAAAGATTCCTCTTTATACCCAAAGTTCAATCTAAGGAGCTGTCTGGAGGTCAGTTTCTCTGCTGCATCTTGTCACATTTCCTGTAAATCAGGCTTACATAAGAAAGGGCCTTCTATCTAAGGTGGGCCCACTCCCTGGGCCAGTCTCCTGGAGGCTGGGACCCAAGGGTTGCAGAAGGGTCTTGCGGAGCACCCTGATCATCATCACCAAACACCATCACTGGGTCGAGTCTGCCCCAGGAATCACAGCTTGACCTTGGCAGTGTAAAATCTATTTCTTTGCCAGAAAGTAACACAACCATAGTGCTTCCTCTTCAAATTGCTTGTCCCAGCATTTCCCAGAGACTTTGCTGAATTCCTGGAAAGACTGGCATGACGAAGCAGCCAAGAGGGGCTTCCTGCGGCAAGAGCGCAGGAGCAGAGGGCACGCGTGCGTGGGGCCACGGGGAGGGGGAGTAGGCATCCCAGGCAGAGCTGGCTGCCCTGACCGGTGGCCAGAGCACTTGGGAGATGTCTCCAACCTCAGGATGACTTTGTTCCCTTGAATGACTTCAAGGAGTTGTAAAGGGCAGCATGTGAGTACTAGATGGAGACTGCTGTAAAAAAAACTGTGTAGTGATTATGAAAAATCTATATTTCTTTGTGTGGGTAAGTGTGTGTGTGTGTGAATCACTAAAGACTAATTTTGAGCCAAGTATAGAGGCCCTGCCTGCCCGGGGAAAGAGCATAAGCTTTGGAGCCATAGAGACTGAAGTTTAAACCCCAGCTCCTTCAGTTCCTAGAATGTATCCCTGGGCAAACCATTTGCCTTCTCTGAGTCTCAGAGAGGCTGTTTACTTATCTGTGAAATAGTGGTTTTCACCTTGTAGGGCAGATTATTGTATTAACAACTGGATTAGAGGTGAGACAGAAGAACCTGCTAGCACAATGCCTGGCACATGTAAGTAGCCAATAAATGATCGTTGCAGCTGCTATTGCCATTTTTAATAAAATTGATGGCATGAAAAAAAACAAGGTTTCGGAGAGGTGTATTAAGACACTTTCTCTGATGTCAGGGAAGTTAATGAACTAGGCATATGGATATACGAAGTATGACAGTCAGTGCTGACTGGCATTCTTAACCCTCCCTCCTTCTTGTCTTTTCACTCTGGAGGCAAGAAAGGCTAAATTGTCACTTTTCCAACCTCCCTGGCAGCAAAAGATTGCCGTAAGACATGGTTCTGGCTAAAGAGATGGGAGCAATGATCTTCTTCCCTGATAGAGGCATGGCTGGTGCTACTCTTTCTTTCTTTCCTCCTGCCTTGAATGTGGACCTGAGGCCTGGAGCAGAGGCAGCCATACTGTACTCATAGTGCAATAAGCCGCGTGGTAGGGATGTCAGGACAGAACAAGAAACAGGCCCTAACTTCTTGTTGACATCACTGATTGCTGCATCAGCCCTGGGCTACCTACTTCCTACTCTTGTAAGAAAAATACCCTTCTATTTGTTTAAGTGACTCAGACGGGTTTTCTGTTGCTTACTGCTGAAAACACTCTTATCTGATAAAGAATTTTGTGATAAGCTTCTGAAATACCTTGCTGACCTAAGCAGAAAAATCCACAGTCACTTTGACTCTCAAATTCTCAGAGCATGCGATCTGTAGACATTAAAGAATCCTAAATATTTGAATCCAAATGAGCATATGTGGAGGAATGTAGGGTACACACATACATTTCTATAGTAGCTTATAAAACCTTGGAGGTTTTAATTTCTCAACCTTTGGAGTGTGTCATCACAGTGGAACATGCTCATTCCTGGGCTCTAGCCCTGGAGAGTCTAGCTTCACATTCCTGGGATGAGTTCAGGATATCACAAAATTTTGCACAGGTGGTTTAAGGAGACACAGGACTCAAGGAGACCTAGGCTATAGCCTTCCTCAGCAGGGATCTAAGCTCAGCAAATCCTTGGTACTAAAGACTCCAAGAGTCAGACTGAAAAGGTGAAATAGCTTTACAGGTAGTGTGGCCCAGCGTTGCTGTTTTAACTCAACCGACTTACTCCTCAAATTACAAAAAGTTATCAGGTTTCATAAAAACATAGGATTTATAGTCAACCCTCTACTGACAGTTACACAGGCTTCCTCTTTAATTTTGCATAGCTCTTGGTCTGGATAAACCAGCATTCAACCTGCGCAGGGATCAGAAACACTGGAACTGCTGCCTTATGACCTTATTTTAGTAACTGGGATGACCGTGATAGAAACTCCACAAGACAGTGTGGGGCTCATCAGCCAAGCCCGACATATTCACATATTAGACAGACTAGGGCCCTTCTAGGGAGTGCTTCCCAGATGGCGCTAGTGGTAAAGAACCTGCCTGCCAACGCAGGAGAGATGCGGGTTCAATCCCTGGGTCGGGAAGATCCCCTGGAGGAGGAAATGGCCACTCACTCCAGTATTGTTGCCTGAGAACCCCACGGACAGAGGAGCCTGACGGGCTACAGTCCACAGGGTCACAAAGCGTGGGACTCTACTAAAGCGACTTAGCAGGCATGCAAGGTCTTGAAGGCTGTTTTCTGCTTTGAGTGTTTTTTTTTTTTAACCCAGCAGCAAACTGTTTTAAGAGCCAAATATATTGTCTTGTATCAGGCTTCTTTCTAGTATCTCTGGTAGCAATTATTGCTAAATAGTCTTAGATTCATACATAGAGTACTGTGTAAATTCCTTCATCACCCCACTTTTGAGAAATAATTGCTGAGCTTCACATTTTAGTATCTGTTGATACCACTTGAGCCCATCCTCATATTGCATTTTTTATTATTTTTAATACTGCAGATAATAATAGCATAACTTCAACAAGCCCTAGTTGTATACCAGACACTGTACCATACTCTTTGCATGAAGTATTTTATTTGATCTCACTGCAGCCCAATGAGGGAGGGTACTGTTGTCATGACCATTTCACAGGTGGGTAAACTGACTTTTGGGAAGTTAAATTACTTATCCTCTGACAAAGCCTGAAACTCATCAAGCCAAGTTTTGAATCTAGGGAATTCTTTTCCCCAAGTCCACCCCGTTAACCACCATGCTGCGTTAGTGCCGTTTACCATCCACACTTATCAGCTGTATTTTTCTTGTGGTCACGCTGTGAGAATCTTTGCACAGTTGTTCTATCGTGAGTGATTGCCATCAACTCTGTCAGCCATATTCTGCTACAGCATCATCTATAAAATCTTTTCAAAACAGGTATGGTCGTGGGTCTTTTACTTGTAAAGCGGCTGTGTTTCTGTGTTTTTAAGCCTGTTTTGAGTCACTTCCACAGATGCTGGTGAGATAGAAGAACACGAGTTTTGGAGTCAGATGCTTTGCTTGCGTGGCCCAAGCTGGATATTAATCTCTTTAAGCTACAGTTTGCACATCTTTAAAGGGGAAGTGTTCCTGCTACCTTCTGGCTCCTCAGGATTATGTTCTGGCCAAACAAGCTTAGCGGCTGCGAGAAACGCTTTGAGAATGATAGAGTGATACACACACTATTATTCTTTAATGAAGTGCAGTTGATTTACAATATTGTGTTAGTTTTAAGTACACAGCTGAGTGATTCAGTTTTTTTTTCCCCAAATGATGTCCCATTTTGAGTTATTAAAAGGTATTAACATCATTATTTTACAACTTTCATTTCTATACAACTTTTCTGATTAGTCTCACTATAATTCACGATCACAAAATCTCCAAGTGGCCTTCAGCCTTGCCCAGTAAGCCCACGACACCCTCCACGTCGGTGAGCTTTCCCGTTCACCGAAATGACGGTTCTACACTCTCTCTCTTCACGCGATACCCACCCCAGTTTTAGCTGGGGACCTTGGCTCCTTGCACTTCCTCGAGAAAGCTGCAACAACCCAAAGGCCTGCCTCATCACATCACCACCGTAAGGACCACGCTGTGTCCTCCAGGCTTCCTTCCGGTCACCAGGGAGCAAGCGTTCCTCTCTCCAGGGACCATCCGCCCTCCGGCGCCCACCTCTCCTCTTGCTTCTCAGGGACTCTGTTCCTCCAGTGTTTCCTCCTCTTCGGCTCCTTTCATTTCACTTCCTCTACCAGAGTGCGATGCTGTGCCTCCCATATTAAAAAATAGAAAAAACAACTCCCTCTGGACACGTTTTCACACAACCCCTGCCCTGCTTCTCTGCTCTCCCTAGAAAACTATTAACACACTCTCCTGGTTCTGCCGCCTGTTTTCTGACTGCCTCTTGTCCAAACTTGCTGCTCTTTCAAACTCGCTTCATTTTTCTGAAACTCCGAGTACTAGGGTTTGTGCAGGGACCCCTAGTCTTCCACGTCCTCACACATTCTCTAAGTGTCATCACTGGGGAAAAACCCTGATGCTCTTGTGTTGTACCATTCTTTCTCATTTAACCTTGCTCACCCAGGTCAGGTCTGTGTGTTTTTGAAATATACCAAGCTCATTCTCAGAGCCTGGAAGTTTCTTCTCTACCTGGAATGTTCCTTCCCTCAACTTTGTGTTTATTTCACTTTATTTCACTGGTTCTTCCTCAGTGTCAGATATTGACTTCAAGGTCACCTGCTCAAAGACACCTTCCCTGAACACCCCCAGTCTCTGTCTCTCTCACTCCATCCAGTATTTCAGTTCAGTTCAGTTCAGCCGCTCAGTCGTGTCCGACTCTGCGACCCCATGAACTGCAGCACACTAGGCCTCCCTGTCCATCACCAACTCCCGGAGTCCACCCAAACCCATGTCCATGGAGTCGGTGATGCCATCCAACCATCTCATCTTTTGTCATCCCCTTCTCCTCCTGCCATCAATCTTTCCCAGCATCAGGGTCTTTTCCAATGAGACAGCTCTTCACATCAGGTGGCCAAAGTATTGGAGTTTCAGCTTCAGCATCAGTCCTTCTAATGAACACCCAGGACTGATCTTTAGAATGGACTGGTTGGATCTCCTCGCAGTCCAAGGGACTCTCAAGACTCTTCTCCAACACCACAGTTCAAAACCATCAATTCTTCTGCACCCAGCTTTCTTTATAGTCCAACTCTCACATCTATACATGACCACTGGAAAAACCATAGCCTTGACTAGATGGACCTTTGTTGGGAAAGTAATGGATCTGCTTTTTAATATGCTGTCTAGGTTGATCATAACTTTCCTTCCAAGGAGCAGCGTCTTTTAATTTCATAACTGTAATTACCATCCACAGTGATTTTGGAGCCCAGAAAAATAAAGTCAGCCACTGTTTCCACTGTTTCCCCATCTATTTCCCATGAGGTGATGGGACTGGATGCCGTGACCTTAGTTTTCTGAATGTTGAGCTTTAAGCCAACTTTTCCAGTCTCCTCTTTCACTTTCATCAAGAGGCTTTTTAGTTCCTCTTCACTTTCTGCCAGAAGGGTGGTGTCATCTGCATATCTGAGGTTATTGATATTTCTCCTGGCAATCTTGATTCCAGCTTGTGCTTCCTCCAGTCCAGCGTTTCTCATGATGTACTCTGCATATAAGTTAAATAAGCAGGGTGACAATATACAGCCTTGACAGACTCCTTTTCCTATTTGGAACCAGTCTGTTGTTCCATGTCCAGTTCTAACTGTTGCTTCCTGACCTGCATACAAATTTCTCAAGAGGCAGGTCAGGTGGTCTGGTATTCCCATCTCTTTCAGAATTTCCCACAGTTTATTGTGATCCACACAGTCGGAGGCTTTGGCATAGTCAATAAAGCAGAAATAGATGTTTTTCTGGAACTCTCTTGCTTTTTCGATGATCCAGTGGATGTTGGCAATTTGATCTCTGGTTCCTCTGCCTTTTCTAAAACCAGCTTGAACATCTGGAAGTTCTCGGTTCACATATCGCTGAAGCCTGCCTGGCTTTGAGAATTTTGAGCATTACTTTACTAGCGTGTGAGATGAGTACAATTGTGTGGTAGTTTGAACAGTCTTTGGTATTACCTTTGTTTGGGATTGGAATGAAAACTGACCTTTTCCAGTCCTGTGGCCACTGCTGAGTTCTCCAAATTTGCTGGCGTATTGAGTGCAGCACTTTCACAGCATCATCTTTTAGGATTTGAAATAGCTCAACTGGAATTCCATCTTCTCCACTAGCTTTGTTCGTAGTGATGCTTGCTTAGGCCCACCTGACTTCACATTCCAGGATGTCCAGCTCTTGGTGAGGCCAGTATTTAACTCTTTGCAAATTACCTGCCAGCCCATGCGTTTCTTATTTGTGTTATCTTTGTTGTTGTTTAGCTGCTAAGTTGTATTCGACTGTTCCGTGACCCCACGGACCATAGCCCTGCCAGGCTCCTCTGTCCATGTGATTTCCCAGGCAAGAATACTGCAGTGGATTGCCATTTCCCAGGGGGTTTCCCTGCCCGGGGATCAAACCCACATATCCTGCACTGGCTGGCAGATTCTCTACTGCTGGGCCACCTGGGAAGCCCGTGTTATCTTATGCCCCCACTAAACCATCCGCCTAGCAGAGCAGGTATTTCTTCACATTCACAGCTACATCCTATGTGCCCAGAATCATGCTGGCTCAAAAACAGATGCTGAGTGAAGCTGCGTGTTTGTTATGTACTTGGATAATGCTAGATGTTACTCCCATGTTGAAATAAATCTCGTAGTAATAGAATCTGCCTCTTATCAGTCATGAGTACCCTTTCCTATATAACTCTAGGATCTTCTGTCTTGGGGATCATTCTGGTTACATTCAGAACAATGGACATTTTGTTCCATTTCCTATTTTCTGGGAAGCCAAAGCTCATTAAGCCCCTTCCCCGTTAAGACCCTTGGGACCAAAGCAATTACTAGGAGGACAATGGCTATTATATGCTCCTACACTTCTCAGAAATGATGCCAGCATCTCATAAATGGCAGGACCAGGGTCTGCCGTGATTATTTTTACTCTCACTGTTTGACACCACAGATGAAGTAACTTCATATGCCAGTCCCTAAGAACCACACAAGAGCCATGGTTGTCCTAAGTTGGCACCAGGAGAGAAGTTCGATCCTGCTGCCTTCTGCCAGCTCTGAGTGGGGCCTCAGATTTGCCGTTTGAGTTCTCCCTGGCAGCCGCTTCCCTTTGAACTTAGAGAGTGGTGCTTCCAACCTTGTGAATGAAACGTGGGGCCAGCAGAGTCAGAAGCCCGGGCCTCCTTCCCGCTGGCAACCGGTCTTCACGGCTTCCTGTGTTAGTTGCCTTCATGAGCAGCAGAAACTCGAAGGACAATGCCGTGTAAAAGAGACACTTGATCTGTTCCGTGAAACTCAGACCTGTCGTCACCTTTCATGCACGCCAGGAGGCCTGTCAATAGGACTGCCCTTCAAAACCGTCCCCGGATGCTCAGCAATACAGCGTCACCCTGTTAACCTACACAAAGGGAGGATGGGATCAATGTGTGCTGACAGTAAAAAAGAAAAAACAAGTGTCTCTCGGTGTTTGCGATCTCAGAGAGGTCGGTGTTGCTGCAGATTTGCAGGAACAGATGTGCGCGGTGAGAGGGTGCTGCCTGGAGGCTCCGCTGGGCAGAGGGATTCATCACACCACCTAATGAAAAGCAGTGCCTCAACTGCGGCCTGAGGGAAGGAAGGCTGGAGTCACACAGAAGATCCAGGCACTTGGGACACGAGATATGCAGATGGGGAAATGACAGGATGGGCCAGGTGAGAGATGCTTGTGATCCTCTGAGGATGGCCAGAGAGTTCTGCCTGCATCCAGTTTATGTCCAGACCTGCTGCTGCATGGGAGTCAGTGTAGCAAGGTCTCATGACCAGCAATAGTCGTTACACATTGTACAAACCCATGAAGAAACAGTAGATGGGAATAGGCCGAACTGGATGTAGACGGGCACCGCCTGGTGGCCTCCCGCATCCTGATAATTACCAGCTGGCCGCCTTGGGCATTTTAATTAACGCCCTGAGCCTCAGCTTGCATGCTCCTGCTTAGTTGCTAAGCTGTGCCTGACTCTTTGCAACCCTATGGCCTGTAGCCCGCCAGGCTCCTCTGTCCATGGGATTTTTCCAGGTAAGAATACTGGAGTGGGTTGCCATTTCCTCCTCCAGAGCATCTTCCTGACCCAGGGATTGAACCCACATCTCCTGCATATCCTGCTTGACAGGCGAATTCTTTACCGCTGAGCCACCTGGGAAGCCCAAGGTGAGAGTGTGGGAGGCAGTGGAGGTAGTAATAGTATCCCTCTCATAGGGTTAATGTGAGGGTTAAAGTCAGGATATACAAAAACCTTAAGGCTTGAGAAACAGTGAGTTTGCCCATTTCTGGACAAAGCCTCCACCAGTTCCAAAGGTAATCAATGAATCCCACTGTATCTGTCACCCTGACTTCCCAGCCCCTGCACTGTCTGAACATCTGCCTCCAAAAACCTGCATCAGCGTTGTTAGCGGTTCCTCCACAGGCTGCTGCTTCCTCCATAAGCCCAGTCTTCCAACCCGAAGGCAGTTCACTGGATTTTACGAACAAGAGCGAAACAGAGATGAGAGATCATCCTTTCTCACACTCAGGAGTGTCGTTCTTACGTCAGCTGACCCGAGTGTCAAGCAGAGCGCTGTCACTGCTGAAAAATGCTGTAGACGGATAGCGATTCAGTACCCTGCCCTGCGGTAGGGAGTATGGTGATCTCCAGACGACAGAAGCAAGGAGCTAGATCATACGCTTCTGCTGCCTCATTCTGAAGCTTTGCTGCGAACGATGCTTAAATTGTCCGGCCCGCGAGTTCAATGGCCAGTAAAATATTTTAAAATAAAGTTTTAAATGACTTGTATTTGTTGCATAAAGACATTTCCAGAAAGCTTATATGTATTGTTTGGGACTGCAACAAGTTCACAAGTTTCCTAAATCCTGAACCTACACATGGTTTACAAGTAGTGTTAGTAATAATAATCATTGTAATTGTAATGCAATTATCAGGATTGAAGTCACCATCTCTTTGCAAATATTACTGCCAGATATTAAGAGTCCGGTACTATTTCCATTTTTACCTTTCAGAGAACTGAGATCTGGTTCCTGATATGGTGACCATGATTAAACCTCAGTAACAGCTCAACCTGTCAAACCACCCAACATACACAGACATGCACTGATATTAAATTTGTGTTCACTGCTAAATGGGCTAAAAATAAGAATAACTTCAGTCAAATGCAACCACATCAGAGAGTTCACACTAAAAAAGTCACTCTCAGAAAAGGAATGCTCTGAAAGGTCAGATGGAAATTTCCTCTTCCCACCCCCAAGTGCTCAAAGAGTGAATAAATACACACCTCTCTATTAGGCCAAGGATCTTCAAGGAGGTGGCTGTGGGCAAGAATCATGACTCCTTTGATCTGTAGAAACTGTTTTAAAAAGAAACATGAAAATAAGTGCAAGGATTCAGTGAGGTGGGAGTGAGGTGATTTTCCACCATCTGAGGTCAAGGGTAGAGGATGTCATTTATTTCCTATATAAACCTCAAAGTCAACTTTCCAAAATAGAAAAAAATAAAGAATTAAAAGTGGAGTTGCTTGAATTGACTCTCTGGCCCTATATGATTTTTCTGTTCTCTTTGTGGGCATTATCCATCCAAGTTAACTTACCTCTCAGAAAAAGTGATGAGAAGCGTTAGACCATGTCTTCAGAAAGCCCACATTGCTCTAATGGCCCTTCACTTTTCCTCGGTAATTTTGACTTTGTTAATAAAGCTCAGGCGGGAGTGTTGTACTGGAGGAGGAAATGGCAGCTCACTCGTGTTCTTGCCTGGGGAATCCCGTGGACAGAAGAGCCGGCGGGCTGCAGGCCGTGGGGTCCCAAAGGCTGGACACTCTTGGCAGCTCTACCACCAGCAGCTACAAGCGTGCACTTTGACGTAAATGTTAAACTAGACCAACCCACCTGCGGGCAGCCACTCTTTTCTAGGAAGTGGAGTGAATAACTAGAAAAACGGAGAAACATTTCCCACAGCACTTGCCGCTGCATTCCCTTCCTTTTTCTGTATAATTTCCTTACACAAAGTACTTTCTCTGATGCGTGTGCTTAACGGGGCGCCTCGTCGCTTGCCCTGAAATAATCGACCAGGTGAGGGGAGCTCTGCTTTAATTTTGTCCCTCAGAGCACACTGCTTTGGCTTTTTCCCTTTTTCCTTCTCTCTTTCAAAAGAGCTGGTGGGACATTTCAAATGTGTTGTATGAATACAAGGCCGTAAAAACACGTGTTCCAGTTGTTTCACTCTGCCATCTTGAATGAAAATCCGATCTGATAAATGCTTTCAAATGGCCGTTTATCTATAATGCAACACTAAAATCATTAAATATAAGATGAACCCAAATGAGTTCTATGGGGGAAAAGCACCAGCTTATCCAGAGAGCTTTATCTATTTCTTATTTCAGCTAAACATTCATTGCTTTGCTCCCCTTCCTCCTCAAATTTTCCATCTCCACGGGATGGACATTACCTTTCAATGTTTGAGGAAACCCCCTTAGGTGCAGTGCAATTTCATCTTATCCAAAGTTTTTTTGGTTTTTTTTTTTTTTCCCAGTTTTTGGCTGCGCCACGCGGCATGTGGGATCCTCGTTTCCCAATCAGGGATCCAACCAGCATCCCCTGCACTGGAAGCTCAGAGTCTTCACCACCAGACCACCGTGGAAGACCCTGTCTGCAGCTTTGCTTTCTGAGGTTTCAGTTACTCACAGTCAACCATGGTCTGAAATATTAAGTGGAAAATTCCAGAAATAAAAAGAACAAGCCTTTCTTCCCCTTCAGATTTCTTTTAACTTTTTATTTTATATTGGAGTAGTGTTGATTTACACCCTCATGTTAGCTTCGTGTGTAAATTGCATGCTGCTCAGACAGGCGTGAAGAAATCTCGTGCCCAGTCATGGTGAATCATCCCTTTGTTCAGTGCCTCCCCGTGGCGTATTCTCTGCCCACCCATTAGTCACGACGTGGCCATCTGGGTTGTCAGCTCAGCTGTCATGGTATTGCGATGCTTGTGTTCAAGGGACCCTTATGACTTTTGTTACCACCAGTATAGTGTCATAATTGTTGTGCTTTACTAGTAGCTATTGTTAACCCCTTACTGTCCCCAATTTAACATTTTTTAGTTGATTTTTGGCTGTGCTGGGTGTTCACTGCTGCTGAGGCTTTT
This sequence comes from Muntiacus reevesi, assembly GCF_963930625.1. Lineage (NCBI taxonomy): Eukaryota > Metazoa > Chordata > Mammalia > Artiodactyla > Cervidae > Muntiacus > Muntiacus reevesi. The sequence continues at coordinate 55,871,074 of NC_089267.1, forward strand.
CTCTAGTTGCGGTGAGCAGGGGCCGCTCTCCAGCTGCATGCCCAGCTTTCCCACTGCAGCGGCTCCCCTGTTGTGGAACATGAGCTCCAGGGCGAGTGGGGTTCAGCCGCTGTGGTTCCCAGGCTCGAGAGCGCAGGCTCAGTTATCCCCGGGATGTGGAATCTCCCCAGATCAAGGACCGAACCCACGTCTCCAGCACTGGCAGGGGAATTCTTTACCACAGAGCCACCAGGAAAGTGCCCCTAATCTAACTTTATCATAGGTATGTAAGAATAGGAAAAAACATGACATCTATAGATAGGGTTGAGTACTGTACGAGGTTTCAGGCATCCACTGGGGATCTTGGGATGTATTTCTTGAGGATAAAGAGGGGCTACTGTATTTTTATTTTTGTAACTTTACAGTAACTCAATAATGCAATTTATAGCATCTACAAGGAAGCCTCCATGTTCTAATCAATTGCAGCTCTTCCGCTCTGAGTACCAGCACCAGACGTTATGTTTCCCACGAGCCTTTGACTAACACAGCACCAGTGCCCCAGACAGAAACTGAAAAAGCAGCAAAGACATAAAGCTTTTTTTTTTTTTTCCAGCACCGATTCAATGTTGGTCTAGCAGAAAGAAATTGCATGGAGAAGTTGACTATTATCACATGGCTGGCTCTTTGAGACTGATCTGAGTTTTCCACTTGGATTCTAAGCACTCAGAATGTCATGTGTAACCTCAAAACATCCTATGCAGTGGCCTGGTTCTCAGAGACTGGTTCAAGGAGTTCTATCTCTCAAAATCAAGCTGGAGCTGGAGGCCTGGGAAGGGCTGTGACTGTGCTCTCAAAGAACCTTGTCCAAAGTATGTCAGCCAAGAAACTCCACACGGCCTAGGGAACATCAGGAACTTCTCGTGCTATCTCAGAGTAAGAAAGCATTAGAAACCCCACTGCCTTATGACTTGCACGCTAGAACCTTCTGGCCATAGACACAAACCCTTGTACAAAGTAATCTGCCCATTCAAGACAAGATTTTGGTGAATTCAGACTTGAGCACTGCATTTAGCATAATTTAACCTGAAATTGTTTTTCATTTGATTCCACTTTTCAAAGAAAAGGAGTCTGGGATTTTAAAAATGTAACCTTCAAGCTCTACACTGAGACAAAGTCATGTATTTTACTAAATAAATATAATCAAGACCATGCAAAACTCAAAATTGTTTCCAGGTTGTAACTACTATTGTTTGTCTACGTGTTTTGGCCAAGTGCCAAAGCATTGATGCTTTGGAACTGTGGTTCTGGAGAAGTCTCTTGAGAGTCCCCTGGATGGCAAGGAGATCCAGCCAGTCAATCCTAAAGGAAATCAACCCTGAATATTCATTGGAAGGAATGATACTGAAGCTCCAATACCTTGGTCACCTGATATGAAGAGCCGACCCATTGGAAAAGACCCTGATGTTGGGAAAGACTGAGGGCAAAAGGAGAAGGGGGCAACAGAGGATGAGATGGTTAGATAGCATCACCAGCTCAATGAACTTGAATTGGAGCAAACTCCAGGAGATAGTGAAGGACAGAGGAGACTGGCGTGCTTTAGTTCAATCATGCAGTCACAAAGAATCAGACACAACTTATCGACTGAGCAACAACAAAACCTGTTTCTGGCTCAAGCCCTTAATGCCTGTTACCAAAGCACGGGTAGAGAATCGGCATGCTCGTGTGAGGATAGGGAGGACCACAGCCCAAGGCCAGGAAGCCTTAAGGTGTGCAGAGAAGACAGACTAGGAAAGACAGATGCCCAGTCTTAAAGCGTACGGTCAGACTCTTTGTGCAGCCCTGACTTTTAGCACGAGACCATAAAGTAATAATTATGTATGCACTTGTTGCAGTGGGTATTTAGCCAGCGAGTCGTGTCCGACTCTTTGCAGCCCCGCGGACTGTAAATCAATAACAGCCCGTCCATCTGTACTTCGCTGTTCAGTCGCTCAGTCATGTCCGGCTCTGTGGATCCTCCGTGTGGATCCATCTGTACTAAGTCAGATCAATTATCTTCATGAACTCATCACCACTGACGGCTGTTTCTTCTCTTTCACACGCTCGCTCTCCCATCTCCCTCCAAGTCTTGCCACTTCTTCTTTTGCTCCACCCCTTTTTCCCATATTCCAAGGCCACTGCTGTTATTACACTAAACTTGACCAAGTCACTCTTGCCCTATGTTGTCTGACCGCCTCTAGTCTTTTTCCAACTCATCCTACGGTTGCTGTGTTAGTAACCCAGTCGTGTCCAACTCTCTAAGACCCCATGGACTGCAGCCCACCAGGCTCCTCAGTCCATGGAATTTTCCAGGCAAGAATACTGGAGTGAGTAGCATTCCCTTTTCCAGGGGATCTTCCCGACCCAGGGATCAAACCTGGGTCTCCTGCATTGCAAGAGATTTTTTTTTTTTTTATCATCTGAGCCACCAGGGAAGCCAAGCCACTCTATCATACATCCCCTCATTGAGCTATTTTCTTAAAATGCCATGTTTTCATCATGTTAGCTCCGTGCATAAGAATGAACAAGGACTTGTCAGAGCTCACAGTCTTCAGTGTGGTGTTCACGAGCTCTTCTCCATCTGGCTCTGCCCTCATCCTTACAGCATCACTCCCTTTGAGGGAATGGCCTCCCTCCCCTAGTCTGTTAGGATGTTTTCCACTGAAAGTCTGTCAACCTGAGATTCTAAGTGCTCACTTCTGCTGGGGGATGGGGGAAGAGATTGAAAGGGGCTGAGCTGGGAAAGAGCAGGCATTCTTTGGATTTAAAATCCATCAGATGTCTTTGCAAATGAGCTGGGGGTGGAGATGCCTCCCTCTCAGATTGGAAAGGGGAATTCAGTGGGGTGTCGTGTTGGGGCGGGTCTTAGAGACAGAGCCTTCTGCTGGCTAAGGCCGGGACCGGGCTTGCGGCACGTGGCTCCCTCACTGCCTGTCGGCAGGGAAGGCAAGCCTGAGGTCAGCTCAGCTGCCTACCCGGAATCATGGATGGAGACAGGGTCAAGCATCACGACCTTAACAAACTGTGAGTGACGCACTTCAGGGAGAGTTCTCAGGGCCGTGTCCCATGGGAAGCCTTCTCTGACCACGTGTCCCGTCTGCTCAGCCTCACCTGAGCTCTTGTCGCATCCACAGCGACCTGAACCAGAGCTCTGGACGCACGGAAGGTGAGCCTCTCTGTTTTCTCACCTGTCTGCTCCGCTCCTAAGGATGCTCGTCACACAACGTCTGCTATGTGGGGCAGCTCCATAAATGAGGCCACGCGGTTCTGAAAGGAAAAGCCAGGGCAAGAGTAAAGTGGATTGGAAGCTTTCCTTGTGAGCGGGACTTGGTCATTCACATCTTCCCTCCGCAGAGCACAGTCCTGGACCACACACAAAGAGGGCCCTCACTGAGTGAGTCAGTGACCGATAAGCCAATGCTGTTTTTAAAAAATTAATTAATTTTAACTGGAGGATAATTATAATATTGTGGTGGTTTTTGCCATACGTCGACATGAATCAGCCACAGGTATACATGTGTCCCCACATCCTGAATCCCCCTCCTGCCTCCTTCCCCATCCCATCCCTCTGGGTTGCCCCAGAGCACCGGCTTTGATTGCCCTGTTTCATGCGTAGAACTTGCACTGGTCATCTATTTTACATGTTTCAAAGCCATTTTTTAAAAATATTGCTGTTGGACCCTTTTCTTTCTTTCTCAGATTAAATGTGAAAATCCAACCCTGTGACGTTTGTAACCCTAAGAGCTTTGTTTTCGAAACTAATGGTTAAAATGATGCCACTCAAACTTTCACACATGCAGCTTTAGTGCAGCTATCTCAGAGCACAGACAGGTAGGTTTAGCCTTCCACATCACGCCGCACGTGACTCAGGAGCATTTGCGAGGTTGCTGTGACCTCCAGACGGGGCTACGGCAGCACCCAGAGCCCCCCTAACTGGACGTGCTGCTAGCGAGGGGAGGGGCTGCCGTCGCCTCTCTGCGCACACACTGCTCTCTGAGGCACGCGTGCTCTCGTTTAAAGCACAGCTTAGACTGCTGGGCGGGAAAATTCTAGCCTGCAGGGTCCAACTTCAAAAACTGAAAAAAAAGAGAACTCCCGAGCCTGGTTTCCACTTCGGCCTTAACTAGCTCCTATTGTGCTCCATATGGCAGGACACATGTTTCCCACTACACAAATTTAAAACATCTGAAAATAATATTTTCCTGATTGAGCAGCCATTAGGGATGAGGCAGCATTTTCTGAGCGAAAGCTCGAGTCCGTGGCAAATCTAAGAGGCAGCAACCCAAGCGCAAGGGTCACAGCTCACTGAGGCTCAGCCACAGCCAAGGACAGCCGACAAGTCCTGGGGGAGGAAGCCGGGCATCGTCACACTGCCCCCAGCCCACGCCGCAGGCCCACAGACACGCTTCTCTGCCTGGAGTATGAGCTTCATAATAAAAAATAGAGCAAGCAGTGCACATTATGTAGAAAACAGTATTGAAATATACTTATTTGAATAGATTCATTTTTTGTGATCTTACCTCTCTTCTCCATAAACTGGTCTTTAGACCTTGGAGAATTGTGGGAGAAGAAGTGGAAAACCTTTCTCATAAATGACCCTGGATTGGGCTGGAGCAGGGAAACTGATAGATGAAGAGGTGATACAGTTTTGCCGCTGGTAGGGTCCTGTAATGCCCTGAGATTCTGGAAGGAACTGCTTGGCAAGGGAGGGAGTCCTCGGGTAGGAGATGTTTGGAGTCTTCTGGTTAGGAAAGGGTAAATGCAGAGAGAATGATGCTAAAGCCCAAGGCATCCCCATTAATTATGGACGCTGAGCCGGACAGCTGAACACAGCAGTAGCAGCAGCATCCCGTAAGAGGCCTGGGGTGAGGGCAGCCTTCTCACTGAATTCCTGAGTCAGGGCACTCTGCAGAGTCAGCACGCAGCCACCCTGGCAAAGGAGTTTCCAGGGGGCCAAGAGCGCTGCCCGGGGTCCAGATAGAGAGGAAGAGAGGAAGGAGGGGCGGAAGGAGAAGGCAAAGAAAGAAGGAAGGAAGGAAGGAATGGAGGGAAGGAAAGGGGAGGGAGGCAGGGAGGGAGGTGTTTGGAGAAAGCCTGGAAGATAGGTCCACATTCGCACCTGCTTCAGAGCAAGGGCACGTTTCTCTCTCATCATGAAGTGTCACCTGACCATTCAGATGCCCACTCCATCCCTTTATTTTCCTAACATACTGCGTATTTTTCTTATCTTGTTTACTTCCTCCTGACTAGAACACTAACTCCATGAAGATAGAAAAACACTGTTCATTCGGCTCTCAGTGCTATGTCCTCTAAAATGAAGTGTCCGAAACATCGCCCTCATTCCCGTTGCCCCCTCATGGCCTTGAGTTGATGAGGGAGGTACAATCAATCACAGGCAGGAGAGGAGGCAAAGAGGTCAGTAGGGAACTCCTGGAGCCCTGGATGGGCGAGGAGGGAAGCCTCTCCCCAAAGGAGGCAGCCCCCAGGCGGCTCCCCCACTTCTGGCGCTCGCGTCCAGCTAGGAGAACACACCTCACCCGCAGCGAGTCCTCTGGTTCTCTCAGTCGCCCTCTGAGGCAGGCACTGTTTCTAATTCTGTATTTTACGTAAGTTAACTGAGGAGCAGAGAGGTAAAGATTTGATTGAGGCATGTATAATGCCATTGTCATTTTTGTCCCTAAAAGTGATCGAATATGGACCCCATCATGGGGTTTGACCTAACTGCGTGCCTGAGATCATTAAATTTCTTAAATGGCAGAAGACAGATGCAAATGTATGTCTGTCCACCTGACTCCCAAGTTCAAGGGCAAAGCCATTCCTATGGAAGGACGCCACGGGGACCCAGGTGCTTAGATCCCCTTAGAACAGTCACACAGTGAGGGCTTGGAGAGAGGAGAGAGGATGGGAAATAATTGCCTGTGTGAACTACACCATATGGTCTTCCTAAAATACCTCAATTTTAAAATGAAGATGCCTATTCAGCCTTAAAAAAGAATGAAATTCTGACACATGCTTCAGCATACATGAACCTTGAAGGCATTATGCTAAGTGAAACAAGCCAGACATAAACGGACAGTGTATGATTCCACTTACATGAGGTACCTACAGGAGAGAGATTCAGACAGACAGCAAGCAGAATAGTGGTTGCCAGGGGCTGGGGCTGGGAAGATGGGGTGGGAGGTTATTGTCTAATAGATCCCGAGTTTCAGCTGGGAAAACCAAGTGTTCCGGAGATGGATGGTCGTGATGGTCATACAACAATGGGAATGTACTTAATGCACACTTAAAAATGGTTAAAATGGTAAACTTTATGTTGTGCATATTTCATCCCAATGGGAAAAAAAATGAAGACAATTCTCGCTTCACTTGGAATCTGTCCAGTAATGAGCCCCATTGGATACTTTGATGCTTAAAAAAAGAGAGACTATTTCAATTTTATGCCTTTATGACATAAAGCATACACACGTATACAAATACATCTGTGTGTGCTCTCTGCAAACACTGCTAATAAAGACAGCTAACACTTATCCAGCATTCACCTCTTGCTGTACTCAATTAAACGCTACACGTGTAGAAGGCATTCCAAACTCACAAGAGCCCTGCAAAACAGGTATCTGGATGACCTGTTCTGTTTCACACGCCTTGCCTTATAATGAATATACATGCAAGAGTCCAGTCACCTTTTTCCTTCTATGTGGATAGCCCCTGGAGAGTTCCAAGAACAAAAGCCTATACAGAAAACAGATTCGAAGCAGAGGCTTGTCCTCAATAAATTTTTATTAAGTGAATAACCACACAACCCAAGAAGAGTTCCTTGGGTTTTCTGATTATATTCCTTAATGTTTGTGTCATCAGAGCTTTAAATAAGGGGGAAGTGAAAGAAAAAAAAATATCATGGTGAAAATTTCTGCCAAAATGCATTCTGATATTTTTACGAAGTAGAAACATGACTAAATATAGCCTACAAAAGCTGGTTATATTTAGAAACGGCCTTTTTGTTAGTTTCACCCAAAGTGTAGTATTGTAAAAAGGTCTCAGCCTTTTCCAGTGAAGGAAATCTCACGCAATGGTTTCAGGGAGTCTCGCTGTTGTTTCTGTGGGTGATATTCCCGCCCCTCGCTACTCTCAGCCCAGCTCCTTAGAAGCAGCGCTCTCATAGTTCTACAGGACATTTTTAGTTTCTTCTGGCACAACGAACTGGGTTAGGATAGTCAGCTAACAATTCTCTATAATTGTCACACTTACTGCTCAGAAACCAGGGGGAAACGATTGAAGCTCCAGTCACAAAGCTCCTGGTAGAGGTGTGATGTCTGTCAGCTCTTTAAGAGTTAAGCAGCATATCTTGCACTTTCAAAGCCCGTTGTTTTGCAAGAAGTCTTAGGTGCAAACAATGAGACAAAAGCATGCTTGGTGAAAGACAAAGACATCCATTCAAATGCCTCTCATTATAAGCTCCTATTTTGCAGAGCCTTGTATCCAAAATTATCCTGTTCTATTAACTAGTCTGGTATAGTCTTAAATAAAGACTTTTTTTCCCCCTTAAATGTGGAGTTAGGGGTTGGAGAAAAAATTAAAACAGAAAGACATCTCTTTCAATTCATTCAGTCCCAGTGTTCGTGGTTGGAGAGATGGTTTCTAGTCACAGTCCCTTTCAGTTCTTTATGGGAAGAGGGAAATCTTCCCAGAAGTGTAGATTCTCAAGTGCACACTTGAGGTTTACAATAACCACTTCCCTACCAGTGGAGTAGCCCCCACAGTAAGAGACGGAGACAAAAGTTCTTCTGTTTCTTTTTTTTTTTTTTTTTTTTGTCTTCCTTACCTGTTTTTTTTTTTTTTTTTTTTTTTTTTTTTAATATTATTTTATTAGTTGGAGGCCAATCACTTTACAACATTTCAGTGGGTTTTGTCATACATTGCTTCTGTTTCTTTTCTTCCTTTTTCTTCCTTCCTTCCTACCTTTCTTCCTTTCATTCAACTTGTTGAACATGACTCGTTACAAAACTTCTGGAAATTGGAGAGGAAAACATCTCATTAGTTCTCTGGAGCACTCCATTTCTGCCTCTTTCAACACATTCCTCAGAGATTAATTCCATCAGATCTTAAATCGGGTGAACGAAGTCATGCCCACCACTTTCCAGGGAGCTGAGCCCACAATTTATGAGATTTTGTGGTCAGGATGTTTAGACTTTTGGTCTGTGGTTCCAGCTTATTGCAGTTAGGGTCACAGGGCCTCAGGGTGTGAGGGAAATGAATGGCAGGAAGCTGATCTCTGGGCAAAGCCTACGGCAAGGAGGGGAGAGTGGAGGGACGGGCTGATGCTGGGCGGGGGGCCTGGGCCAGGGAGAGGATTTTAAGGAAAATCCTGGATGAGAGCACGGGGTGCAGCCTGTGTGATTCACCTGCCAGTGGACGGCCCATCAGACGGGAGCTCTGAACTCAAGGCCCCTTACAGACTTCACCAGCAGGAGCAAGCGTAACCACCCAACCACGAAACAGATGAGTTTCCACCGTGTTCCATGTGAAAAGGTCCAGGTTGATGGTGTCGATGTAAAAAAACAGTTACAACCCAAAAGTCGAGAGTCGTTTTGTTTGGTGGGAAGCTTTAGGACTATAAGGCCAGGAGATAGCATGCCAGGTGACCTGGAGAGAACTGCTCCAGGAGGTGAGGGGAGAAGTCAGGTTATAGAGAAGTCTTACAACAAAGGCCAAGTAGTTTTAGCATCAAAGATTCTTATTAATTAAAAGCAGATATCCCAAGTTAGGGAATTTAGCACTTTTCTGTGTTTGGGCGGATGCAGGAGTCTGGGTTCACTGACCTCATTCCCTTCACCGGCATCCCTGCATTTCTTCACCTCCTGAGTTTCTCGGAGTTCACTGCAGGGAGTGGCTGTGGTCTGAGGGCCACTGGATTGCAGGTATTGTTCTCCTTCCTCTGTGTCTTTGTGTGTGCGTTAGTAAGAGTAAGAGTGTGTGTGTGTGTGCATTAGTAAGAGTTGTGTCTGACTCTTTGTGACCCCATGGACTGCAGCTCACCAGGCTCCTCTGTCCATGGGATTCTCCAGACAAGAATACTGGAGTGGGTTGCCATGCCCTTCTCCGGGGGATCTTCCACGGTCTCCTGCATTGCAGACAGACTCTTTACCAGCTGAGCCATCAGGGAAGCCCTTGAGTGTTCTTAAGGCTGAGGAATTCACCTTTGGAGGGTTGGAATTGCTGACGACTGTGACATCCTTGTTTACTGATACAGCAGGGAATACTCCTTTTCAGTGGGCACACCACGGCCCTGCCCATCGTGGCTGATAATTTCCTCCTGCAGTTACATCTTTTCACTTAAATCATTAAAGGGTTGTATTTAATATATCTATGTAATTGCTGTGCCCTGCTTCCATCAGCCTGCAAGAATCAAGAGGGGTCATACTGAGGCCTAAATGACCAGGGCTTCAAGCCTCCATTGCTTCCAGCAAGGCTTCAGTTTTCCCCAGAGTAGCTTTCCAAATATTTCAGTACTTCTCCAGAGCTGTCTATATGTATCCAAGAATGAGAATTCATTATCATCCCTAGAGAGTAGCTATAGAAACCCAAGCAGAGCCCTCTGCCTCTGACTCCCAGATCTCCGGTCGACTCCAGCAGCCTGCTCGGCTAGCGTTCCAAGGACCATAAGGCCACGAGCCAGCTGCTTGTCCACCGACCCTGATGCCTTGCTACACCACTGTCACATCTGCTCCAGCACAGAACCACCCAGCTTCACCAACCCTGGGGCAGGCTTCTGACAATTTGCCCGGCCAGTGTAGCTCCTGGTGGTGAATGGAGAGGCTCCTCTGTTATTCTCTGCAGGTAAGACCCAACAGCACCATTTCTTGGGCCGCAAATATCATCGCATTTTGACCGAATATCACAGCTCTTCCAATTGCCGTGTTTGCCGCTATTTCCCCAAAGCTCTCGCTTGGCAACAGGTGGCTGCCTCTGCAGAGAAGCTTGTGTCTTTCCCCGGATCACCCTGGCCAATACTGAGTCCAGCTTACCTCTTCAGACCCTCCTCGAGCCAGAGGCCCCACCACCGTCTCCCTCAAACTTACCTGGGGGCTTCCCTGCTGGCCCAGTGATTCAGCCCACCTGCCGGCGCAGGGGACACGCGTCCAGTGTCTGGTCCGGAGAGACCCCTGGGGCAGCTAGGCCTGCGCCTCACAGCTGCTGGGCCCGTGCACCCCAGAACCCGTGCTCACCCACCAAAGGAGCCGCCGCAGTGAGGACCGCAAGCTCTCAGCTAGAGAGAGCCCGCCTGCAGCAGCGGAGCCCAGGCTCAGCCAGAAAACGATACGCAGGTTCATCGGGGACGCTGCGGGCCAGAAGTCAGAGTTCATGTCTCTATTTCTCCTTTGTAAGGCTTCCCTGGTGGCTCAGATGGTAAAGCGTCTGCCTACAATGCGGCAGACCCAGGTTCGATCCCTGGGTCGGGAAGATCCTCGGGAGAAGGAGATGGGAACCCACTCCAGTCCTCTTGCCTGGAAAACCCCATGGACGGAGGAGCGTGGTAGGCTACAGTCCATGGGGTCGCAAACAGTAGGCACGACTTCACTTTCACTTTCACGTTGAGCACACTCCTCCACCCCGATGTAAATTTGTGGCAGGACAGGGTTACATAAGGGGCTTCCCAGCGGGGACTAGTGGTAAAGAACCCCCTGTCAATGCAGGAGATGAAAGTGGCACGGGTTCTATCCCGGGTGGGGAGATGCTCTGGAGTAGGAAGTGGCAACTCACTCCAGTATTCTCACCTGGAAAACTCCATGGACAGAGGAGCCTGGCAGGCTGCAGTCCGTGGGGCCGCAAAGAGTCAGACACGGCTGAGCACACACACATAGGGTTACAGAAAGCCTCCAATACAAACGGCTATATTGGGGGAAAGATAATGCTTTTAGTATCCGAGCCCCAGACACTGAGTTGGTCAATGTTATCCTGGTTTGAAAGCAAACTGATTCAGATTCTCTTTATGCCCAGTCAGACTATGGTGATCAAATACCTATGACCATTCATTCATCCATTTATTGATCCAGCATTTATTGAACACCTCTTAGGTGCCTGGCACTCTCTTATGCTTTGGAAACACAACGATGAATAAAACAAGACCCGTTAACTCAAAGGAGTCTATGGGAAAAGACAGCTACATACGTTTCTTACAGTATAGTGTTATAATGTTGTCTACAATAGGGCTATCCCATGCTATGGAGAGCAGAAAAATGGACGATTCCTTCTGTCTAGCAGGGACAGTGATCTCAGAATCAGCTTCTCAGAACAGAAGACATTTAGGCTGGGTACTGAAAGATGAATGGGAGTGCCTTAGGAAGCAGGTGTAAAGAATTGCAGAGAGGGAGTGATAACAAGCATTGGCCCAGAGGCATGCAATGTCAGCACCTACTTAGGGAAGCGCTGGAACTATGTGTGGCTGGGGTACGAAGACGAAAGTCAGACCAGAACAGCAAGAAACAATGTTGGTCGGGCTCACCGGAGTCACTCACACAGCATTTAATATGCCCTTCTGAGAACCTGGGAGCTTGTTCCATTCAGAAAACATTTCTCAAGCACCTACTAGATATCTGACGTTCTGCTGGATAATACCAAGAGTAGAAAGATGACTAAAGTGTGGTCCCTATATTTTAGAAGGTTAAGTCACTTGTGGAGACAAACTTACAGAGCTAATTTCAACATGAGGCTAGCGCATGGATGCACATAGGATGCTCTGCGGCAGACTGGAGGGAGAAAGGGTGGGGGCATGTCAGGAGTGCACTTCCTGAAAGCATTCCGGCTGAAGTTTAATCTTGAAGGATGAGTGGATATCATCCAGCAATGAAAAGGGAGGGAAAGCTGTCCAGGCAGATGGAAGAAAACCACTGTGAGCAAAGACAGTGACACCCAAAAGCATCATTTATTGTTTTTCTTTACCTTGGAGGAGGAGATAAGTATCTCAATGCTGCTGAAGTAAGAAGTGAGAAGTTGGAAGTCACAGGAGGTAAGGACAGGGAGAGAGGGAGAGCCAGGGCTCTGTGGGCCTGATATGCCAGGCTGAGACCTGTAGACTGTCTTGTAGGAAACAAGGAGCTATATAGAAAAGTTGGGAGTAGAGGAGGGATGTGATCAATTTTGCATTTTAGATGAACCACTCCAGCGGCAGTGGTACGAGGCTATTGCAATGTCCAGGCAAGAGATACGAAAGGCCAAAAGGAAGGGGATGCGGCCAGAGATGACTTGGTTGTTTGTGTTGATATTTCCTATTGAGCTAATTTCTTGACACTACTGGACTAAATTTGACACTTTAGGTCCATATCTGTTGTTAGTTCCAGTCGCTCAGTCGTGTCCAACTCTTTGCATCCCCATGGACTGCAGCACGCCAGGCTTCTCTGTCCATCACCAACTCTTGGAGCTTGCTCAAACTCATGTGCATCAAGTCGATGATGCCGCCCAACCATCTCATCCTCTGTTGTCCCCTTCTCCTCCTGCCTTCAATCTTCCCAGCATCGGGGTCTTTTCCAGTGAGTCAGTTCTTTGCATTAGGTGGCCAAACTATTGGAGCTTCAGCATCAGTCCTTGCAGTGAATATTCAGGACTGATCTCCTTTAGGATTGACTGATTTGATCTCCTTGCAGTTCAAGGGACTCTCAACAGTCTTCTCCAACACCACAATTCAAAAGCATCAATTCTTTGTAGCCCCTAGACAGAAAGAAAATGACAGCTCTAAGAGTGAGTCTAGAACCCATGCTCAAAGCAGCTCTAGTCACCACAGCCAAAGGTGAAAGTAACCCAGATGAATGGACAGAGAACTCCCATGGGATCCAGTGGCTAAGGTTCCATGCTCCCAAGGCAGGGGCACAGGTTCAATCCCTGGTTGGGGAACTAAGATCCTACAGGCTTCAACTAAAGATCATGCATGTCTCAACAAATATCGAAGACCCCCAATACTGTAATTAAGACCTGGCACAGCCAAATAAATAAATATTAGGAAAAAAACAGATGACTGGATAAACAAAGTGTGGTGTATACACACAATGAAATATTATTCAGCCTTAAAAAGGTAGGAAGCTCTGACCCATGCTACAACTTAGATGAATCTTGAAGACATCATGCTAAGTGAATAAGCTGGATAGGTAAGGACAAGTGTGTGATCTCACTTATGTGAGGCAGCTGGGAGAGTCAAATTCATACCGATGGAAGCAGAAAGGTGGTTGCCAGGGGCTGAGGGAAGAGGGGAGAATGGTAACTTAAATTTATAATTGTGATGGCATTTCAGATTAAAAAGATGAAAATTTTCTAGAGATGGATGGAGGCAGTGATGACTATACAACAGTGTGAGTGTACTTAATGGCACTAAAGTGTACAATTAAAAATGGTTCAAATGGTCAAATTTCTGTGTATTTGACCACAATTGAAGAAAAGAGTACAGAAGGAAGTTAAAGTTGTGCAGTATTTATGATAGGTATTGATGTTTTTAGAGGCTTTCCTAGTGGCTCAGATGGAAGAATCTGCCTGCAATGCAGGAGACCTGAATTCAGTCCCCGTGTGGGGAAGATCCCCTGGAGAAGGAAATGGCTACGTGCTCCACAAGATTTATATGTAATCTGCTACTGACAGTTACACAAGCTTCCTCTTTAATTTTTCATAGCATTTGGTCTGCATAAACCAGCATTCAACCTGCGCAGGGGTCAGAACTACTGGAGCTGCTGCCTTATGACCTTATTTTAGTAACTGGGATGACCGTGATAGAAACTCCATGAAACAGTGTGGGGCTCATCAGCCAAGCCCGACATATTCACATATAGACAGACTAGGGCCCTTCTAGGGGGTGCGTCCCGGATCACGCTAGTGGTAAAGAACCCACCTGCCAACCCAGGAGAGATGCGGGTTCAATCCCTGGGTCGGGAAGATCCCCTGAAGGAGGAAATGGCAACACACTCCAGTATTATTGCCTGGGGAATCCCTTGGACAGAGGAGCCCGGCAGGCTACAGACCATGAGGTCACACAAAGAGTTGGACCGACTGAAGCCACTTAGCACACACACACGGGGCCGTTAGAATGAGAAGGCCGCCAGATAACTCCGTGTCTTTGGAAATGTTGCCGTAATGTGATGTAAAGCGCCCACGTGGGGAGATAAGAATCGCTGCCATTGTTACCCAACATGTTTAGCCTGAATTTGCAGTTTTTCGTATTATCTATAGTCTCTCTGTCAGAGTTACATATGTGCTTATGTTTCCTGAATAGGTTTTTAAAGGAGACCTTTATACATGTAAATAAATATGCATAAGGTCTTGAAGGTTCTTTTCTGTTTTTAGTGGGTTTTTTTTTTAGCCCAGCAAACTAGATGAATGCTGGTTACCAGCTCTCTCTCTGGAATTCCTTACACGCCCCCCTTCCTAAGGTACACCCATTCATCTTTCCGGACCCAGCCTAAACGTCTTCTGTTCTGAGAAGCTGACTCTGAGATCCCTGGTCCTGCTGGGCAGAAGATGTTTTTCAAATAATTAATATAAATGAAGAATTGCAAGAGATAGGATGATATTGTCTTAGTAATCTAATTCATGGGAAACCTCAGAACCAAGAATGAGGCCTGTAATCTACCTTGAACAGTGAGATTTACTAACACTAAAATCTAATCTTGCACCAATTCTTAAAAAAAGAGAGTCTAGACCAGCCAACCACCTGTTTTTATAAATAAAGTTTTACTAGGACCCTACCGCATCACACCCGCCATGCCGTGTACTGTCTGTGCCTGGATCTGCTCACCCATGGCAGAGCTGAGCTGCAGTCAGAGACGGTCGGACCTGGAAAGTCAGACACGTTTACCATCTGGCCCTTTCCAGATAAAGTTTGCTGAGCCCTGTTCAAACGACTTGAATGTCGACTGTATATTGAATAATAGCTTTGTGTCAATGTTAAATTCGTGGTAAGAATGCTCTTGTTCTTAGGAAAGAAATGCTGAAGATGTAGAAAGAAACATCCAAGTGGTAGATGACAGATAGACGAGCAGGCAGACAAGCAGACGGAGAGACAGATAAAATATGGCAAAATATTAACACTTGGTGAATTTTGTTGAAGGGTAGAAAGGTGTTAATTGTATTATTCTTACAACTTTTTTTAAAGTTTGAAGATTGTCACAATAGGAAGGAAAAAAGAATGAATCTACCTCCATAGCTGAATTCCTTCTGTCCTTCTCTGCAGTTTCTTGGGCGCTGGCGATTCTTTTACTTTAAATGATTGCAGATTAGAATACAATTGGAAACCAAGTATAAGGTCATGCCCCCTCTGCCTCGTGAGGGGCATATGCCAGCCAGGCACAGCCCATTCCTTCCTAGATTCTTTCTGGTGTTAATTTCTTCTTCTTTGGGATAATTGTGTTTTGGACTCTCTACATGCCGTACAAGTCATATGCCAGAAAATCCTCCTGTGGATGGGTTGTAAAAATAGTAAGTAAGTGGCATAATTTCCCACTTGTATTCCTATAGTCACGCAAGAGTGTAATGATTCTTCTTGTGTTCCACTTGGCATTTTGAGTTTCTATTTATCCCAATGTTGGACCTGATTTCTCTGTCATTTTTTGTTTTAAGAGCTAAAAGTTGACCCCATGGCTCACAAACTAACTAGGGACAGACAGCAGGTGCCCAGAAAGAGATTCTGGAGAATAATAAGCAATGAACGTGCAGTTTAACACTCTGTCTCAATAACTGCACTCCTTGAAGGAGGGGAGTGCTCAGTCGCATTTGACTCTTTGCAACCCCGTGGACAGTAGCCCGCCAGGCTCCTCTGTCCGTGGGATTTGACAGGCAAGAACACTGGAGCAGGGTGCCATTCCCTTCTCCAGGGCATCTTCCCGACCCAGGGAGTGAGCGCGCATCTCTCATGTCTCCCGCACTGGCAGGCAGGTTTTTTTTTTTTATCACTAGTGCCACCTGGGAAGCCCAACACAGCTACGATGTGACGGGCACAGCGGCTCTCTTTGCAGCTGCTGGTGGGGAACTGAAGGGAACCTGGGGCGCAGTGGGGACTGAACTGGCAAAATGTGGTAAATGCCCTACTTGGAGCATCTTTAAGAAGCACAGAGTAGATATGTGCATAGCAATATATGGTGCTTAAATCGGTGTGAGACAGAGTGACAGAGAGTAACACAACAGTGTTTGTGGAAACAGAAGTACATGCATACAGACTAGTACACATTTTACAAGAATACTTACAGCTAAGTTCAGTTCAGTTCAGCTCAGTCACTCAGTCATGTCTGACTCTTTGCGACCCCATGGACTGCAGCACACCAGGCCTCCCTGTCCATCTCAACTCCCGGAGTTTACTCAAACTCATGTCCATTGAGTCAGTGATGCCATCCAACCATCTCATCTTCTGTCCTCCCCTTCTCCTCCCACCTTCAATCTTTCTCAGCATCAGGGTCTTTTCCAATGAGTCAACTCTTCGCATGAGGTGGCCAAAGTATTGGAGTTTCAGCTTCAGCATCAGTCCCTCCAATGAACACCCAGGACTGATCTCCCTGAGGATGGACTGGTTGGATCTCCTTGCAGTCCAAGGGACCCTCAAGAGTCTTCTCCAACACCACGGTTCAAAAGCATCAATTCTTCAGCGCTCAGCTTTCTTTATAGTCCAACTCTCACATCCATACATGACCACTGGAAAAACCATAGCTTTGACTACATGGACCTTTGTTGGCAAAGTAATGTCTCTGCTTTTTAATATGCTGTCTAGGTTGGTCATAACTTTCCTTCCTAGGAGTAAGCGTCTTTTAATTTCATGGCTGCAGTCACCATCTGCAGTGATTTTGGAGCCCCCAAAATAAAGTCTCTCACTATTTCCATTGTTTCCCCATCTATTAGCCATGAAATGATGGGACTGGATGCCATGATCTTAGTTTTCTGAATGTTGACTTTTAAGCCAACAATTTCACTCTCCTCTTTCACTTTCATCACAAGGCTCTTTAGTTCTTCTTTGCTTTCCGCCATGAAGGTGGTATCATCTGCATATCTGAGGTTATTGATATTTCTCCTGGCAATCTTGATTCCAGCTTGTGCTTCATCTAGTCAAGCATTTCTCATGATGTACTCTGCATATAAGTTAAATAAACAGGGGGACAATATATAGCCTTGACATACTGTATATTTGGAACCAGTCTGTTCATCCATGTTCAGTTCTAACTGTTGCTTCTTGACCTGCATACAGGTTTCACAGGAGGCAGGTCACGTGGTCTGGTATTCCCATCTCTTGAAGAGTTTTCCACAGTTTATTGTGATCCACACAGTCAAAGGCTTTGGCATAATCCATAAAGCAAGAGTAGATGTTTTTCTGGAATTCTCTTGCTTTTTCAATGATCCAGTGGTTGTTGGCAATCTGATCTCTGGTTCTTCTGCCTTTTCTAAATCCAGCTTGAACATCTGGAAGTTCACAGTTCACATACTGTTGAAGCCTGGTTTGGAGAATTTTGAGCATTACTTTCCTAGCGTGTGAGATGAATGCAACTGTGTGGTAGTTTGAACATTCTTTGGCATTGCCTTTCTTAGAGATTGGAATAAAAACTGACCTTTTCCAGTCCTGTGGCCACTGCTGAGTTTTACAGGTTTGCTAAGTAATACACATTAAATATTTTAAGAACAGTTGCCAATGAAAAAAGGAACTAGGGTAGAAAAGAATATATGATTAAACTAGACATTTTTTTAATTCTTAAAAAGAGAGAAGGGTCTTGGAGCATCAATGATGAGGTTTAAGGAAAAGAAAGATAACTCCTAAGAAGAAAGAACCAACATTCCATATATATGTGATGAGTGCATGAAGCCAAGAGGTAACCAGAGCAGGTGGATATTGGGGAAATCTCCTTGGAAGAGGTGACTTTTAGGCAGAGTGCTTCGTCCCTCATCCAATATCACCTTGCCAATACATCTATCCATCCCACAAAGTAAGTACTGCATCATATAAACTAATATTACTTAATAATAGCAGTAACTATATTTGGAACACTAAAAAATGCAGTGCCAAAAAAATTATAAATAATTTACATACATTATTTAATTCAACATCCACAAAACTCTTATAAGGATTATTATCATCCTTTCTCACAGATGGGGAAACAAAGCTATGTCCAAGAAGGCATAGCTAAAAAGTGGCAAGACAACAGTGATACTCAGTCCTGTTTGACTCCAAATGTGCTCTTAATATCTTTTCTGGTGATGATACATACTGAGTGAGTGAGTGCTCAGTGGTGTCTGACTCTGTGACCCATGGACTGTAGCCTGCCAGGCTCCTCTGTCCATGGAATTTTCCAGGCAAGCATCCTGGAGTGGGTTACCATTTCCTACTCCAAGGGATCTTCCTGACCCAGGGATCAAACCCACATCCCTTTTATCTTCTGCACTGACAGGCAGATTCATTTCCACTAAGCCACCTGGGAAGCCTGATGATACGTAGCTAACACTCAAAAAACTGCCATATCACATGGCAAACACACTCAGAACAAAAGTGTTGCTTAATGTCAAACCAAGAAAGGCAATATTGCTTTTAAGCTTCCTTTCAAATTTAAAGCCACATAAATGGCAGCCAAAACAAATTTCTGTTAATTAACATGGTTGTTAGGACACGACAGGTACTCCCAGCCTTGGAACTGTCCAGGTTCACTCATTCACTGAATCTTTGATTCACTGAACTCTTTGATTTGACCAAGAATCTGCAACGTGCCAGGCACTTTCTGAGGTTACATCAGTGAACAATTCAGGCTACTTTCTTGCTTTCATGGGGTTACACTGTAGTCGAGTGGGACTGAAAAATGACACCAAAATGAACAAGAAAAGTTTCTGAAAACTGCTCAGAAATGAAAAATGAGTGGTAAAGTCCTACAAAGGGATTTTAAAACAGGGGTGGGGCATGTCTTGGGGTCTGCTTAAATTAGCTGGTCAGGAAAGAATTGCCAGAGGAGGTGATGTCCATGCTGAGATCTGAATGACAATAATGAATCAACCATGAAATAATGAGGGGGGAAAGGGTATATCAGTGCTCTGTTAGATGATGCAAAGTCTTAAGGCAGGAACCTTATTCAAGGAACAGAGAGAGAAGGGCTGAGAGTGGAGAGAAGAGGAGTCATAAAGACTCTCATGATTGCAGAGAAAGGCCAAGCTTAGGGAGTGATGGACTCTGTAGGCTACAGTGAGTGTTATAATGTGACTTAAATTTTTATAAGACCACCCAGTTCTGGGTGAAGAATAGATTGTAGGCCATGACTAGGAACAGAAGGCCCATTCAGAGGCTTGTAGAGAAGGCCAAAGAGGCTTATAGTTCTGGCTACAAAAGAGAGCTGATACTGTATTCATCCTCCTACAATAAGCAGCTATAAACCCCAAACAAACACAACTCTTTTCAGACATTGGACAGCAACCAATGCAGAGAAACACACAAAGTGTATCTGACATTCACCTTAAAATAATTTTCCAAATAGGCACATAGAAATTGAGCCCAAGTAACAAACGGTGGGGGTTTCTCAGGGTAGAGGAAACACAGATGGGAATCCGAGGCTGTTGGCATGGCCAGAATTTGGGAGGGAGGGTACTGAAAAGGACTCTCACACAGAAACAGAGACTTCAAAATTTGGGTGATGATTCCTCATCTTCTCAGTTGCCTCTGTGATAATTAATTTTATGTGTCAAGTTGCCTCGGTCAGAGTACCCAGATATTTGGTCAAACACCAGCGTAGCTATTACTGAGAAGATTTTTTTAGATGAGGCTAATATTAAAAGCAACAGACTTCAAGAAAAGCAGATTACCCTTCATAATGTGCGTGGGCCTCTTCCAATCAGCTGAAGGCCTTAAGAGAAAACAGACTAAGGTCCCCGAGGAAGAGGGAACTCTGTCTCCAGAATGCCTTCAGACTTGAACGCAGCATCGGTTCTTCCTGGGGCCTCCAGCCTGCTGGCCTACTCTTATATTTTGGACTTGCCAGGCCCACAATTGCATGGGTCTCTCAGTCTATCTCTCACACACACACCCTCCTGGTTGTGTTTCTCTAGAGAACCCTGCCTCATAAACCTCTTAAGCTGTCCACGCATAGGGTAGCAAATATATAGTAAGTCTCTAGGACAACCAGCCCAGTTGCAGCTGAAAGGAAGGAGTTATTAAAGATCTCCTTGATAAATAATGGAAATAAAAGATTATTCAGGTGGTTGAACTGTATAGAAACTATAGGAAGTTGTAGGGAAATTAATCCGTCAAGTTCAAAGCCAATGAAGCCAGTGAAAAACTGAGGCAATCATTATCTCTAAATAAAAGAATGTAGCTTTCTAACCCAGCAGTGAACAACAATTACATAGTCATAAAATGAAAACACTAAATACGGATTTTATTAACAAGTATAATACAAACATATGGGTAGATGGGAGGGTAAAGGGGTTATATGAAACCTGAAAATGTCATCTACCACAGTAAGTCAAAAGATAATTAGAAAAAAAAAGATAATTAAAAGTATTAAAATATAGTTATATATTAAACAACAGCATATACATATATTATTTAAAAGAAACATACAGGTAAATGTCAGAGGAAACAGCTAAAAGTATTTAATGTAGTTGCCTCTTTAGAGTGAGATTGGTCTGTGTGATGTATGTGGCAGTATTTTTTCTATAACCTTTTAGTATTAATATTGTGACCTTTTAAACTGCACACACGCATTACTTTGTTACAAGAAAAGACACAACAAAGCTACCATTCACCAAACCAGGAAGGACCTTGAAAGACACAGGCAGATAGGACAAATGAGTCATGCTTTTTTTTTTCCAATTTATTCACAGCCCTGAAGGCATCAGAGAAATACCCACTTCCTCCAAGTGTTATATCACAAAATTGCAGAGGATTTACTATCTATTCAATACATAAGAGGACTTGAGGCCTATAATTTTAATTTCAAGAAAAGTTGGGGAAAATTTGTAAGGTCATACAACACATGTGCTTGCTTATTTGGATATTTACCCCCCAAAAATGTGTGTTCACAAGAAGCCACATTTAAAGAATTTTTGACTAGTTCAAATCACTAACTACCAGCAGAGTTAAATTCAACAATCACAGGTAAAAGATTTGCAAACAGGAAGACTAGGTGGAAAACTAAGTAATACTGACAGATGACACAGAACCAGCTGCATATTAAGAATGACTGGTGAAGATCTCAGATTACTTTAGAAATGACCAAAGAAACTAGAGTCAAAATTCAACTTCACCTTTTTAAAAGAGGCATGTACAAAGAACGTAACACAGTGGAGGAAATTGCCCAGGATTTATGTGACAATTACATGAAGCCAAGGAGATGTGTGTCAGATTCTGACACTGGTGAATCACTGCCCTGAACTGTCATCTCAGCTAACGCCAAGGGAATAACTATAAAATTTCCAGCACTTACCACTTATGTTTTCCTGATTCTTTTGTCTCCAGCTTCACCGTCATATTTTCTGCAGTAATATTCAATTAAAGTAATTGATTTGAGGAGATTCTGGATAATTTGAAGAAAAAGCCCAAGATACTGACAGTTTGGTAAATAATTCCAAAGAGAAAAACTAAAAGCTAGAGCAATGATGTCAGAACAAAGATAAGAGAACATAAAGGTTGGTTTCTTCGTTGCTTTGTCCTTCTATTAATTCCCCAGACTACATTCCCAATGGCTTCCTAATAAATTGCCATTGTTGTTTAATCTCTAAGTCATGTCCAACTCTTTTGTGACCCCATGGACTGTAACCCACCAGGCTTCTCCATCTGTGGGTTTTCCCATGTAAGAATACTGGAGAGGGTTGCCATTTCCCTCTCCAGGGGATCTTCCCAACCTAAGGATCGAACTACATCTCCCGCATCTCCTGCCTTAGCAAGCAGATTCTTTACCACTGATCCACCAGGAAAGACTGACTAATAAATTAGTCCTAATGAAATCAAATAAATTCTAAAACGAACCAGTCTTCTCTCTCCTAGGATTATATCTAGGTCATTGAAGATAGCTGACAGAGAAAAATCATAAGGTTACTTTCAAGATTTAATCTGTACCAAGCAGCTCAAATATTACTAGTTTTCTGGCAATACATCTCCCTGAACAAATAGTAAACACTTTCTTGCCATCTTTAAATTTAGCAATGCAGGCATGATTTTGAACTAGATAGGAGATTTCCACATTTTTGCCATCTTTGCTTTGGCAAAATTCCTCAGTTTTACCCAGCAGTGCTTAAGAAATCCAGACTCCTGACTCTAAGAAAGGAAAGAGTAGAGTATTACAGTTTCATAGAAATTTAAATTAAAATTTCAAGTATTGTAGGCACTATTCATAAAACAACACATGAATTTATCAAAGAAACCGAAAGAGGGAGGAGTAGGAAGAAATAACAAATAAGGCTAAAGATACGGTAATCTGAATCAGGATTGGAAGTCAATAAATAATAATGGGTAGGGTGGGAGATGATGGCAAGAGAGGAGGTGAGTTTTTAGCTCAAGTGACTGGGGAGATGGGGTGTCATTTAAAGAGGTGTGTAGACCAGGGTCAGGTGTGAGGCTGGGACCACTTTAATTTTGTGGGCATTTAAATTTTAAGGTGCCCAGAAGACAATGGAGATGGAAGGCGGGATGTTAGACACATGACTTTGAAGTTTCTGGGAGAGGTCAGGGTCATAGGTACATATTTGGGGATCGCAGTTACATAGGCAGTATTTAAAGCCATGGACCCTGGGGGAATTACCTGGGGACAGAGTGTAAATCTAAGAGAATTGTGAGTGTGGAGCTAAGCCTCAGACATGTCACAGTTTAGAGGTTTTACAAAAAAGAGGCTGCAAACGAAACCAAAAAGGCGTGAAGAGAGAGGAGGAACACCAAGAGTATGAATGATGTCATAGAAACCGAGAAAAGAAACTACCACTTCCCGCTGAAAGATGAGGTAAAACGAGAAAAGAGAATGAGCTCTCCCTCTGGCTGTGCGAAAGTCAGCGGGTCACCGGTGGCCTTGTCTGGAACCCTGACGTGGGTCCAGGGACTGACACGGACAAGTCTGAACGGAGGGCGAGGAAGTGCAAACTGTGTCTAGAGTCAGGCTGGTTTTGCCGGGAAAGGAAACCCAGAAGCGCTATGGTGAGAGGGAACTGTTGGGCCAAAGACTGGCTTAAAAGAAACCCGAAAACTATTTACTTTTGGCTGTGCCTGGTCTTCGTTGCTGTCCTAGAGAAGAGCCCGGTGCAGGCTTTTCTGGCGGCAGCGAGCGGGAGTGCACTCCCGCTGCAGCGCGCTGGCTCCTCTCTGCGCTGCCTTCCCTTGCGGAGCGTGGGCCAGACGGCGCAGGCTTAGCTGCCCCGTGGCATGTGGAAACTTCCCAGACCAGGGATCAAACCTACGTCCCCTGCAGTGGCAGGTAGCTTCTTGACCACTGAACCACCAGGCAAGTCCAAGGTTTGCTCTGCTGATGCTACTGTTTTCACTCTTTACTTTGGGAGCATTCATACTTAACAGATGCAAAACCCAGAGGATAATATTATTCATGTACTTTTCATGAACACATCACTCAACTGCAACAGTTATCCATTGGTTGCTTGTTTCATCTAATGCCCCTTTTAACTTCTTTTAAATTTTAGTATAATTTACGTATACTAAAATTCACTCTTTTGGGTGTACATTTTGATGAGTTTGCATAGATACATATAGCTAAACACTACCACCATCAAGACATAGAGGGGTCCTACCATTCCTAGATTGCTCCTTATGCCCCTGCACGGTCTATCTTTTCACCCACAGGCTCGAGCCACTGATGACCCGTCTCTGCTCGCCACAGTGCTGCCTTTGCAGAAGGCCGTCAGGCATGCAGCCTGTCCACCTTCTCTCGCTAAGCATCGTGCAAATAAAACTGATCATGTGGCTGCCTGTATGGGTAGACTGTTCTTTGTTACTCTGAGCAGTGTTCCACCGTGTGGATGTACCGCAATTTGTTTAGCCATTCAACAGTTGAAGAACACTTGATTTGTCATCGGTTTGGGGCCATTGTGAATAAAACCTCTACAAATATTCACGTATAGGTTTTGGTGTGAGCATGTTTTTATTTCTCTTGGTTAATAGGTAGGAGTAGGATTTACGAGTCTTATAATAAGTATATATTGAAATATATAAGAACCTGCCAAACTATTATTATAGTGGCTTATTATTTGTAATCCCTTCAGTAATAAACGAGAGTTCTGGTGCCCATCAGCCTTTTCAGCTGTTGGCCATGCCAATGTTTTAAAATTGAAGTATACCTGATTTATTATATCATATTAGCTTCAGGTATACAACATAGTTTCAAAAATTTTACAGATTATAATCCCAGGCAAGAATACTAGAGTGGGTTGTCATCTCCTTCTCCAGGGGATTTTCCCGATCCAGGTATTGAACTTTTATCTCCTGCATTGTGGGCGGTCTCCTGCATTGCAGGCAGATTCTTTCCTGCTAAGCCACTAGGGATTCCCATATTCCATTTAAAGTTATTATAAAATATTGGCTATATTCCCTGTGTTGTGCCATATATCCCTGTAGCGTATTTATTTTACACATGGTGGTTTGTTCTTCTTAATCCTTTACTCCCTGTTTCTTCTCTCCACTGGTAACCCCTAGTTTGTTCTCTATATCTGTCAGTCTGTTTCTGTTTCATTGCAATCATTTGTTTGTTATATTTTTTAGATTCCACTTGTAAATGATAACATCCAGTATTTGTCTGACTTATTTCACTAAGCATAAAACCCTCCAGGTCCTGCCACTTGTTGCAAATGGCCATTTTTATTCTTTTTTTTTATGGCTGAGAGTAAAATATCCTTTTAAAAAAGTTTTGCCCATTTTAACATATGTCCTTGCAGTGGTATCACATTGTGGTTTAATTTGCATTTCTCTAATAAATAATGATGCTGAGAACCTCTTCAAGTGCTTTTTTTTTTTTCTTTTTTCTGTCCATGTATCTTCTCTGGTGAATTATCTGTTCAGATCTTTTACCCATTATTTATTTGGCTGATTGTTTTCTTATTAAAAAGTTCTGAGAGTTTTTAAAATTTTTTCTGGAAACTAGTCCTTGACAGATATTTTTTGCAAATAATTGCTCTTGACCTGCGGCTTGTTTTCCTTTCTCTTAACAACGCCTTTGGTAGAGAAGCTTTAATTTTGATAAAATCCAATTTGTCAATATTTTCTATTATGAACCATGCTTTTTGTGTCATATTAAAAAACAGTTGCCAAAGCCAAAGTCACAAGGATTTCTCTCTATGTTTTCTAAGCCTAGAGTTTTAGATTCTTACATTTAGATCTATGATGTCTCCTCAGTTAATTTTTGCTAAGGTGTACAGTATGGGTTAAGGTTAGTTATTATTTTTTCGTGGATATCATGTCCAACTGTTCCAGCACCAGCCATTTGTTGATAAGATTATCCTTTCTCCATTAAACTGCCTTTTAACTTTTATCTTAAAAATAACAATATACTGTTACACTAATCTATTAATCTCTCCTTTTACCAATTTGATATTATTTTAATCACAATTTTGATATTATTTTAGTCACAGCTTTATACCAAACTTTGATGTAAGAAAGTATGGATCCTCTTTGTCCTTTTTTAAAAAAATTTTTAGCAATTCTAATTCCTCAGTTTTTCCATGTGAATTTCAGAATCAACTTGGTCAAGTTTTTTTAAAAGCCTGCAGATTTTGATGGGGATTGAATGTTTAGCAGCCCTATGACCGGCATTTGAGAACTTCTCCTAAGTGAAAAGACGGTGGTCCAGTGAGCTGGAGCTTTTCTGTGACCCTTTGGAGACAGGACCATGTCCTGTGTGCAGCCAGGACTAGAAAATATAAAAGACTTGAGTTATTTAGTAGCCAAATTCACATTAAAAGGTAATGCCCCTGATGGAAAATGGTATTTTCATCTTTCCGTTCACTGTGGCCCTGGATCACCATTTGGAAAAGAGAATTATTTAAATCAGTTTTGTATAGGAACACAAAGCTTACTAGGGGGAACAAATAGATACATTGCCCAGAAAAAAGGACAAAGAATGAAGACATGGAAAAACCAGGAATCCAGGCATGTAGTAAATAGAAATATAGAAAAGAACTTAAATAGGAAAAAAGAAAATGAATAAGAAAAAATAGATCAAATCATTGAAACCAAATCAGTTTGATAAGGAAAAAAATGCAGTCAGGGAAGCAGGGAAATAAAAAAAATATGGATGATGTAATACTCGGTTTTTATCGCTCTGCTTTATGTAAAGATTTCCTGCCAAAATATTAAACATATGCAATCACGGTTTACATGCTATGTATAAAATGAAATAAAATAATCACGGCCTTCAAATAAATGGCCGTTGTCTTTCACTTGTAATCAATAATACCTCATGATTAGAAGCATCTGGAATATCATATTTAGACACTTTTTGAAAGCAAGAAGCAACAAAATGTTCTTTGACATATGTAGAACAGATATCAGTGTATTAATCATATACGCATGTGACTAACCTTCCACTTTTTTAAATTTCTGGGGTATTTTCAAGTATTGTCCTTAATATACCTCTTACATGCTGTTAGGGAAATACAAGCTGTTTGAGAATTAATTATAAGAAATTAGGGAGAGTAAGTTATATGGAGTGGTGCCTATTTTTAGCTTCCCAACCCTAAAACTACACATCTGATATTTTAAAATGAAGATCAAATACAATTCTCTTCGATGCCTGCCTCAGCTCCCGCCTAACACGTGATCATTTTGGTCACAACTCTGCTCTCAGCGTGTCTTTACATGACAGGATTTTTTCTCTCTGTTTTCAAGCATCACTTACTTTCCCAGTCTCTCTGGACCCCTCCGGGCATGTTGTGGTCCAGCCTCACCTCTTGGCCCTATAATTATGTTGTGTGCTGGAAGCGGGGTAGAAAGCATGGCAACTGCAGACATGTCTGCCAGCAGATGAGTAAAAATGTGTCTTCACTTGCCTTTATGCACTGGGACTGTCTCTGATGGAAAAGAAATACATATATACCCACATATACATGCATACATAGATGACCTCTGTGATGTTCTCAGGGCAGCCAAGCCTACTGTGATCTGCTAGGTGGGTGTCAATCTCCCCATTTTCAAGTGCTTGGAGACAGACTGAAGTTCAGGACTCAAATGCAACCAGAAGCCAGCTCTCTGAAATCTAAGTAAAATGCATCTATTTTCCTCCTTTCTCCATTTATCAAGGTTATCTGGAAATTTTCAGCTGTTTCTATTTATAGATCCTCATTCTGTATTTTATCATTTTGAAGTTTCCCCTAATCACCAGGCAACGGCTCAACATAATATCGCTGTAGCTTGAACAGTCACTTCTAGCAAGATGATTGATCACCTTAATGGTCCTGTGACCTTTAGGAATAAGGACTATATAAGTACTCCCTGTTCCCTTTGAACAACGTTCCCTTCCATCATAAAAAGATATATATGATATGCATAAGATAAAGCTAGATATAGATACAGATATTGCGTTCATATATTGACTGTAAAGTACTCAAGCCCATTCTAAACTTGGAAAGAAGCTGCCTTGCATTTGTGGTTATAATGTCTGAACTTACCCATTGAATTTATCCATAAAGTCTCTGTGATCACAGTGGACTAACCATCATGCTTTCTGAAAATACATTGGCATAATTTCCAGTAAGTACGGTAGATTTAGCTGACACGTTCAGGCCAACTTCCTACTTAAAATACCTAGATGAAATAAAGCTGGATGAAAAAAAATCAAGAATTATTTAGTTAATGCACAGTTGAGTTCACGCTGAAGAAATGTTCCAGAACTGAAAAAGACGCAGTCATCAGAACCTACAGTGGCAAGAACTGAAGTATGGCGGACCACACAGCCGACAGGCCCTGGCATAGATCTGTGGGGCTGAGGACTGAAAGGTTAATGCCTTTGCAGGAACAGAAGAGTCAAGGCCTTAGATCACTGAGAGTCAAGGTAGAGGAACAGAGCATCATTTTTCTCCTAGTCATCTGTGACGTAAGACCCTGGCCAGCTCCACCCACAAAGATGAATAATCACCTCCTACGTGTTAGGTGAAGAGAATCACCTGAGAACAGTCAGACGCCTGGGCCACTGCCTGTGGTATCTGAATGCAATGCCAGCATGGCACAGGAACTGACAAAAACCGGCCCAAGGCAGACAAGCATCCGAGGGTCTCTGCGGAGGAAGACACAAAGACAGCCCAGCCCCGGGGATGCTGCCGCAGAAAAGAACTTGCGGCAGTGTAGTTTACAGTGAAATCCTACATTCGCAGAAGGAAACAAGCTCCCCGGAGAAAGAGACAGGATGTGCAGAACTAGGAACCTAAGGTCACAGAACAACCAGAAAAGGCTTATAAAACAAGTATGATGTCCCAGGCGCCTAGGGCACCTTCCTCTGTTACCTGCCTGCCTCTCCCTCGGTTCGTGTCTATGGTATCATTTGAGAGATGGGTCCCCCCGTGACCAACTTATTGAGCAGGAACAGTTGGAACTTAGTTCATGGTGAATTGGCTTGGTATGATGGTTCAAGAGGAACACGGGATGCTTCTGCACTATAACACATCTCAGGGTGTCTCAGGAGGACCGCCATGGGGGGAGATCCCTCGGATGAATAGATTCAGATGATGTACTTCATCATCTTCTTTGTGTAGAAAGCACAGTGACCCAGCATAAAGATTTATGTGGACTCATGGGCAGTAGCAGATGGCTGAACTGATTAGTCAGAATCCTGGAAAGATTAAGATTGAAGTCTTGGCCCAAGGAAGGCTGGGGATGGAGCCTTCATGAGCCTTCATGAGCCTTCATGAATAGGCACCAGGTGTGAGATCTTCCACTTCTACACCAGAAAGTACGCCAAACACAAGAGATAGCCAACAAGTTGGAGGAGGTATTTGCAAACCAGGATGCCAAAAACCCTTGGAAAATCCGTGCATGCCAGGGCTGTCAGACGTTTACTTGCCATCTTACAATTCTTCTGTCCTGTAGGAGGAGATAAAACACTGGCACTAGCATTATAAGAAGCACCGTACACAAAGCCTTCGGGGTTCCCCAGGTGGCTCAGTAGTAAAGCATCTGCCTGCCAATGCGGGAGATGAGACATGTGTTCAGTCCCTGGGTGGGGTAGATCCCCTGGAGGAGGAAATGGCAGTCCACTCCAGTGTTCTTGCCTGGAGAATCCCATGGACAGAGGAGCCTGACGGGCTACAGTCCCCGGGGTCACAAAGAGCTGGACACAACTGAGTGACTAAAAACGATGATCTAATATTGTCTTGGTTATAAAACAAAAGGTATTTGTTTGAAAAACCTTTAAGCTGATGTTTGTCCCCTGTGTTAATTTGCATCTCATGGTTTCATAAAAGAACCAACTAATTAATTTGTGTCTGACATAAAGCAGGGCATCCTTGCTGCTCTTGCCAAGTAATCCTGAAATATCCATAAAGCTAACAAGTGGTCACTGTTCAGAGTCCTTGAAGATCTCTTACAGATAAAGAAGATTGAGAAAACCCAAGAGAGAAAATGGAAAAACAAGTTCACAGAAGAAGAAATGGTCAACCTGAACGGTCAACAAAACACATAAAGAGATGTTCACCTTCAGCAGTCATCAGAGAAATGGAAATTAAGACAGTGGCAAAATGTTACTTATACTTTACTGAATATTGACAAAGTTCTGGGGGATGAGGATTCTCATACGGTTCTTGTGGGTATAGAGCCACCTTGGACAGCAATTTAGTAATAGCCACAAAGTAGAAGCTTTGCCTACCACATGTACACTAGAAATACTATCAGACAAGTGCATGAGAAAATATACACAATATTTTTCAGTCATGTTGCTGTCATAGAATAAAAAATTGGAAGCAATCCAAATGTCCATCAGTTGGGGAATAGAAACATAATTATGATGCGCTCCCAAATGGAAAACTATGTAGTAATTTAAAATATAAGCAAATGAGTTCTATAAGCATCAAAATAGGTAAATCTTGGAAACACCATGTTGAGGGAAAACAGCAAAATATGATTTATGTAAATATTTTAAATACACCCAAACAGCACTCTATACAGAGCTGTGTGTAAATCCATACATATGCCATAAAAATGAAAGCAGGGACAAGAACTAAAAACCTATTGTAAGAGAGTGGTTCACTCAGTGGAAGGAGAAAAACATTTCTACTCTCTATGTAATTTGTTTATATTCTAAAAGGAAATCATCTGGGGACTTCCCTGGCAGTCCAGTGGTTAAGACTCTGAGCTACCACTGCAGGAGATACAGGTTTGATCCCTGGTCAAGAGATTAAGATTCCATCTGCCGTGAGGCCAAAAAGAGAGAGAGAGAGATGATCTGAAGCAAATAGAGCAAACTACCAACATTTGTTAAGTCTGGGTGATGGAGACTTTTATGATTGTTTGAAGTGTCCTGTCATTTGAGAAAAAGGTTTCAATGATTAATTAAATGAAAATCAGAGATTCCAGGCCAGAGGAGAAGGGTGGAGCTCAGGAGAGTCAAGCCACCACGCAGTGTGGGCCCAGGGGTCCTGGCTGGGGCCACGAGACAGCCTGATGTGTGACGCTTGGTCTGGGTTGGGTAGGACTCGGCTGGAGGAGGAAGGAGTTGGGCCTCACATCTGGGGCTTTCTGGGTCCAGCTGAGTCAGGACTGGTGAAGGGGATGCCATTTGGGGTGAGGATCAAAGACCTGCCAGGGGAAGATTCTGGGGCCGACTCCTGGCAACCCCGATCCCTCCTTCCCCGCTTCCTGTTCCTGCGACCCGCTTCTGCCTCCTGCTCTCCTCATCCTCTTCCTCCCTCAGGAATCTCCTTCTCAGGACTGCCCTGGTGGTTCAGGGGTTAAGACTTTGTCTCCCACTGCCAGGACTGTGGGTTCAATGCCCAGTCGGGAAGGTAAGATCCACTGCCTTGTGGCCAAAAAAACCCAAACATAAAACAGAAGTAATATTGTAACAAATTCGATAAAGAGTTTAAAAACGGTCCTCATCAAGAAAAAAAATCTAAAGAAAAAAAAAGAACCTTCCCCTTTCTCCAGCCCTCCATCATGGGCACTTCTGTTTTGTCTATGCTATGGTATTGATATCTGTATTAATGCATTTGCTGTATTTAGTAAGAGGCTGAGGTTCCTCCTGGTGACTTAAAATAAATTGGTTTAATTATTTTTGTGTCACTAGAAATTAAAATAATTTTTTAAAACTCTGTATCTTCCAACAGATATTCCCTTACTCTAGTCCTGCTCAGCAGCCTTTGAGAGAAAAGAGCTTGTGGGGGGCCGGGCGGAGGGGGGGTCCTCTTCCAATATATACTTTGCTTCCAGTTTTTTCTAAAAATAGTAGTCCATTAAAAATCTACTGTGTGCTAACCCTTGTGTGGGCTCAGTACTTACATGAATTATTTCATTTAATTCTTGCAAAAAAAAAAAAAAAATCCACAAGCAATCCTATGAGGTAGCAAAGAATCCCCATGTTACAGGTTATTCCCATCTCATGAATGTGAAAACTAATGTTTGAAGGGCTCAAGTAACTTAAGTAAGTTCTAGAAAATGGCCCAACAGAGAGTTAAACCCCTCAACTTCCAGAACGCAGCCCACGAGGGAAGAGTTGTCTCTGATGGGAGGTCTGGACAGGACCCTTGAGCATATTATATCTCTCAGTATTATAAGGTTCAGAAATTCATGTTTTCTGGTAAATTTAGGACTTCGTGCCCTCTCAGTATAAGTTCTCAGATGATTCCGTTTTCAACAACACAACAGGATTTTATTTTTAGGGTGTTACACCACCGTCAAATGTGGAAAACTATATTATCAAATAAATATCAAACATCTAATTCAAAAACCCACTTCTCTCTCTCCCACACACTCACTCACTTTCAGGCACCCACACTTCCGGATCTACTAACCTAAATCAGCGGGCTTAAGGGTTTCTCAGAGGCTCCTCTCAGCATTAAGGATGCTAATTGCTACTCTAGCAGTTACTGGAAGATCAAAGAGCCGCCCACGGAGCTGGGCCGCGCCGTTTCATCTCCCAGGGACCCACACTGATGCAGCCCATCCCCCGCCATCCATCGCCGGCTCCCAAGCTGCCACACTGGACCGATTTCTCTCCCCTTCCCCGCGTGCTCTCCCCGCCCCTAAATAGCTCTCCGCCAAAAATAAACACCCAGAAAAATGCCTGCGGAATGAATGGAGAAAGGTGACTTCACCATCATTATGCTCCCCCTTCTAATTACCACGGTTTGTCCAGGGACGTGCTTGTTGGTGGGTGGTAGCGATGCAGAAACCCGTCCCGGGAGTGGGGGCCGGCGTGCGCGGCCCTGAAGGCTCTGGACCAGCCGCGCATCACCACCCTGCCCCGGTCCTCGAGCGCTCGCTCGGGCCAGGTCTGCAGCGGCCAGGGAGCAGGGCTACCAAAGGGTCCCGCTCTCCGGAGCAGGACAGGCCCCTTCCCCGGCGGCACGGTGGAAGGGCCTTCCGCTGAGTCACGCGCTGCAGCCCGAGAGATTCGACCCCTCTTAAAGCGTAGAATGTGACCTCAAGTGGATGAATGAGGCTCTCTCCACACTCCCAGGGGGGCCTCGGAGTCTCCCTAGAGAGCCGGGTCAGGGGTACTCTGAGGGAGGCGGCCCTTGCTCACCAGGTCATCAGGGCCCCCGACCCACGACGGCGCCTGTGCACCGCCATGGGCGGCTTGAGTCTTAGGAAGACATCCAGTGGCTAGAAGCGGGTCCCCCTCGGCGGTGATGTGCTCCCCCCCACTCCCTGGACGAGGGGGCTCTTCCCTGCCCTCCCAGGCAGGCAGGCTCAGCTGCTCTGATGGACCCAGCCCACGTGCACACCTGGGTCCCTGTCCAGGGCTCCCAGGGTCAGCTGAGGCCTGTTCCCAGCCTGCCTCTCCTCCAGAATGGGGTCCCCATGTCCTGGGGCCACTCGTGCGCACTCCCTCCCCCGTGGGGCGTTTTCTCAGTCTGTTCTGGCCTACAGAGATGTTAGTGTTGTTTTTTTCCTTCCTTCCTTCTTGTCTTTTCTTCCTTCCTTCTTCCCTTCCATTCTTCCCTCCCTCCCTTTCTCCCTTCCTTTCTTTCCCTCTATGGTTTTCCCCCAAAGAAGAGCCTCTAAAATCCATCCCCACCTTTCCACAATCTGCCTCGGTGTCTCTGGTTTAAGGGTTTGTCTCTCATGGAACCATCAGCCTCCTAACAGTTCACCATCTGCCAGTTCTGCTCTCCCAAGTCCATTGGAAACCACAGCCACATGCAATCTTTTCTAAACACGGTCTGTGCATTGCACTCTCCTGCTCAAATGCCCTCAATGACCCCTACAAGACTTTATTATTTATGCTGTATCAAGGATGCCAGCCTGGAGGTATGTAAGGGAACCATCAACCTTGAGTTCTAATTGGCATGGTCTTTTGTATCTGGGCAGGTGGACTTTCCCTACAGAGGTCCAAGCTGCAGAAAAGTCCTAAGAGCTTGGGAACAAGATACAGCCTAAATGATCAGCTGTTGGCTTTTGGCTACCAAGATGGAAACCCCTGAGCTGTTGCTGGGGAGGAAAGCAACACAACCCCAGGGCTAGAGATTCAGGACACACAGGATTACTCTGGGAACAATGGTTAGAGGATATTTGAATATATACAGTGTGGAGTCACCTAAATGGTCAACCATCCACAATTCCTCATCTCTACCCTCCATGCTAGTGCCAGCTTCCTGGGATAAAAAGTGAAAGGAAGATGGAATGAGAAACGAGTCAAGTGCAAGATGAGAAACGGCCGGCTGCCTGTCTGACATGGGCCATTGTAGTCAGCGAGAAGGTGAAGTAGCCGAGTGTTCACCGTGGAGGTGGCAGCTCGAGCGGCAGAAGCACCCATGAGTGGTGACATCAGCGCTGCAAGCCCAGGCCACTCAGAGAGTCACAGAAAAGAACAAGTTTTAACATTGAGTTCCCATGGGACACACCCCAGGGGTCCCTTGATGGAAAGGCAAGAGTATATGAAGGTCCATCTCCAGGTGGGATTCGAGTCAGGTCCATTAGAGAGACAGTCATCTCTCATCTACATACTCAGGCTGGGAGACTGAGGGCATGTGGGTTGTAGCTGAATAACTCATAAATTGAACAAAGCTAGCATCCACTTTTGGCCCCTAATCCTTGGACCAACTACTCGGCCCTCGGTGAACACACCCCAAGCATCACTGTTACTATGCTTTTGTTCATGCTGTATTTAACTGGAATGCCTTTCCTTCCTCCACTTCTCTGAATTTACTTCTGAAAATATTACCCATTTTTAAGGGCCCAATTTATATGCTACTCTTACAGGAAGTCTTCCATGGTCACCTCAGTTCTAAGTGATTTTGTCTCTGCTGAGTTCACATGACTGTTTCAACTTGCATGATGATCCTACCACAACCCACTTTATTTGGAGCTATTCATGTGGGTCTTAGGTCACAGTGACTCCAGGTGACCACATCTTATGAGATAGCGTTTTTAGCCGCCATTTTAGTTGATCTCTCAGTGATATTTAATACTGTTGAATATATTCTCCTTCTTGGAACACTCATCCCCGTGGCATTTGTATCAGGTTTGCCTACCTTGTTTTGCTACCTTCTTTGGGTAACAGCACCCTGCTTTTCTTTTGAGGAACTTTCTGGCCAAGAGGTGTGGGCATGACTGATGCCAATCTCCAACCTAGTGATGAACACATAAACTGAGTCATGCCAACAAGAGTGATACCTGATGTCTTACTGGAGCCAATAAAAGAGAGAGTTTTTATCTTGTGTGTGTGTGTGTGTGTGTGTGCATGCTTACATGTGTTCAGCTCTTTGAGACCCTGTAGACTGTAGCCAGCCAAGCTCCTCTATCCATGTGTTTCTCCAGGCAAGAATACTGGAGTGGGTTGCCACTTCCTTCTCCAAAGGATCTTCCTGACCCAAGGATTGAACCCACGTCTCCTGTGTCTCCTGCATTGGTAGGTGTATTCTTTACCAGCTAAGCCACTGGGGAATCCCTTTCATCACCTTAAGTAGGATGTGAGCCTGAAGTTTCTGGCAGTGACCTGATCAGGCCACCACGTGGAATAACCAACTTGGCAGAGAACTGAGAGATGAAGAGAGAGGCAAGTTCCCAAGGATCTGTCTATACACTTGGATCCAGGCATGTCTGACTAGTTCTGAGTTCAGGTTATAAGAGTCAGTGAATTATTCTCCTTTATTTTTATTCTTTTTTTTTGAAATCAACTGAAGGTAGATTTCAGTCACATGTATTTGAAGTATCTGAAAGCATCTAGTTCAGAACAAAACACGCTCTTGGCTTTCCTCCTGCCGGGTTATTCCGGCTCCATCTCCTTCGCTGACCAGTCCTCCTCTGCGGCCACAGTGCTTGTTAGTCACTCAGTCGTATCCTGCTCTTTGCAATCCCATGGACTGTAGCCCACCAGGCTCCTCTGTCCATGGGGATTCTTCAGGCAAGAATCCTGGAGTGAGTTGCCATGCCCTCCTCAAGGGGATCTTCCCCACCCAGGGACCAAACCCAGGTCTCCCACGTTGCAGGCAGGTTCTTTATCTTCTGAGCCACCAGGGCAGCCCCAGTCCCCCTCTATCCAGTCTTTAAATGTCCTAATCCATGCAGATTGGCCCTATCTCTCCTGCTCTTCTGCTCTTCATGTCTCCCTTGGCAATCTCAATCACTCCTCTGGCTTCAATCACTGTCTCAGATTTAGAGCTTTGACCCAGGTCTTTCCTGAGACAGCAGATATATCCATTCTTCTGTGTGCTCACTGTGTCTACCTGAATGCCCCAAAGGCGTCCTGGACCAGTCACATCAATCATGAATCAGGATCTTCTCTCCCCAAAGAGCTCCCCTCCTCTGTTCCTATCACAGAAAATAGCACAAGACGAAAGATAAGGTCTTCTAAGCGATCCTCCACACGTTAGCCAAAGTGATCTTCTTAATGTAAATTAGACCATGTCTCTTTTGCCTAACTGCTTCTAGACCCTTCCTCTGGCTCCCAGGATACATCCGGAACAAGGAACATAGAGCCAGAACCCCGGCCACTTCATCTTGCAGTGCTCTCTGCCTCCCTCCCTGAGCTCCCTCACTGGGCCTCTGATCTCTTCCTCAAAAGTGGCACGCTCAGACTTCTACCTCAGGGCCTTTGCACTCACTCTTCTCTTTGCCTGGAACCCTGCCCTCATCTCCACCTAGTTCACTGCAGCCATCCTCAGGTCTTTGCTAGAAGATCCGAGAAGCCTTGCCTGACTCTTTCAGATTGCATCAGGCACCCCCACCCACTTTCCTAGCACCTGGTGATTTTCATTCATCATACTCACGATATCTGTTTGATTCATTAATGTCTTTCTTACCCAGAAAGCTAAGCTCCAAGGGGCAGAGACCATGTCCATATTTCTCATTCCAGTTTCCTTAGCACTCAGGCCTGCTATCTGTAGCAATGAACATCTGTAGAAGGAAGTGCTGGATCCTTGATATCTCCTGCTACATGAATAAGCTCTTGGAGACACATGGAAGCATGTGGGTATTAGGAGGGCAGCATTAAGCAGTGGGATTGCCAGTGTTGAGGAAAGAGTGGAAAACGGAATTTCCAAGAGAGACAGCGCCCCAGTGGGTGGATAGAAGCCTGCTGAGCATCCGGGCAAGACCATCCTAATTAAAGTCACACCACGAAGGGGAAGTAGGATGAAACACAATCACGGGACAGTGAGTTTGTAGATAGCTATTTGCTTGGCTGGGCTGTTTAGTTGAGAATGGAGTGGAAAGTCCCAGGTGATATTTTCTAATACAGATACATTTTGAAGATAAGCATTTGTAACCTAATCAGAGAGCTTTTTAACACGTGCATGATATGTATCACAGATAAGATTAAAAAGGTGGTATGAGCTTGTCATGGATCATTCTGTTACGTAATTTAAGATGTGTGATGTACATGCTAGCATTGTGTGTTAAAACCTTAGAAGGAAATGTGGCCTGATGGTGTTAGAAAACTAGTAAGGCAGGGTCAGAGAAGCATCACCCTCTGCAAACAATCTGTGCCAGGAGATTTTTCATGTGCTTCTCAGTCAGTAAAGAATCCCTGCAGTGCAGGAGACCCAGGTTCAATCCCTGGGTTGGGAACATCCCCTGGAGAAGGAAATGGCAATCCTCTCTAGTTGTCTTGCCTGGAGAATCCCATGAACAGAGGAGCCTGGTGGGCTACAGTTCATGGGGTTGCAAGAGCTGGACACGATTGAGCAACTAAACCACCACCACAACCAAACAATGCATGCCCCTTGGACAGGAAAGTCAATAACAAAAAAATGAAAGGATCGTTTTAGCAAACTGAATAAGTATGTATTGGACAGCTAATTTATGTCATCTCTGCAACTTCCTAAGTCTCTGATTTCATTTAATTTCTTTGTGTCTCAGTAAAATTGGCATAATAAAAATTGTTAGGAATATTAAGTAGATAATAGTACATTGAGGTCTTAAAAACAGTGCCTTGACTGATATAAACAATTTAAAAGTTAACTCTTTTTTTTTTTTAATTTTTTTTATCACTCTATGGAGAAGACACTTTCGAGTCCCTTGGACTTCAAGGAGATCAAACCAGTCAATCCTAAAGGAAATCAGTGCTGAACATTCATTGGAAGGACTGATGCTGAAGCTGAAGCTCCAATACTCTGGCCACCTGATGCGAAGAGCTGACTCACTGGAAAAGACCCTGATGCTGGGAAAGACTGAAGGCAAGAAGAGAAGGGGACGACAGAGGATGAGATGGTTGAATGTCATCACTGACTTGGCGGACATGAATTTGAACAAGGTCCAGGAGCTGGTGATGGACAGGGAAGCCTGGTGTGCTGCAGTCCATGGGGTCACAAAGAGTCAGACATGACTGAGTGTCTGACCTGACTGATACCCAGTGTCCTTTCTAAGAACTGAGGTTACAGTTGTGAAGAAGACAGATGAGATGGAACTCTCATGGGACTCACTTCTATTCCAGTTAAGGGGAAGACCAGTTAGTAAGTAAACTAGTAAACAAGGTCATTTCAGAGGGGTAAGTGCAAAAAAGGTGATAGGGTGGGGCATTCCTGTGGGCAGAGGCCCCTTTCAAAAGGGCAAACAGGAAAGCCTCTCTGAAGAGGTAACATTGGAGCTGAGATCTGAACAATGGAAGACATGTGAAGACGCCTAGCAAAGGCAGTAGAGGCCAGAGGCACAGCAAATGCAAGGGCCCTGAGGCAGATCTGAGTTGAAGTGTGAGAGGCAGGAGAATGCAGTGTGCCTGGGGTATGGTGAGAGAGGAAATCAGTGGTAAGAGGTGAGGTCAGATGCAACGAAATGGAGAAAACCGTCAGCACCAGGCTGGACTGATCAAGGAACAAGTAAATAGCAAGAATCATGATGGCACAGCCCTGACGCATGGAGCCTATGGTTCAGCAGACTGTGAGCCTCAGGTACCCAGGAGCCAGGACCCTGAGCCTAGAGAAGAGAACGGCTGGCACTGAGGCAGAGCCTTGCCTTGGCCTCAGAGGAACTGTCGGGGGAGTAATTTCCTTGGTCCAGTCTCATCACAGCAAAAATTTGAAGTGATGGACCAGCATTAGAGCCCTCGGATGGGCCAGTGTTACAGCTCCATGTTACAGCTCAGTATTATTTAGAAAATAAAGGAGAATACATCCTTGAGGCATGAGGGCATGCCGACCCAAAAGATGCAAAGAGAAGAGAGAGAGACAGAGAGACCCCTGGCCCTTTGGCTCCTCTTTTTATGTTTTTTTTTTTCCTCCTCCCCCTGGACCTGCCCTGTGTAAATTGGGCCAGCCAGGAGCGCTGTTTGTTCTACCTGAGATCCTCACTCCAGTCTCGGACCTTCCTTTGTTCTATTTTCACGGGCTTTTCCCTTCCTTGTCTTTTAGCCACCGCCATTCTGCACTCCTTTTTCCTATCCTAACTGCCTAACAGAACCACGGCTTCAAGAAGGCAGGACCTTTCTGTTGGCCGTTGATCTTTCCACACACCTGTTATGGCAGATACAGCAGAGAGTTGCCTGATCAGGGTCCATTCCCTGTCTGCCTCATTAGCAGAAGCTTGATTTTGTTCACATCAGCTTTCGTCCATCTGCAAGTGAAACAGGGTTAGTCTAACCTAATCAAAACAAGTCTGAAACTTGAAGCCTGTGGTAACGGGGTGCTTAGGAACCCGGCCCCAAGCAAGTTTCTCTCTTAGGTGTGAGGACCAAAACCGTCTCCCCCACACCCATCCTGGACTCAGAACCGAAACTCCTCCATGCTGTGTTCACTCACATGGCTTGGCTGTCCCACTGCCTTCCTTAGAATGACTGGGCTATTCCGGGACTATCTCACCTGAATGTCACAAGACTCGTGAACTCCTCGGCGGAAAGCATCAGCGGTGTTCACCCTAAGCTTCTTTCATGCCTCCTCTGTGAATCCGTACCTTGCTGTTTCCCCTGATGTTGCCTTTAATCAACTTCCAATTCTCAACAAACTATGATGCCACCCACTCTACCCCGAGGCCCTGCCCAGGGTGTGTTTCTGTGGAGGCGTATTTCTGTTATCAAAAGGCGCTGATGGCAATGCTTGGGAAGCCAGCCTTTGACAAATCTCTCTGTCAACACAGGCTTTGTCTAGTGTTGTGTGTGTGTCTGTGTGAGTGGTTAGTTGCTCAGTCGTGTCCAACGCTTTGTGACCCCACGGACTGTAGCCCGCCAGGCTCCTCTGTCCACGGGATTTCCCAGGCAAGCATACTGGAGCGGGTTACCACTTCCTCCTCCAGGGGATCTTCCTGACCCAGGGATGGAACACACTTCTCCCACCTCTTCTGCATTAGCAGGCAGATTCTTTACCACTGCGCCACCTGGGAAACTTTGCCTAATGTTAGCTACGAGTAAACACATACAAGTTATATGTATATTTCAAAAGCTAACGATTTCCAAGGGGAGAAAGAGGCCTGGTTTAAAGGAGTGCAGATAAATATGCATCAACTTTTGGATATCCCTCTGAAATTTGTTTAATTTCTCTTACCAGAAAATCAGGTTTTAAATCCAGTGTAATTTCCAGAAGTTCTCAATTAGATACCAGAGGCCACAAATCCTTTTTTCTTAATAAAAGAAAGATTTCTTAAAGTTTGAAATCACCTACTGTGTAGACTTATGTTTCTTAAATCAGAACAGATAACAACTACTAACAAATACAAAATACTACAAAGTTAACTGATCTTTATTTTTTTTTCCCTATGGTATTAAGATCAGAAAGCATGAAAACATCCTAATTCTAAAAAATAATTTCTATATTTGTCACTCTGGAAAATGGTTCATTATTATTATTTATGTATAATTATTCTTTGGTTGATAACTAATTCTTTAAATTGTTTGACTTTATTTTTCTGTTTGTTTGGCTTTATTGATAGACCAAGTAAAAACTTAACAGGTTTTACTTTTTCTTTCCAAAATGAAGTAAAGTATCACCTTGTATCTTGTGAAAAAAATATTCAAGAGAGAAGTCTTGACAACTGGTTTACAATATACAACAAATTCACGTCTTTGAGTGTTTTACTCCATGAGTCAGACTCATGGGAGGGAGCCCCTGGGGGAGGATAAAGCAGACTGTGAACCAAGGTGCGGTCCTGGGGTTACTGCTGATTGGGGCCAGAACCCAAGCAGCGGACAAGCACACTTTTTAGATTATCTTATCATCAACACTCTGTGAATGTGGTACACACTGCTTAATGTGCATTTTACTGAAGAAAAAATTTAGGCCCAGAGAAGTTCAGTATTACAGAAGATCACACAGCCTAGTAAGCACCAGAACCAGAATTCAAGGTGAGGCCATCTGTCACAGGCTCTATGAAATACCACCTGTTTGTGGTGGTACCCTAGCAGGGCCAGGGGATAATGAGAGATAGAATCCAGTGGGCCAAGGCTGGGAGCCTGGGGGAAACGGGGGGTAGATTGGGAGGCTCATATTACACGTTGCTTGAAGCTCGAGGCCAAATTCAAGGAGCAGAGATAAGATCCTCCCTGTTTCCAGCTGTGAGATGTGGGCCAGGCCCAGAAGCTGCCGCCCGCTCCTGCAGCAGTCCCCAAGGAACACTGAGCATCAAGGTGTCTTGTTAATAATGCAGGCCCGTAACACAAGCAGGAAGGCAGTTTGGGAGAGATGCCTGCCACTGCCCAACTCCCCTCCCTGAACACAGGAGGATGACAGCAAGACATGCGAGATGCGAGGTGAGCTGAAGGCAGTCAGCCGCCAAGAGGGTGGGCGGCAGATCCCATTAGGATGTGGTGAGGAATAAGATCCAAGGAGACTGAAAGCCGGGGACATGAGCATGTGGCAGAAGCCAAGAGATTGCAGAGAAATGTCAGTCAGAAATGGGCTGCCTACTGAAACGAGTTAAAAGAAAAAGGCAGAATAAAGAGCCGTAGGTAAATACTAGGGAAAGAGCATGAGTGTGAAAACAGACGAGCAGGGATCACAGCAGGTGATGCTGTCACGGAGCAGGACCCCAGGGGCCTTCCCAGGACAGGCCTCCCCAGGTCCTCTGCTTCTTGCCTGTAGAAAACCTCTGGCCAACGAATAAATTTAATCAGAGAAGTGAGCAAATGCAGAAGCAAAGGAAAACAGTCAAACAAGACCCAGTGATAACAGTTCAGCCATCACACAAGGTCGAATACATTTAGTTTCTCCTCAACAGCTGTAGATAATATTCTGAGCCATATCCTTTAAGCCGTTTTGCAGATACTAAAAGCCCCATCAGGTGAAAGCATTAACTACACGAGGACCAGACTATACCCATGACATAGCTGCCACAATTCTGAGAACTGGCTTCAAGGAAATGGGAAGAAAACCAACCCTGGAATTGAAGATTACCACGTTAAAACCATCACGATGACGCTGATCAGACCACAGCATGACCAATTTCAAGATGACTGTCAGAGCTGACTGTGCTGTTCTGCACGGAGCCCCTCCCTCTGCCTATGTACCCCTAAAACTCTCCTTTCAACGCTCTTGACCCTGATCAACAGTGGGGGGTTGGCTTTTAGACATGAGTCCACCTTCTCCCTAGATTGTTGGCCTCCTGAATAAAGCAAACTTTAGTTTTTCTACCAATGTCTGTCTCGCAAGTGTTGGCTTTCAAGCAGCAAGCAGACAGACCTGAGTTTTGCACAACAATTCCTTTGATGGGGAAAAATTACCTGGAGATGAAAGTCATTAGGACAGAAAAAACCCTCACTTGGAGTCTGCTTGTGGGTGACATGGTTCTGATGGGATATGTGCACATGATTATTGCGGACACTCCTTAGTTCATGTTGTAAATACAATAGGATGCTTCTGCTGCCAGCATCACTGGCCTCATATCTGTGAGGATGGAAGCTCCACGATCGTCAAGGCTATGATGATGTTACTCAGCACCGCAGCTCCAAAATTCAGCATAATGCCTGGGACATGGTACCTGTTCAGTAGTATTTCTTGGGTGAAAAAGGAAGGAAGTAGGGGAATGGGGAGGACGGGGAAGACAGAGGGAGAGAAGGAAGAAAGCAGGCAGGAAAGGGAAGGGAAGCTGTGGCCCAGGGCAGGCACACTTGGCTAGCCAAACTGACCATCGTTTTGAAAATGGAAGTGTCAGTTGCTCAGTCATGCCTGACTTTGTAACCCCATGGACTGTGCCCGTCAGGCTCCTCTGTCGATGGGATTCTCCAGGCAAGAATACTGGAGAGGGTTGCCATTTCCTGCTCCAGGGGATCTTCCCAACCCAATGATCAAACCTGGGTCTTCTGCATTGCAGGTGAATCTCTTTACTGTTTGTGCCACCGAAGTCCCGTCTTCAGGAAGGCTATATGCAAATGGCTGCAAGAAGGTCTCCCTGCCTCCTCTCCCAACACACACACGGAAATTCCATGACAACTGCTCAAACTACAAAAAGGGGATTAACAGTCCAGGGTGTGCACGGCAAAGCACTAGGCAGGCTTTGGGAAGCCTGTGTCCCCGTGCGCAGGCCTCCGGGGTCATCCCAGTGCCCTAAGTCAGCCTCTGCTGTCTCTCTGTGGAGTTAACCTCTGAGCCTCAGGAGTCTTCAAAAGCCAAGCCCGCCCAGCCACACTCTGGCTTAACACACACTCACAGGTTCTGCACTGCCAGCCCACACCAGGAGCCTGACCGTCTCCCCCTTCAGACACACGCTGCCCCTGCTTGCACATTGGAACACCCTTGGTCTTACGGTCACGGGAAAGAGGGTCAAGCCTTCTGTGTCAGTCAGCATAGGTTAACGTATGCTGCAGGAACAACTCCAATAGTTCAGTGACTGAAAACCAAGGTGTGTTTCTCACGCACACTACCTGTTCATCACCAGCTGGCTGAGGCTCGATTCTCCATTCCTTTCCCTGGAATCCAGGCTAAAAGAGCAACCATCCTGTGTCTATGGTGGAGGGAGAGAGAACTTCGAAGACTCTCACAGTGGCATTTAAATGCTTCAATCCGGGACACCTCTGGCAGTCCAGTGGTTAAGAACTCCATGCTTCCGATGCAGGGGGTACAGGTTCAATCCCTGATCAGGGACCTGAGAACCCACATGCCTCGTGGCCAAAAAACCAAAATGTCAAACAGAAGCAATATTGCAATACATTCGATGAAGACTTTAAAAACGGTCTATTCCCCCAAAAAACCTTTAAAAAAATAATAAAAATAAATAATAAGCAATTACTTCAGTCTGGAAGTCATGCACACATCAATCACTTCCACACGTCATTGACTGGAAGAGTCACTCAGACCGCCCCACTCCCACCCCCACAGCCCCAGGGGCGATATAGTCCTGCCACAGATCAGGAAGGCAGAGAGCTGAAAGAGTGACCCCGTCTGGAACTGAGCCTTAGACACGCGACCTGATCAGTCCTGAGCCCCTTCCCCTTGGCGAAGCGCTGAGGGCCGGATGCCTCCCACTGAGGAAGCGTGCGGAGGCCCAGCCTAGAAGGGTGGAGGGCTTTCTAGGAAAGCCTGATGCCCGGGGTGGCCCTGTCCACACTTTCAGACCTGGTAAGTGCGGGGCAGGGGTCTTCTCCACGCTGGGCTTTCAGTAGTGGTCCAGAGAGCATCACTGAAGTAAGCAAGTACAACGAAGGGGCTGGCTTGAGGATACGTTCTCTTTAAAAAAATAATAATAATATGGGGACTTCCCTGGTGGTCCAGTAGTGAAGACTCTGCCCTTCCGATGTGGGGGGCGCCGATTCAATCCCTGGTGGGGGAGCCGAGATGCCACATGCCTCACAGTGGGGGGAAAAAAGAAAAGAATATTAATAATAGAGAAATAAAAATTAATATGGGCGCTTCCACCTCCCTTGTTTCAGGAATCGAGCCACATTGTTCCTTGCCAAACGGTCCGTGTGTTAAAACTGAGATTTGCCTTCCGAGCTGGGATGGGTTTAGGTGGAGGTAGAAAGGGACGGGAGGTGTCGGGGAGGAAACTCAATGAGGCTGAGTCAGGCTGGGGAGGAAGGAGGCGGCAG
Source organism: Muntiacus reevesi (assembly GCF_963930625.1). NCBI lineage: Eukaryota > Metazoa > Chordata > Mammalia > Artiodactyla > Cervidae > Muntiacus > Muntiacus reevesi. The sequence goes on from NC_089267.1 coordinate 55,915,599, forward strand.
ACGGGCGGCTCTGCCAGCCGGAGGGGCGAGGGTGCGGAAAGAGACACCCCGCGGGGCGAAGGTCAGAGAGCGAGGCTGTGGCCCTACCCCTTCTCAAAGCCCCCCGGCAGCTGCAGAGGGGAGGGTGCCCCTGACCAGGGGTTCCTCTTTCTGGGAAATGGCAGCCCGCTCCAGCATTCTTGCCTGCAGAATCCCACGGCCAGAGGAGCCTGGCGGGATGCAATCCACGGGCTCACAAAGTTGTACGCGACTGAGCACACACACGCGCGCACACACACACACACGCACACACGCGCGCACGCACACACACACACATGCACACGCGTGCACACACACGCACACACGCGCGCACACACGCACGCACACACACGCACGCACGCACACACATGCACACACGCACGCGCGCACACACACGCACACGCACGCACACACACGCGCACACACACACACACACTTGCAAAACAAATCACACGGTATCACCATTTTTAATGGAAACATTTAAATTATCTCCCCTTAAAGTCAAAATCAAGTCAGCAGTACAGTTATCACTGCTGTTGCTGAAGACATCGCTCGGTATCTTTAAAAATGCTCGAGGACCAGGAAGAGATAGAAATGCGGTTTGATTTAGATATAAAGAGATGTCAAATGTCCTTAGTTCAAGATGATGCGGTCATTACCGGAAAATTCTGTGAAATGCAGCTGTCTCGCACAAGCTTCAGCCAAGGCCGTTGGCTGCTTGGCTCCCTGGTTTCCTCCCATTTACATCTCAATGTTTCCTGCCCGAAATGCAGGAAATCACTTCAACTTACTGAGTACAGTTCCCCGCCCAAACCTGCGCGCTCACCCCCAGCATCCATCACCATGAACCTCACAGCTTATGGAAGCAGAGTAGACCCTGGAAAGAGAGACTGCAGAGATGTTTCAGTGACCCCACGCATGCCTGCACCTCTTCCTTCAAAAGTGAATCAGAGGGTCTGTGACTGAAGGACACATACAGCCCTGGGCTGAGCACCCCACCCCTGGAAAAAGCCCCATGCAGATGAGTCACAGAAAACTTCAAGTTTCAGAGGAAGGGCAGCAGAAGAAGACGTTTGGACCCGAAGCCCGGGGGGAGCTGGCCACATGCACTGACCCGTCCTGTGCCAGGGGGAGCTCGGGATGGCCGAGGAAAACTCAGAACCAGAGGTCTGAAAAGTGTCAGTTTAGCCCCATCTAACTTCTGGCCCCATGGACAGAGGAGCCTGGCGGGTTGTATAGTCCACGAGCTTGCAAAAGTGTTGGACACCGCTTAGTGACTAACTTAGTTACAACAACAAACTTTTGGTCTAGACCTCGAAAGAGCCGAGCCAGGTGACTTCTACTGGAGCTTTTGATTTGGGAGTTCTGCGTTGTTTTTCTGTGCTTGTACTATGAAAAGCTGGGTGGTTGCAGCTTGCTTGGATTATGGAACCTTTTAGAGCTTGCATAACCAATCTGGGCCCTAGAAGGAAGTGGAGAGGCAGAAATCTCAAAATATAAAGAAAGAAAGGGAAAAAAAGGAAGCAAGGAGGAAAAGAGGAGAAAAGACAAGAGAAAAGAAAGGAGAAAAAGAAGGACACCACCCCCTTCACTTCTCTCTCCCCGTACAAAAGCCGGTGATGCTGTCCACGCAGCCAGGCTGCACTCTCACCAGCAAGGCCATATCTTTATTAAACTCTGTGCTCTGGGCCCACTGACAGCAATCAGAAATAATCGGGCTCCATCAAAACCCACGCTACGCTGGAGAATAGGTAGGACTTCCTCTGGGGCCTCCCTAGTAATTTTCCCTCGCTGAGCAGGGGCCACATGGAGTGGCTGCTCACACACCACGAAAGGCGCAGCAAAGAGGCTCAGCTCTCTGAGAGAGAGGACAGCCCCGGGGTGGCTAGCCAGGAAGGGAACCGACAGCGCAGGGCAGCCCGCAGGGGCGAGGCCGCCGCAGGCTGGCTGGGGAATGTCCCCGCCGGTGGGGTGAGAAAGCTTCCGTGGCCATGGAAATCTTGATAAGAGATGACTCGCCCCACAGCAGCATCCTGAAGGCTGCCTGTCCGCCCACGCGCCCATGGTGGGCAGGCGAGTCACGGCTGTCACCGTCCAAGGCGGCAGGCACCAGGCATCCTTTATTTCCAGGGGAGCGGGCTCAGATCACCCTTTCCACGCCAGCTATTGACTCCATTTGTGTGGTCGAGGTGACCACACCCACCCCCACCCCACCCCCCACCCGCCTGTTCCATAACTCAGTTGAATGGATCTGAAAGATGTCCAGAACTGGGTTATCACTGGCCAAAGGGATACAAAGATGAGGAGTTTCATTTATGGATCCTTTCATTGACTGATTGAATATTTGTTGCGTGCTTGCTTGTACCTGGCGCTGTGCTTGGTGATAGAGATTCTCATATTTGTGTCGGTTTGGACAGAACTTGCTATCCTTTTCTACATTGAGGGGAGGTGGGAGCTGTGATATTTGAACATCACGGCAGGGCAAACCGGAGATGATCCCTGCCCAGAGGAGGCTGCCTGGCTCCTGGGGGCTGAAAGGGTCGGGTGCCAGTTCACAGCTTGTTTCTATTAATGAGGTGTAAGGTGGTACCTCTCATCTGGGTCTGGCAATCTCCCCAAATGCCCTTGAGGGAAATTTTCCCTACTGTGGCCTTTTCTTTCTCCTTTTAGTTTTGAAGGCTTGTCATAAAGGAATTTAGGGGCTTCCCCAATGGCTCAGCAGTAAAGAATCTGCCTGCAATGCAGAAGACCTGAGTTTAATCCCTGGGTTAGGAAGATTTCCTGGAGAAAGAAATGGCAACCCACTCCAGTACTCTTGCCTGGGAAATCCCATGGACAGAGCAGCCTAGCAGGTTACAGTCCGCAGGGTCGCGAAGTCTAGGAGACAGCTGAGTGACTTAGGGCACACAGACTCCCCCACGCCCCCCACACACAGAAAGGAATTTGCACAAAGAAACGCTGGCCTTAGGGTCAACCACATCATGAAGGTAAATGATTTAGCCTAATTTTCTCTGCAATTGGGAATCTTAAATTCAGTCTGTAGGAATCCTTTAAAGAACAGGTATTCAGACTCTCATAATCATTAAAATGGGATTATTTAGAAAATGGACTGGAATGAATAGTCCCAAACTCTTGGTCCTCTTGATCAGAAAAGCCTCCCTCTTCTCTGACTGGTGAGACTAGGAGAGCAGAATGTCACAGAGCTGGTAGATCATATATTCCCACAGCTAGACGGTTTTCTAGAAGGTTTTCCCAGCTGGACTCTAGGTATTCCTGAGATGTGCCTCAGGGATTTCACGGAATGGGCACCTCCGAACCCTCCTGCTTCTCTCAACCAAAGAGGACCCATGGTAATGTTAGTTTTCCTCTCCTAGGAAATATCATTTGAAGAAATGTTTCCTGTATTAAGAGAAAGAAAGAGGGAGGGAGAGAAGGAAGGAGAGAAGGAAGGAGGTAAGAAAAAGGAAGGAAGAGAAAGAAAAGGAGAGAGAGAGGCCAAAACACACATTCTCCAGAAGAGGAGACGAAAGCCCAGGAAGTGCATAAGACTTACCAGCTTCACACAGCTTCACAAAGCTAGGTGGACTTCCCCCTGCACGTCTAAGTTACCTTCTCTGTTTAGCCAAAGACACCAAGGCCTTTGATTTCACTCCCGTACTTTTAGGGAGCATGTCATATACTGGTTTTTGTTTACCTTTTATTTAGCAATCTTCATATAAAATTCTATCAGACCTCTGCTGATTTGCTTCATTTCATTAGAGAGATTCTTGAGGAAAAAGGCCCGAGCTGAATATTTTTATCTGGCTAAAGACAATCTTGTTATGTCAAAGCAAGGTGCTGTGATGAAGGCCATCAGTCAGACTCCCGTTGTCTCCTTGGTGGCGGGGCGAGGGGAGCAGGCAGCCTGGGAGGGTCACCTGTAGCTTGCACTGTTATAACCCGCACCTTCCTCCACAATAGTTGAGAAGATAACCTTTGTGGGTGGGAGAGGAGGCCAATGCTTGGGTTAAACCAACATATATCATGACAGTGTCTCATCAGAACAAATCATTTCCTTTTCACCTTACCTGACTAGTCAACTTTTCCATTGTTGCCCAGCTTTATCTTTCTGTCAGCATAAAAAAATACCAGCCTGAGGTACCATGTGCATGGATTCTACAAAAAGCATATCGTCTGGCGGTTTCACTCCTGCAGACAGGCCCTCGTATTCCCCGTCCCCTCCTGCTCGGTGCTTACATTCTGGGGCTTGGCAATGTGAAGCCTCGTGTGGTAGCTTACACAGGGGCAGGCGAGGGGTGATGGCCCGGGGGAGTCCCCGGGAAAGGGCAGATCTGCCAAGGGCTGCTATCAGATGAGGCGGAGGTTGTGCAGTGACTCAGACACTCTGAAAAGGCATTATTCATTTATAACCATACTTCCCTTTATCAGAAAGCATGCCCTTTGAATGCTGTGTCTAAACAAAGTTCTGCAAATCCAGACCTGTGTTAAATGCACTGGAAAAACTCGCTATTCACATGATTCCTATAAAGCAAACTTTATCCACCAAAGCTAGAGGAGGAAATGGCAACCCACTGCAGTATTCTTGCCTGGAGAATCCCAAGGACGGAGGAGCCTGGCGGGCTGCAGTCTACCGGGTCGCTGAGAGTTAGACAACAGCTGAGCGACTGAGCACGCACACACACACATATCTACCAAAGACATCATTTATCTGCTGATTCCTTTATTCACTCCACGAATATAGATTTATTCAGGACTTGGATCACAGCGCTGGGTCAGTCACTGATAATAAGGGAGTGGGGGAGATAGGACTTTTCCTGTGCTTATGAGCCTCAAATCATTACATGAGCACTGCAAGAGAAATACTGCTGACTGATTTTTTTGCAAAAATGCATCTTCAGAGATATCTGCTTATCAGCAGACTGGTCACTAAGTAAATCATATTCTTGGGGCACCTGCCCCTCCTCCCTGACCCACACAACTGCCATCTCCAGAAGTTTGTTCTTCCAGGGCAGCATTGCCAACCATTTTCCCCAACTTGTTTTAGTTTTGTTTTGATCTAAACCTTTTCTTGCAGCCTATTTGAAGTCCAGTGTGATCTGTGAGCTTGGGTCACAAGCACATCTGGGAAAATGACCGTTTGAAGAGAGAGAGCAGCTTTGGAGATAAGAGAACCTCATTTGTGAAGAAAAAGATCATTGGAGACATCTCATTAACACATAGGTCTCTGTTTGTTTACGGGCAGGTGCTAAGTGAGTAACAAGAGAGCAGTTAGCAGAAGGTTGAAAGATCAAGCGCCAAGGGTGATCGGGCTGCTGCCCTGCTGAGTGGTTGATCTGTCAGCAGCAGAAACCATCATGAGGACCTGACATGATGTGGTCCCTGCAACGAAAAAACCAGCCACTTGGTGGAAAGTTGATTTCATCCCGGGGTGGGGTAGGGTAGGGCAGTAATTTGTCCCTGCTGAGGTTGATAAGGGTGTCTTCCTGCCCACAGCGCCTTGGCTTAGCCCCACCATCTGAGAGTTCCCGGAGGATCTGATTCGCTGATCTGAGCTCGTACATCCCATTTCCTGTCACCTGGGGACCCGCTTTACAGGCAAGGAGGTGCCAGGATGGCCTGCAACCTCAGGGTCCAACACTGCACAGTCAGGAGGCTGCCAGAACGGCCTCTACAGGGCCCAGCTCAGGGGCCAGGTCTGGGATAAAGCCCTCATTCAAGCTGCAATATATTCTGGATATTCTGAATATGGGACAAAAGTGGCCCCTCTTCTCAGGTGATCTAAGTCACTTATGTAAGTCACTTAAATGATCTAAGTCACTTACGTAAGTCACTTAAGTGATCTAAGTCATTTATGTAAGTGACCTATCAAGGACTTTGTGCTTCTTTTTCCTTATGTGCACAATAACCAGAGGCAGTCAGAGCCAGACAAACGCCTGGTAACCAGAGAGACTGAGATTTCTGGAAGGATTGGGGAGAGGTCTCAACTCGATCAGCAAAACTGCCCTCTGAGAAGACGGGCATTAATCAGGCCTCGGGGTAGCATCCCGAGGTCCAACCAACCTTTCTTCCAACAACAACAAAAAAACACATTTTTGTTGGTTTGTTTAAAGGAATTGAGAGGAAAACCAGCTGAGTGTGAAGCAAGCCAACATCTTAAAGAATTAGTGATGGGCCAGAGTGAATTTAATATAAAGTGTGAGTGGATTTGAGCCACATGAGAGGAGGACGCATGTCAAGGCTGGCGGTGCCTGACCCATAGACACAGCCAAAGCCTCTTACTGCAAGTGCCTGCTGCTGGAAGCTTTCTCTGGACTTTAGGGGTGCTCAACCTTGCACAGGGCAGCCCAGGGGTGCTGAGGAATTGATGCATCTGGGAACGGGCTGCAATAAAGCACAGCAGGTGGTGTGACTGGGAAAGGGGCTTGGTGAACATAGAACAGAGAAACAGAGTGCCCAGGAATGGCCTCTCTGAGACGCCAAGGATGAGAAGACGGAAGACGAGTACTCACAGGCACAGAAGCAGATAGAAGGAGCCTCCACGGAATCGATAGGAGCCCAGAACGGACAGAAACAGGCAGGACTTGTACCACGGAGGGTCTTACCATCCTTGTTTGGAAACCTCAGTTATTTCCATGAGCTACAGAAGGGCACTGAAAGGTGTTTTTTTTTTTTTCTTTTTCATAGAAGGTTACCAGATCCAACTTCTGTACCATTTTTCTAGAGTCTACATATATGCCTTAGTACATGATTTACTTTTCTCCTTCTGACTTACTTCACTCTGTAAGACAGACTCTAAGTCATCTGCATCTCGACAAAAGAGCCAATTTCATTCTTTTTTACGGCTGAGTAATATTTCACTGCATGCATGTATCACATCTTTACCCCCTCATCTGTTGTTGAACACGATGGCACAGATGAACCTATCTGCAGGGCAGGAAGAGAGACGCAGATGTAGACGAGAACGTGGACCCAGGGGAAACGGCAAGGCTGGGGCAACCTGGGAGAGCCGCCTTTACGTGCACGCACTTCCGCGTGTGAAACAGCTGGCTGGGGGGAAGCTGTTGTGGAGCAGAGGGCGCTCAGCTCGGAGGTGGGTGACCCAGAGGCCGGAGGGAGGCCCAGGAGGGCGGGCATGCATGCACATAGCTTATTCACCTCGGTGTACAGCAGAAGCTAACAGAACGTTGCAGAGCAATCATACTCCAATAATAATAATAATAAGTGATCTAACTTGGGAGATTACTCTGGCATAGTATGGAGAATGTTTTTGTAGGAACAGAGCTGCAGACAGAGAGACCAGGATTCCATCTGGCATTTGGATATATGAGTCTGGTGTGCATGACCAGTGATACGGTATTTAAAGCCCTCTATTGAGGGGATGAGATGTTCCAAGGGGAATGTAAAAAAAAAAAATGAGTGGGCAGCCCAGACCTAAGTCCCATGGACACAAACATTGAAGGAAAAGTTAGGGGCAGAGAAGACTCCAGAGAAGACCAAGAAAGAATAGCCAGAAAGGCAGATGAAAAACCAGATTAAGATGGCAGCTAGGAAACCCTAGGGAAGAGAATATTTGGTCAGTAGCATCAAGGACTATTAAACTATTAAGAGATAAGCAAGATTAGTCTCATCCACTGCTTCTGACAAAATATTATAAAACACAGTCTTTTAGGAAAATAATTCTTGAGAATCATAACCTAACTCCTGGGAATTTATTCAGAAGAAATAATTCAAGCAGAGAGGAAAAAACCTACTTAAGTGACTATGATGATATTATTTATAATGGCAAAACAAATGGACAGTAGAAAAATCTTTAATGCCTCTGATAGAGAATTGACTAAGAAAAATTATGACCCGTAAATTTATTGAAATATTTTGCAACCACGAAATACTATAATTATGACTGCCATGAAGCAACATTAAAATGAATATAAAATAGCATCAAGTGAAAAAGCAAAATGCAAGATTCCATGTAAAAAAGTAAATATGTATACAGATAAAGATTGAAAGTTCATGGAAAATATAAATACTTAAGATGTTAGAGAAGCAGTGTTGTGAATTTTAAAAATTATCCCCAGTATTACAGTTATATACTATACAGACAAAGAATCACAATCAGGAAGGGAAAAAAATGCCAGGGAGCAACTTTATAACAGGTAGGAAAACCTAACACAATGTCAAAAAATCTTGCTGTCTGTGTAAGGATGGGTGCAGGCTAAGCTGCTTCAGTCATGTCCAACTCTCTGCCATCATATGGACTGTAGCCCACGGGCTCTTCTGTCCACGGAATTCTCCAGGCAAGACTACTGGAGTGGGTTGCCCTGCCCTCCTCCAGGGGATCTTCCCGACCCAGAGACTGAACCCGAGGCTCCTGCGGCGGATTCTTTACCACTGAGCCGCTGGGGAAGTCCCGTGTAAGGATGAGAAAACAAACATAAATTTTGCCGCCTATAGCAGGGTTTTGTGGAAGTGCCTGTTGCTTTCTGGACCAAAGAGGATCAGATAACTTAAAATACACCTGATATTCATCTAAAGAGAATAAATGTCCAAACAGCCCAGAGTGTGAAAACTGTTTACTTTTGGAAACTATGAAAATAAAAGGAAATTAAGTTAAATGCAGCCTGATATTCCCCATATTCATAATATTCACAATAGATTCTACACACTCTCCCACTTTCAGGGAGGAGCAAGGGAATTCATATCATTTGAGGGCCAACACAGGCCAAGAATACTGCTGGCCATTTACACACAATAGTGGGGACCCCCCTTGAGGGAGCATGAGGACCCCTGTGTGCATGGGGCTCTCCATCTACAGATTCTGCTCCTTCTTTCTTTGCCCCTTGTCACTTTTTCAGTGGGGAATTCAGTGAATTTCAGTGACTATCTTGCACACCTGGACAAAGCTGCTAAGCCCAGTGGAGACATGGCTTTTTTTCCCTAACTTAGTAAATTTCAACGTCATGGTTGTCTCTCCACCTCTTCCCTTTCCACCTCCTTTCTCTCCTCTTAACTCTGCCTTCGTAGTTTTGAAATTCATTCATGCGTGACCCTATGGCTGAATCTTTGTTGTGTAATGTTCCTTTATTCCAGTAGCTAATCTTTTCATCTCACCCACTTGCAGCATTTGAGCTCCATGCCAACTACAACGTTGTGGAATGTCAGGGCACTCCTTTCTAGTTGACTTCTAAGGAGGATTTAATTTCATCCCTGATAATCACATCCTGGTTTTATGCACTTTTCTAATAACTCTATTAGAATGTTTGGAAGCTGACGTGCTTTTAATTGTTTCCCTCACCCCCCGTGATTGGGAGAGCTAGTTTCTCTAATGGGCTTTGTAACTCCCATCCTTTATTTTTTATTGCTAATGGACTCTCTAGTAATATAAAATGACAGATGAGTGCAGTCAGAGAAAAGCAGAAAAATCAATACCTGCCCAGACTCCATATTAGTTAAAAGCAGGTGAGGAGCTGAGGCTGGCAGACAATAGAATTTGCTCTGGCTCTAAAGTATCTGAAAGAAGGAAAAATTAGCTTAGATGGGCTGTAAAGCTCTCAACAAAGGAGACTTGTCTTTGCAAACACAGGGTGTTGGAACAGGAACACCAGAATAGGTGGGGTGTTCTTTGGACATCTGTGCGCACTCTCTCCAGTAGAGGGCAGTGGTACACGCTGACCACCAACCCCCAGCTGCCTTTCCCCAGCGCCTCGCCCCTTCCAGCAGACCATGCTGCAGTGATCTGGACCAGATCCAAAGCACACCCTGGGGCAGACACAGTCACAGTTAGCAGAGCCTCGGAGACTGCAGGTTCTCGTCTGGTAAACCAGGTTCTGTGCAGCAAACCTACTGAGCATTGGACATGCATCACCTCGTTTGGTGTTCACGACAGCCCTGTGATTCAGGCACTATCATCCTCATCTCCACCAAGAGATGAGAAAAATTAGGTTGGTCAGCTTGCCGAAGGACCCCCAACCAGTGGTTAGAACTGATACTGGAACTGGTTCCAGTCTACAAGCCACCATGCTATGAATGGCTGGCCCTACAGCCTGTTCCATTCATGTGTACCATTTATCATCTTTGGTCTAGGGACTGACTTGACAGCAGAACCACAGGTAACTCATCCTTTCATCCATTCTCAGCTAGCGGAGGGCTTCGCACATCGTAGGTGGTCGATAAATAAGTCTGATTCATCATTCATGCTTTAGTGTGTCTTTTGGCGGTATTGTGATGGGCTGGGTAGTTTCAACTCGCTCCCCAGTTTGTCTTCATTCACAGTCTGAGATAGGTGATGGCAACGACACAGATGAACCTGCTGAAGACATAAAGTGAGAAGTGGGAAACAAACCTGAACTAACACCCAACTGGATGAGGAATTCAGGTTTTAAATATAAACCAAGGGCAAAAGGCTAAGGCGATTTTCTATGCCTGTTTCTTTCACCTTACCACTCTGCTACGCCCGGGTTTCTAAAACCTTCCATTAAAGTCCAGATTTAAAAAAAACTTTGGATCACTGTTTCCATGATTTTCTGTCAGCTGCCACCCCCAGGTCAAGCTGGGTTTGAGCTTCTGTCCCCAGCTTTCTCTTTCAAGATTTCAGCCAATTATGACTCTCCTGCTATCTCTCAGAGTTTAGTACCATTCATCCCAGAACACTCACTTGCCCTCATCATAATTCCTATCAAAGGCAATGAGACTAAATCCACGCTTATCTGTAATTTCTTACCCTAGTTAAGACTATATAGACAAGCACGTTTTAATGTGTCTACACGTCACCATTTTATCACCTCTATTACTGGTAGAACTTTTATACCAATTCATGAACACTGTGCTATCGTCTTAAAAAAGTACCAAATGGTTAACTAAGGTAATCGTGGATAGAATCAGGACATATTTTTGTACTTTAAAGAACATTATGCTGTAATGATGTCTATAAATAGCGAAGAGCTCAACAGTAGAGAATTCAATGATTGTTTCTCAAAGTGGAGCTCACAGATGATTCCTCAGAGGTCCTAGGGCTCTCTAAGAGAAAATTTTAATGTTGTGTTTTTATCATATTTCATGAAAAATTAATATATTTTGGTTATGGTTCCCTTTGAGAAGCCGCAGAGCATGGTGGTTAAGAGCCCCGACCGCCTGTGTTTACATCCTGACGTTGCCGTTCCCGGCTGAGTGACCCTGGAAATGCTCAGCACCCCAGTTCACTTATTTGTCCAGAAGGGCTATTTCATCGGGTAGTAGTGAGCATCACGTGGATTGAAACACAGAAAGCTCTTGAAGCCGTGTCTGGTACAGAGCAAGGACTTTATAAATGTTAATCATTATTTTAACTATTGCCAGAAATGCCATATGATTTCAAGGTTTGTGTTTGTCTGTGTATGTATAATCACATAGTAACCAATACTACCTGAACTTCAGCACTAAGGCGGGTGGGGGGGGAAGAGCTTGGATACATGAACGATGTGTTCACACCGAGTGAAGTCCAAATGCTATCACAAGATGCCATACGGTGATGGATCTTTAAGAGTCTGAATGGAGAAAAGGAGTGGGAGAATTGAGTCACTCTCAAAAGCTCGCGGTGGTAAAGAAACATTGAACTCAAAAAGGAAAGTGTATCATCACGGCTGTGTTTTGAATGGATAACCAACAGGGGCGTACCGTGAAGCCCAGGGAACCCTGCTCCATGTTAGGAGTCTCAGGGCTGAAGAATCCACCTGCAAGGCGAGAGATGTGGGTTTGATCGCTGGCTCGGGAAGATTCCCTGGAAAAAAAAAGGGCAACCCACTCCAGCATTCTTGCCTGAGAAATCCCATGGACAGAGGAGCCTGGCGGGCTACAGTCCATGGGGTCACAGAGTCAGACAAGACTTAGTGTCTAAACAACAACAAAATGTGGAAGCCTGGAGGGGAGTTTAGGGGAGAATGAATACATAGATGGCTTCCCAGGTGGTTCAGAAGTAAAGAATCCACCTGCCAAGTAAGAGATGCAGGTTGGATCCCTCAGTCAGGAAGCTCCCCTGGAGGAGGAAATGGCAACCCATTCCACTGTTCTTGCCTGTAGAACCCCATGGACAGAGGAGCCTGGCGGGCTATAGTCCGTAGGGTCGCAGAGTCAGATATGCCTGAGCAAGTGTAAACAGACGTGGATACATGTGTGCGTTTGGCCAGGTGCCTTTGCTGTCGCCTGAAACTATCACAGCATTATTAATTGGCTTTACTCCAATACAAAATAAAAAATTTTTTAAAAAGATTGTGTACCATAGTGGACAATACTGTATTCCTATGGCAAGAGGCATTTTAGTCTCAGTAATGTCTCATCTGTCAGTGTTATGTTGTGAATTTAAGTTTTCTTTACCTTTCCTTTTATTTTTACTTAATTTATGAATTTCTTTTTAGAATTGTATAAGCTCTTTCAGCAGGAGTCTATGTCTCCTTTTTGTTTTACATATTTAAGTATTTTACATATTCTAGATCAATACTGGGATTCCAGAGGATTTTTTTTTCCTTCAAAAAAAATTGTCTTTGAAAGAATTTCCAGATTTCTCAAGCTTAAAAACAGTGTTCTAATTGCTACAGTCTTGCCCTTTGGTTTGGCAGGTGGACCAGCAACAAACTAAGTTCATTTAGGTCCAAGTTTTGCTTGGACCAGTGAAATTTGAGGCATATATATCCCCATAACACCCCCTTCTTGTTATTATTTACTTACTTAACTTCAAAGTCTTAACTTTCAATGTTCAAAAAAATGTTAGGATAGCTTGTCTTACGCACTATGTACGTATTTGAATATGCAAACATGAACAAAATAGCAAGAAGCCGCACTGCAGAGCGTGGTCCTGAAGACGTAATCGTCCGTGCGTCCAACAGTCTCTCTATTTCCACGAGAAGAATTCAGCTGGGAAAGTCCTCGAAAAGACGGGACCTCCAGCTCCAAGTGGCGTGAGAGTCTGGCGGGAGCTGGGCTGAGGTGACCAGGCCAAGGTCATAGGCACTCTACTCCTCCCTCCTGCCTCACAGTCTGGTCCCACTCGCAAGGCTCCTGACTGCATAAAGGAATGGGACTACCTCTTCTTTTTCTACTGTGCCCCGCTCCGTCGACTCTATGTCCGTGGGATTTCCCAGGCAGGAATACTGGCATGAGCTGCCGTTTCCTCCTCCAGGGAATCTTCGTGACCCAGGGATGGAACCCACGTTTCCTGCATTGCAGGCAGATTTTTCACGGCTGAGCCACCGGGGAGACCTTTTTCCTATAGCTTCGTGCTTTTACTAATGCTCCTACCATGCATACATGTGTTCCCAAGCAGCAGAGAAAGCATTGTATTCAGAGGCCATGAGGTTTTCATTAACTGGTCTCAATTGTTGAATAAATGCCGGCAGCCCTAGGGATCAAATCCCAGCTGAACAAGAGGAAGAGAAGCTAAACACATCCCCTGAGACGAATTCCTAGGAGTGATGTCTAATTAGTGGCTCTTCATTCACCCAAGAAGCAGAGGACTCTTGATGTCACCCTAGAATGTAAGCATGAGATCCTGAAGAAGGTAGACGTATGATGCGTCATTTTCAAGCTGAAGGATGCGAGGCAGGGGCGATGTTCAGATTAGTTCCCAGCCCGGAGGGAAAGGCGGTCCAAGAGCCAAGCCAGTTGCGCACAAGGCCCAGCTGCACCAGGTGTGAGCCTCCGGGCGGCTCCATCCTGAGGCAGCCCCGGGGCCAGGGGAGGGCGAGGGAGGGAGACCGAGGGGCTCCGACCACAGCGACCTACCGGCCAACGGAAAAATCAAATGTCGTTTCCTAACAGCCTTGGCTATGGCATTTCGCCGGCTAATTCTCAGCTTGCCTTGGCCACGCCTTAGGGCCCACGCTGGGGGAACGAAGAGACTGCTCCGTTAGGAGCTTAGAAATTTGCTGGTTTTCCTTCAAGGCATGAGGACAGGAGCATTTTTCAACACCGGGCAGTTGTGACTAATGGATTAAAGGTGAAGAGGGTAACTCCAACAGGGGGAGGGGCAGGGTGTCAGAATTTCCCTCACTGTGAGGACAAGCTCTTGGATTTCTGCTCCTGGACAGATGGTAGGTTTGCAACTACGTCTGGATGTACAGTTAGTCTTCAAGTGACAGTTTCCTCTTAGACGGGAGTCAAACTCCAAAGCATCTGCTTGGTGGGTTCTTTTTTTTTGAATTTTTGTTTTTTTAGTTGCACTGGGATCTTCTTGCTGCATGCAGGTTATCTCTAGTTGCAGCAACTGGGGGCTCCTCTCTAGTTGCGGAGCACGGACTTCTCTTCGTGGTGACCTCTCTTGTTGCGGAGCGCTGGGTTCAGGAGTTGTGGTGCGCAGGTCCAGTATTGGTGGGGCAAGGGCTCAGTTACTCCAAGGCATGTGGCATCATCCCAGTCGGGGGATCGAACTCGTAGCCCCTGCACCGGCAGGCAGGCTCTTATCCACTGTGCCGCCAGGGACGTCCTGATGGGCGTTTGGAACACACGTTCTCTAGCTAATACAAAGCCAGTCACAGAATCCGATGCTCATTGATCAACGGAGGAGGCAAAGTATTTTTCTGGGGTTGTTCTAAATTTGCTGCAGGCCTAGAGCACGCTGTTTTCTCAGCCCTTCTGCTGGTGCAGCCATTTTAGGCTAAAAGGGAGAAGTCTACTCCTGCAAGGGTGAAGCCAAGGTAAGCTTCTGTATGAAGGCGAAGCCTGTGCTTTTATGAATGGGGGGGTGGGTGTTCCAAAGATAATTACTTTGTGATCTGAGTGATTGAAGGAAATGACTTTTCTGAACCAACCTTGCACAGAATTCAGTCAGTCGGGGCGCAGTTTCTTTCACATTCCACGGTTCACCCGTCAATCCCACCCCCAGCTTCCCCGCTTCCCCCGTGGACCCTGCCTGGTGTTCGAGGCAGCCCACGCCCCTGTTCCAGCCAACACGAGGGCGGCAAGGACAGCAAAGATGCTCTCACCAAACCTGAAGCTGTCAGCTGAGACCAGGACCCCCGATCCCTTGTCGCTGACAGAGTGTTCAGTCCAGGCGAAGTTTTTATGCTTTTTTAAATGAAGTGCTTTGAGGCAGGTTATTTGAAGCAGTCATCCAGGCTTGTCATTTAATGGAAACTGTGGGCAGGAAATTGCCGAGATGGAGATCTTTGAATCAAGCAGCTCCCTAACTGGGGGGAGACGAGGGAAGCCAACCCTCCTCGTCTCCATCCTCTGAGTCCTGGTGGGGAGGGTTATTGAGAACACCGGCCCCCCTCCCAGGGGATGGGAGGGTGGCAACCCTGGCTTTAGTATGGAAAATCTCTCTGTGTCTCTCACACACACACACACACACCCCTCCACACACACAAACCCCCGCCCACACACACCCCAAACTGCACTTTGTCAGAGCTACACAAGGCTGCCTCCCTCTGCTCCCACTCCCTGGGGAAGAAGGAGGACGGAAGAGTTCAGAAGCCATGTCTGCTCCTGCTGTTTCCCTTCTCCTGCCCATACATTTGTTCTAGGTGATAGGATGCGCTGGGAGACTGGGATGGACGATATGCACTACTCATCCTGTGTATAAAATAGATCACTAATGAGACCCTCCTGCAGAACCCAGGGAGCTCTCCTCAATGCTCTGCAGTGACCCAATTGGGAAGGAAATCCAAAAAAAGAGGGGACTTGTGTGTCAACATAGCTGATTCACTTTCCTGTACCGCAGAAAGTCACACAACATGGTAAAGCAAATACACGCTAATAAAAACTAAAAAAAAAAAAAAAAGGAAAAACGCAGTGCCTAAACCCAGGTCTAGGAATACGTTGGACAGATCATTCTGGTGACTCTAGTTGTCAACATGTATGATCCCAGAAACAGGTTAACTGTCTTCTGAAAATTAGGTCGTCTTGTGTCAAAAAGACAGGACGAAATGACGGCTGTCTCATGCCCTGATCTGGCATCCAAACATCTTGTGCATGCTAATTAGCAGGTCCTCACACCCGATCTGTGAAGATGAGTGAGGGGCCCGCACAGTGGACCCAGGAGGTGGGAACGAAAAGCTGGCACCTTGCAGCTGCCGCCCCGCCTCCCACGGCCGCCAAGGTGCCCAGCTGCAGGGCTTCCCCTGAGCCCCGAGCCCCAGCAGAGGACACTGCTGACACTCTTTGCTGATGATCCTAGACACCATGCCATGTAACAGCCCTTGATGGCAGTTTTGAAAAAGAGACAAAGGGGAATGGATGTTGAGCGAATGCCTCTCTATACCAGGCAGCGGCTTATTTAATTTTCCCCAGAGCTACTATATTATTTTCCAGATGAGGAAACCGGGGCTCACAGAGAGATAAAATGGATTTGGAGAAAAGGGATTCATTTATGGAGGAAAAAAAGAAACCTTCCCACCTCTGCCACCAAAAAACAAAATCAAAACCAAAAAACCAGCTCTGAGGTCTAGGCACCTTACATAACCCACCAAGAGTACTGTTTTCCTGTTAGCACCAACCAAATCTCGGATCCAGATCTCCCAGGGTCTCCACCCTCTCCTGTATCCAGTAGAGGCTAATCCCAAGGGGACTGGTGACCGTCACGGTCCACGTTACCAGTCCTGCTCCATCCTTACACCTCTCCAGATGATTTCTGTTCCGTTTCCTTTCTTCATCACAGGACTCCTCACCTCACGAAATCCAATCCCCAGCTGATGACTTGCCTGGCAGACAACTTTTAAGTCCTCTCCACTGTACTCTGTAAAACCGAGACAGTAACCCTAATCCTCACACCTACAGATTTTGCACACTAACTTGTTAATGGTTTGGCAAATATTAACCCCCCAAAAAGGCACAGATAAAACTCAGTCTTCCCTCTCAGTTCTTTTTCTTTTTTTTTAAACTCAAACACAAATCTTCCTGCCTACTAGAAAGCTGATATTTTCTTTTCGATAACTATAAAAATTACCAACTTGGATGCACTGGAGAAAAAAACTAAACTGCATATGTTCTTGCTTCTCTTTTTATCTAAGCGAACAGTGCAATGTTCCCGGGACACAGACGCCTGCTCTGTGTAAGGGATTGTCATATTGAGCTTGGCATCCCTCATCGATCACACTGCCCTCTATGTATTTACAGGGCTTTGAATAATCAAATCTGGGGGGCTGTATACCTTCTTGTTGTCCAAGTTCATTTCACAGCACATTGGTTAAGGTAGATTTTTTTTTTTTTTTTTTTTTTTTTTTTTTTTTTTTTAATATTATTTTATTAGTTGGAGGCCAATCACTTTACAACATTTCAGTGGGTTTTGTCATACATTGACATGAATCAGCCATATAGTTACATGTATTCCCCATCCCGATCCCCCCTCCCACCTCCCTCCCCACCCGACTCCTCAGGTAGATTTTTAATGTGTCTTCCAGGTCAATGTCAGTGAGCAGCTCAGAAGGCCTAATGAAGGTGTTTCGGGAGACGGAAGACTGGCAAAGTGGCCGTGTTTCCCGGAGGCTCTCTCCCTGAGCAACTCCACCCCAGCCTTATAAACACACACTTCTCCATGCAGATCTCCCTTGAGTCTAGGCTGTCAGTCATCCCCAAGCCAGCAGTGGCTTTATAAAATGCACAAAGCGTAATTGCAGAGAGACCCCACTGATTTTCACATGTAATCTTACCCTGGGACTTGAACCCAGGCTCCCACTTGAAGGGTTTCCTACATAACTTCAATCTGGCAAACACAATAGAGTGTAACTGCTTGGAAGGAGAAAAGGAAGCAGGGGGTGGAGGTGGAAGTTCAGACTAGCACAGCCCTAATCTTGAAGATTATTATAAATCCTTGAGCACTGTGGAAACAATTAGATCTCTTGATTGGCCTTAACGTTCCAAATCCCATAAATTAGCCTGGTGGGCACCTCATACTGTGAAGCAATGTGGTATAATGTTCCCACACCAGCATCCGGCTAGAGGAGACCAGACAGATTTTAGTTTTAGCACTAAGAAATTATACCTGTTCCAGGCCTTGTGACAACCTCTAAGTAGAAATCTGGCTTTTTGCACTAACGCTTTATTTGTAAAAATTACTTTCACTTTAGACATCCCATGAATACAAATTTTAAACTGTGCACAGTTTCAAAAGTTGTTTTCTTCCTCAAAATTTAGAAGAAGATATTTTGAAATGATAAATTTCATTCAAAATAGACTTTTTTTTTCTATCACCATCGTTTACAAGTTGCAAATTCTAATACTCCTAAGATCCAAATATTCACCCAGCATGAAGTACCATGCTATCTACCATGATCACACTAAAGCAAATGGAACATATGGTCCTTGGTGCTTTTTAAGTCTCCTGAAATATAAAAGCAAATAAACAAATAAGCACATATATCCATCATAGAACCCATAAAATTAAAAAGATATCTGTCAAGTTCATTATTAATTCTCACCTGTGTCTTAAGAAAGATTGATGAGACAGAGGAGAGAAAGGAATCAGGGGGCAGAGAAGGCAAAAAAAGAGAAAGAAGCACAAAATCAGCCACCGGCACTCCAGAGCGGGGCTGCCTGCAGGGGGACGGCAGCTTTCTCCATTGCACCCCAGGTTGGCAGAGGCAGCAACAGGTGTGGCAAGACGGGACCAAAGATGGTTGATGATGTCACAGTAACCAATCCTTAGACAAGCTGTGTGCCAGGCACCTTAAATGTACCACCACCTATATCTTCCCAACAACATATGAGATTCAAACCCATTTCCCGATGAGTTTAAATACAAGGGGTTTATGTAACTCGCCCAAGGTTGGCTTCCTAGGTGGCGCTGGTGGTGAAGAACCCGCCTGCCAATGCAGAAGACGTGAGACCCGGGTTCAGTTCCTAGGTCGGGAAGATCCCCTGGAGGAGGACGTGGCAAGCCATTTCAGTGTTCTTGCCTGGAGAATCCCACGGACGGAGGAGCCTGCCGGGCTACAGGCCACAGAGCTGCAAAGACCTGGACATGACTGACGCGACCGGGCACGCATGGACGTGCACGCAGAAAGTGGCTGGGTCAAGATCAGAAGCCAGAAGGACTTCCCCGGTGGTACAGTGCGTAAGAATCCGCTTGCCCACGCAGGGGACCCAGGTTCAGCCCCTGGTCTGGGAAGTCTCCTCGGGCGGCGGAGCGCCTACGCCCATGAGCCGCGATTACCGAGTCCGTGCTCCGAGCCCACGAGCCGCAGCCGCTGAAGCCCCCACGCCTGAAGCCCATGCTCCACACAAGAGAGGCCTGGGCAACGAGTTTCACTCTCAGCAACTAGGCAGAGCCCACCCACAGCAGTGAAGACCCAGCGCAACCTAAAATAAATCAATAATTAAAAAATTAGAATCCAGAAGACAGGCTGCTAGGATCCAGGCACTTAGCAGCCTCTGAGCTCCGTTGCAAATACACTAGAAATGACCCCACCAGGTGTATTACTCTGTCAGGCCAGTCATCTGTTCTGCCTTTATTCTAAAGACATTGCCTAAACTCACACTTAGCTTTTGGGTCAGCCCTGTCTGTGTGTATCGTCCTCTCACTCTGAAATTAGCTTTTTGAAATTGGAGTTTGTAGAACTACTGAAAATCAGAGCCATGCAAGGCAAATAGGGTGAGCTCTGGAAAATAAATTTTCAGACGAACAACAGTGGATGATGGTGAGCCATGTAATTCGTTTCCTCGAGCGGCCCAGGAACTTTGATAGAACCAAAACAGGGGGTCTGTGTGTGTTACAGGCAATTGTATGGTATTAAAACTCGCATGCAGGAGTCGTTTGGATCTTTCTGAGAAGTCTGCTTGCTATGATCACTTTCCAGTCGACTCCAGACTCTACCACTTCTCATGGTGTCTGAGGAGTGTTTCCACTCAAGTGTAATATTGATTTTTAGGACTTCTGTAACTTACAAAGGCATCTCGAGCAGTCTTGTCTTTCCTGAGAAACAAACAAAAAAAAAATAGGTATAACAACCTTTGTTGTTTAGTTGCTACGTCGTGTCCGACTCTTTTGTGACCCCATGGACTGTAGCCTGCCAGGCTCCTCCATCCATGGGATGTCCCAGGCAAGAAAACTGGAGTGGGGTGCCATCTCCTCCTCTAGGGGACCTTCCCTACCCAGTGACTGAACTGGCTCCTCCTGCATTAGCAGATGGGTTCTTTACTACTGAGCCGCCAGGAGACCAATAACGACCTTGGGAGGCCTGATACAAGGACCCGGCTCTTTTAAACTCTGATATCTGAGGAGAGGTATACTAGAAAGATGTAAAATGATTTCAGTGCCCAGACTTCACAGGCTGTGGTGCTCTGGGGCTTCCCCAAATCTAGGAGGCCAATATTGCTGGCTCTAGGACTTGAATTTATTAGTTTGTGCAGAATTAAATAGGATGAGGGGAGCTGACTCCCACTAAATCTACACATTAGAAACTGATGTATAAACCAGACAACATTTATTTATTTGCCATGAAGGAATTGTCCTTCCCATAATTATACACTTTATTGTGACCAAACACAGCATGTTTCTCCAGTGTGTTAAAACTGATTTCTCTCTTTCTGGATGTCAAGAAGGCTCTTGATCATTTGTCTCCATTCCATCACTTGAGATTGTGGTCATTACAATAGATTAGACTATTAATACTACATTAGGTTATTTGTTTCAGCCATTTATTTTCTTCTATGCTTGGTCATCTTAAATGGACTAGTTATTTCCCAGACCATCTACAATTCACTTCTTGATATGGGTAATCACACAGAATTTATCAGTTAGTGATCTACATTTCTAACTTGGTATGTTAGAATTCACCTTTATAGTACTAGGTTTAAATTAAATAAAAGCAAAAATTTAACTCTTTCTTTCTCACTAAAGACAATTACAGTAACAGCTGACTTTGTTGAGTTCCTACTATTACACAGGCTTTGCTATAAGCATTTTGAAGGTATTAACTTATTTAACCCTCACAACTACCTAGAAATTAGCTTCCATGATTTTCCACATCTCGTAGATGAGGAAACCGATCTGATAAATAACTTTCTCAGGGTCAAAGGGTTAATAAGTGGCAGAGCTAAGACGCAAACACAGTTCAGTGCCTACACTCTTAACCACAACACTAAATTACCCTGTTAGCCTCTCTGCTACTTGGGTGTTATGACTATTACAAATGAAAACAAAAAAAAAAAAAAAAGGAAGCAGCTGTTTTTCTCACTTGCTCTGACTCTAGCTAACTAACTGTTCTTGACTTTTTTGCATTTTATCCATGCGGAACAAAGCTATATTTGTATTAACTCCAGATAAGTAAGTACCTGTTTTTAGCAGGGTCAAACATTTGAGAAGGTTTAGCAGAAGCTGGTAAAATATTTAAATTCAATGATGGAATGGAAAGATTATTTCCTGTGTTTTCAAAACCTAAGGCTATCCATCGATCCTTCCACTGCTCACTTTCATTAGAGATACTGAGCCCCCTTCTCCGAGCTTCTGGGCTTCCAGCTAGGGACAGTTATTCCTGAGTGTGAGAACAGGGAGCATGATGTCCGCAAGCAGGACAGCCGGCCGAAGGAGAACAAGACGCGACGGAAATGCTGGGCAGCTGCAGTTCTTGTGCACTTTTTTAATTAGTTTATTTATTTTAATTGGAGGATAATTACTTTACAGTATTGTGATGGTTTTTGCCATGCACCAACATGAATCGGCCACAGGTACACATGTGTCCCCCCATCCTGAACCCCCCTCCCACTACCCGCCCCATCCTATCCCTCTGATTGTTCCAGGGCACCAGCTTCCGGCGCTCTGCTTCGTGCGTCAAATTTGCACTGGCCATCTATTAACACAGGGTAGTGTGCGCGTTTCAGTGCTGGTCTCTCTGACGGAGCAGTCGTAGGCGGCTCACTTAATTATTCTGCCTCCGCTTTTCTCCCTTTGAAATGGCATTAGCAGTACCTGCTTCTGCCCATTTCATTAACACTAAAGAGAAAATGCTTAGAAAAGGATGTTGCCCTCTTCAGAATGTCCAAATGGAATCCAAATTTGTTGTGTATTTTCCTGCTGCTGAATACCTGCACGAGACTATTTTCAAGCTATTTTCTTTTTTAGCCATCTTAGAGCAGCAGGTAGATTTGGACAGTTTGACCTTGGCACAGTCTTTTAAAAAAATGATTCAACACAGCAAATGACCCGAGTTGGTGATGGCTAAGGTGTGGTGGGAAGGACTCGGAGTGAAGTCAGGATGCTTGGGTTTGAGTCCCGAGTTCAGACCCTGTCATCTGGGCTAGGTGAAAAGGAGGCAGTCATGCATCCTCACTGGGACTCAGTTTCTTCATCCGTAAAATGGGGGCTCTGTCTCAGAACCGTGATGAAGACATGGGGGAATGAATATGGAGTGTGGTGACTGCACAGATCTAACTCCAGTTTCTTCTCCTTGATTTAGCGTTGGAGGAGACCGCACGCCTCGCCTGGTCCCATCCTTCTATTTTACAGGTCAGAAAACTAAGGTTCAAGGAGGTCAGATGACGTCTCCAGGGCCTTGCCTGCTGACTGCTGACTCCTGTTCTCCCTCCCTCTCTACTTTCCCTGGTTTGTGAGTGGCTTCTTAAAACAGAGAGGGCAGGACACCTCTGTGGACAAGCAATCCCTGGAAAGACAGTGGACGCCGTCCCGGGATACTAGTCGGCTGGCACCTCAAGTACATTCTCTGTGCAAAGGAGGAAAGTCTCCACTCAGACATTGGCCGGAGCTTGGAGGAAACAGACTCAGCCATTAAAGTCACCCTCTCACACTTCAGTGAGTAAACACAGTCATCCACACAGAACCAGGTAGGAATAAAACAACAGGTGCTTTGAGAGAATTACAACATGTTTTTGTACCAGGGCCATATAAAAACCTTTTCCAAGCCAACAGGAAGGGCATTTATTATTTTCACTTAACATTTATTCAATAAAGAGTGTTGCAGAACACGCTCTCATAATCTGAGCCCCCTTTGACTGTGTGCATGGCTTTTCTGATACCTACAATTTTCTTCCTCTTACTTACAAAGATGCTCATTGAACTGCAAGAGGTGAGTAAACACCTGGAGAGATCTCAGAGGGAACCTGCTGAACGGTTCAAGGCTCTCCCTAATAGAAAGGATCGGATAGATACCTGACCTATAGTGTATCCCCAAATATTCCAGAAGGATTTAAGTCTTGAAATGTTCGTACTACTGGTAGGCAGAAAGACGCAGAAAAGTTCAGGGTTGAAAGAAACATTATGATGGGGTCTAGATGCCCTGGGATCCTGCTAAAATGTAGATTCTGGGATCAATCAGTATGCAAGTGGACTCTGAAGTTCTGCTTTTCTGACAAGCTCCCAGGTGATGTTGACACCTGTTTGGGACATTTTCAGTAGCAACTCCGTTCTCTATGCACCCATCCTCAGCTATTATTAGATAAAGCAAATAAAGTCTTGCAGAGTCTTTGGGGGGCTTGCCTGAAGTAAAAATATTAGTTGATCAAGATATTAGTTAAAAATGGTACAAATGAACCTATTTACGAAACAGAAATAGAGTCACAGGTGTAGAAAAGAAACTCATGGTTATGCCACAGGGGAAAGTGGAGCGGGGAATAAACTGGGAGACTGCATTTGACATAGACACTACTATATATCAAATAGATGACTAATAAGGACCTACCGCATAGGGAACCGGCAGTAAGGAACCCTCCTGAACACGCTGTAATGACCTATATGGGAAAAGAATCTAAAAAAGAGCAGATAAATGTATACATATAACTGATTCGCTTTGCTATAAACAGAAACTAACACACTGTAAATCAACAATAAAAATTAATTTTAAAAAAAACTGTCTCTAGGTAGAGGCATAACAAGGACTATCTCTATCAGCAGAAAGAGGTGTCTGAAAATCTTAACTAATATTAGGGAATGTGCAATGTAATATATCATTTTCTCCGAAGGGATCTACCTTTGAGTCAGGGCTGGAGGGAAAGGAAACTGCTGCTCACAGTTCCTCTAGCAGCGCCGTGTCAGGCCTGGGGGCGGTTGGTGAGAGGCACGTGCGGGGGGATGTGTCTTTTCTGGCATCCCCCAGCCACTTTCAAATACTCTGACTTCAAACATGTGTCTTTTGAGTCCTGTACCTGAAATAGCCAAAAACAAATAATGGTGTGTTATGTTATAGACATTTCCGTCAATTCCCAAGTGTGGAATTATAACTTAAAAGGCTACAATCACCATAGCTTAAGTAACTGTGCCTTTCCCACAGTATGTAGCACCAATGTGTGTGCTAAGTCACTGCAGGCTCCTCTGTCCAGGGGACTCTCCAGGCAAGAATTCTGGAGTGGGTTGCCACGCCCTCCTCCAGGGCTCTTCCCGACTTAGGGATGGAGCCCGGGTCTCTGAGCTCTCCTGCGTTGGCAGGCCGGGTCTTTACCACTAGAGCCACCTGGAAAGCCCACTTAGCACCATGCCTTGCTCAAAGTAAAGCCCTAATAAATATATTTTGACTGAAATATATTTTGAATAGAAATTTATTCATAGCCCTGGGATTGGAAAAACTACTAGTTTTTCATTGGTCCTCATAGGCAAAATTACAAATATAAACTTAATAATTCAATTAGTTTGCCCTGAAAGGATCAGCTGATCTCTTATAATTAGCTTCAACCTTAAACTTTACCCACTAGGCCCTGGATTCAACCTCTGCTCCACACGGAGAACTTCTTAGGACTTCCCAGGAGGGCACAGTAGTGAAGAATCCACCTGCAATGCATGAGATGCAGGTTCAGTCCTTGAGTAAGGAAGATCCCCTGGAGCAGCAAATGGAAACCCACTCCAGTATTCTTGTCTGCAAAATTCCGTGAACAGAGGAGTCTGGCAGACTGTAGTCCATGGGGTCACAAAGAGTCAGATGTGACAGAGCGTGCGTATGCACACACACACGGGCTCATGTGGCAAAAGTATGTCACCAAAGACCATAAAAATTTCAATACTCTTGAAAAGCTCCAATGTAGACAACAGATCAATGAATGAAAAGATGTATTGATCCTTGAAGATCTCTACAATCACTGAATAAATGACATGAAGTTATTTTCATTATGAACAAATTTATTTCAATTTTCCTTTTTTCACTGAATATTGGTTAATACACTGAATTCAGAACACCACTTTTTCTTCTATTGAGGAAAGAGCTTCAATCCTAAGATGACAGATTTGAAAAAAAATTTTAAATCACAAACCTTTTTATTAAACATGGGGGGAAATGAGTTATGTTAAGTTAACCCTAGAGTTTTCAAAATGTAATTATTTCATATACAGCTCAGTCACGAAGTTCAGTGAACTTTTCTCCCCCCAATCAGTTTTACTGAGGTGAGAGGGTGAGCGTGCAGCTTGATGAGTTTTGACAAACATGCCTCCACTACCATGAAGATGTAGAATACACATCTTGTCCCCCAAAGTTCCTTCATTCCTCTTGTGATCAAGGCCCACCAACCCTGACAACTCCAGATCTGCTCTATGTCACTGAGGTTTTGCCTTTTCTAGCTGTTTATATAAATGGAATCACACAGTAGGTAGTCTATTTTTGTCCAGCGTCTTCCACTTAGCCTGTTGCTTTCGAGATTCATCCTATGTTGTTGTGTCTTTCAGCAGTTAACTCCTTTTTATTGCTAAGAACTATGCCATTGCGTGGATATACCATGAGTGGTTTATCCATCCAGCAGCTGATGCACATTTGGGTTGTTCCTAGTTTAGGCCTATTGTGGACAAAACTTCTATGATATCCATGTAGGGGTCTTGGTGCTGGACATAGCTTTCCTTCCTCCTGGGTAAATGCCTCTATGTGGGAGTGGCGAACATGAAACAGCAAAGGATTAGTCGCTGTCTGACTCTTTGAGACCCCATGGATTGTAGCCTACCAGGCTCCTCTGTCCTTGGGATTCTTCAGGCAGAAAACTACAGTAGGTTGTCATTTCCTTCTCCAGGTGATCTTCCTGATCCAGGGACTGGAGCTGGGTCTCCTGCATTTCAGGCAGATTCAGAGCCACCGGGTAGAAAGCAATGGCACCCACTCCAGTCCTCTTGCCTGGAAAATCCCATGGACGGAGGAGCCTGGTGGACTTCGGTCCATGGGGTCGCTAAGAGTCGGACATGACTGAGCGGCTTCACTTTCACTTTTCACTTTCATGCATTGGAAAAGGAAATGGAAACCCACTCCAGTGTTGTTCTTGCCTGGAAAATCCCAGGGACAGGGGAGCCTGGTGGGTTGCCATCTATGGGGTCGCACAGAGTCAGACACAACTGAAGTGACTTAGCAGCAGCAGCAGCAGAGTCATGAGGGAAGCCAGGACTTGTATGGTGAATATATCAGTTCAGTTCAGTCACTCAGTCGTGTCCAACTCTTTGTAACCCCATGAACTGCAGCACTCCAGGCTTCCCTGTCCATCAGCAACTCCCGGAGCCTACTTTAACTCATGTCCATCACATTAGTGATGCCATCCAACCATCTCATCTTCTGTCATTCCCTTCTCTTACTGCTTCAATCTTTCCCAGTATCAGGGTCTTTTCCAATGAATTGGTTTTTCACATCAGGTGGCCAAAGTATTGGAGTTTCAGCTTTAGCATCAGCGAATATTCAGGACTGATTTCCTTTAGGATGGACTGGTTGGATCTCCTTGCAGTCCAAGGGACTCTCAAGAGTCTTCTCCAACACCACATTTCAAAAGCATCAATTCTTTGGCACTCAGCTTTCTTTATAGTCCAACTCTCACATCCACACATGACTACTGGAAAAACCACAGCTTTGACTAGACAGATCTTTGTTGGTAATATCTCTGCTTTTTAATATGCTGTCTAGGTTGGTCATAACTTTCTTTCTAAGGAGTAAGTATCTTTTAATTTCACGGCTGCAGTCACCATCTGCAATGATTTTGGAACCCAAGAAAATAAAGTCTGTCACTGTTTCCATTGTTTCCCCACCTATTTGCCATAAAGTGATGGGACCAGAAGCCATGATCTTATTTTTCTGAATATTGAGTTTTAAGCCAACTTTTTCACTCTCCTCTTTCACTTTCATCAAGAGGCTGTTTAGTTCTTCTTCACTTTCTGCCATGAGGGTGGTGTCATCTATGTATCTGAGATTATTGATATTTCTCCTGGAAATCTTGATTCCAGCTTGTGCTTCATCCAGCCCAGCATTTTGCGTGATGTACTCTGCATATAAGTAAAATAAACAGAATGACAATATACAGTCTTGACATACTCCTTTCCCATTTGAAGCCAGTCTGTTGTTCCACATCCATAATAAGTGTATATTTAACTATATAAGAAACCACCAGACAGTTTCTCTGAAAGTGGCTATGTCATTTTGCATTTCCACCAGTAGATTACGAAAGTTCTAGTTGCTTCATAGTTTCACCAAGACTTGGTACTGTTAGTTCTTCTCATATTCGCCACTCCAGTGTGGGTGTAGCAGTATCTTGCTACTTTAATTTGCATTTCCCTAATGACTAATGATTCAAACATCTTTTTTTTTTTCCAATTGGTCATTCGTATATCTCCTTTAATTAGCAACTGTTTACAATTATTTTAGAGTAAAACCTCACTTTAAACATCAATGAACTCAGGTCAAGAAAACAAAATATACGCACTCACATTTATGCCACAGAGCTCCTGAGACAATGTCCTCAAGAAAGAAACGAGAGGATTTATTAAACAGTTAAGAAAACTGGCATGTGTGAATTTCCGCAAATACATTTGCTGGTCTACTTAATAGAGAGATTTGGGGGCTTCCCTGGTGGCTCAGTGGTAAGAATCCGCCTGCCAATGCAGGAGATGCAGGTTTGATTCCTGGTCCCGGAGGGTCCCACGTGCCAGGGAGCAATAAACCTCTGCTCCACAACCCCGACCCCACCCCCGCCCCAGAGCCCAGCATCCACAGCCGAGCCCTCGTGCCTACAGCCCGTGATCTGCAGCGAGAGAAGCCACTGCAGTGAGAAGCCTGAGCAAGGCAGCTCCGGAGCAGCCCGACCCGTCACACCCAGAAAAATGCCCGCACAACGATGAAGACCCAGCACAGCCAAAAAACACATGCATTTTTTTTTAACTTAAAAAGAGATTTTTTAAAAAACAAAATACTATAATTTTCAAATGAGGGAAAAAAATTAAACCCTAAACTAAAGAAGGGAAAGAAAATACTTTAAAATGTTGATTGACAAATTTAAACAATATCAGCTTTGGGTCAGATTTTGATGTAAAGAGAATGTAGTGTGGTGGGTTACAGTGCTGGTGATAAAGCCAGTCTGGATTCAGTCCGGGCTCCGGCACATGTGTGCTGATAAGCCAGGTCGCTGGGCTCTCGGAGTCCAATGTCTTTATGTATAAAATGAAAATGATAATAACTACTGCAAAGGTTTGTTGAGATAACACATGTAACGTGTTTAGAATGGTATCTGGCATGTATTAAGTGTAATGTAATAAGTATTAGACATTGTTATTCTGTTGATGATATTATTATATACACTCTTGAAAGCATGAGATTGAAATGTGTAGCCACCAAGCTAAACAAACAAACATGAGATTTGCTCTATTAATAGACCCTTTACAAGATTGACACTTGAGATCAATCCAGGTCACCACTGGTGGAGTGAGGTCTATTTTCCACCTCAGAGCACGTTTAAGGAGGACTCATTTCTGCAAAATCATCTCCTGTAATCTGCTAGATGAACTGTCCTCCTTTCTGAGAGGAAGACGTCACCTCTTCCAGTACTAAGAAAGAAGACTATGGTTCCCTGAAAACAAAACCATAATTTGATCTTCAACCCCAGTAATTAGCTAGTGGCTCAAAAGGAGTTTCTTTGTAAGACATTCTGTATATGAGGCCAATCACTTGCTGGAACAGCAGCTTCCAACCTTATATAAACATAAATTTAAAATTATTATAGGTTATTAACTATGAATAAATCATAATTAATTATGATTTTACTTTCAATTTTTATTGAAACATAGAAGATTTACAATGTGCTAATTTCAGAGGTACAGCAATGTGCTTTAGTTATGCATATATGTAAAAATGTATATATTCTTTTTTTACATTCTCTTCCATTATTACTAGATATTGAGTACAGTTCCCTGTGCATACAGTAGGTCCTTCTTAATTATCTATTTTATGGATAGTAATATGTATACTTTAACCCCAGACTCCTAGTTTATCCCTCCCCCACTTTCGCTTTTGGTAACCATAAGTTGGTTTCCTATGTCTCTGTGAATCTATTTCTATTCTGTAAACAAGTTAATTTGTATCCTTTCTTTTAAGTTACCACATATAAGCAGTATCATATGATATTTATCTTTCTCTGTCTGGCTTACTTCGCTTAGTGTGATAATCCCTAGGTCCATCCATGTTACTGAAAATTGCATTATTGCATTCTTCGGCATGACTGACTAGTCGTCCATTGTATGTATGTACCACGTCTTCTTTGCCCATCTGTTGTTGGAAACTTGGCACCAATAACTTGATATTGTATTTAAATTAATATTTCAGTAATCATTTCATTTTCTACCTACTTGTGGAAAATAGTACATATGTATGTAGGACAGTCATTCATTAAATCAAATAAAAATGTTTGCTGAGGACACTTGCAATCACTCCAAGTGCACCTTAAGGTCTGAGGCTCCCAGATGGGGAACCTCTATAACAGAACATACATGCAGATTTTCTCAACCTTGCCTCCCCATATCTTGTGTCCAGAGACATCTTCCTGCCCTAAGATTATAACAACTTCCCCAAATGTTCTGTGTTTATCATGCAGAATGTATGTATAGCACATAAACGACTGTAAAGACCTCCAAGCCCAGGAGAGACCATCCAATTTCTTTAAATACTGAATTGTTCTCTTGACTGGTTTCTAGTCTCTTCCTTCTGATTCTAGCAGGATCCTTTCTGTAACTGGTCCTTACTGCGTTCTGGGGGGATGCAGAATGGAGAGAGAGTTCCAACTTACTCAGCGAAAGTGCTCCAAGTCCTGAACTCTTCTCTACCGCATGACAAAGATGAGACGTCTTTTCTGTGAGATCACAGGTGCATCCGCACAGGTGTGAGTCCCTTGGCCCCTGGGAGCTTTGTGGGGCCAACACCACAGAGCTTTGTGGGGTCAGGTGCTATCCATTCACCTCCTCTTCACCCAGTGGTGGAAAACCAACATCATTAACAGAGGCAGGAAGGTGAGTCAGCAACCAACGGTTCTTTCGCATCAAAGACCAACTGGTCGTTTGCCTTTTTAGTGAATTCCAAAAATCTGGAGTCATTTGAGTCCAACGGGGGAGCTTGTGAGAGCAGGGGTGGGGCAGGGGGAGCAAGGAAAAAATAGAATCAATTAAAAATATGCCTTCAGTGTTTATGCTGCTCATTAGACCGGCACTGAACCAGTACTGGTATGGACTGAATAACTGATACTTTTTATAAGTAACTGAAGAGCTATAAAAAGCCTAGCATTTAAGAAAACAACAAACAGCTGTGTCGAATGAGCAAGAAAACTCTAAAGAAAGAGCCTGTCTGGGTGGCAAGAGGTCACAGTGCTTCATGAGGAAGTACTAAAACATCATCAACATTTGCTACCTCAGTGTGTTTTCCTGGCTGGTCATACTACTCTTCCTTCCTCAGCCCCACTTCCCTATTGAGATAGAAAAACAAATGCATGTCACCAGAATGCTCGGCAATATTTCCTGGAAACAGCATTTCTCTTCTGTGCATCTAACCACGGCTTAGGCGGTGGTACCCATGGGGGGCTCCAGATCGGCAGGTGAACGAACACCTTGCGCATTCAGGTTGAGCCTCACTGCCCTGGGACCCCGGGGCTTGGCTCACATGTGTCTTGAGGTCCTGCAGCTGCCCTTCACTTTAACGGAAAATGCCATCTGCAGGTTCCACAGCTAGCAAAAGGCAGCCATAACCCTCCCTGCTTCCTCTGGTAATTATTCACAAACTCAATAATTAGGCCATTACCAGTGGGAGGCAGCATGCAAGGAGATCAAATATATGGGCTTGGGGCTCTGATTTCCAGCTCCAGCACTTACCCCTGGATTGCCTTGAGAAGTTAACTAACCTCTCTGCACCCTAGTTTCCTTTACAGGAATTAGTAAGTCAAACAAAGTTCTCTCTCCCTGTCCTTCAGCTGAGCCTCAGGTGGACTTGTTAGACAACGGTCTATGATGACTCTAAGAGGGCACACAGGCTTCTTCCCTAATTTCCACGTTTTAGACAATTTTTCTTAATGGTACATAGTAAGTGTTAGTTGGGACAAATAGAAAGTGAATCGTGGGTACAGATGAGCCTATTTCCAGGGCAGGAATAGAGATGCAGAGGTAGAGAATGGACGTGTGGGCCTGAGGGTGGGGGGCAGGAGGGGAGGGTAGGGCGAACTGGTAGCGTAGTATTGACATATACACACAACCATGTGTGAAATGGAGAGTGGGAAGCTGCTGAGCTTCCCACAGGGAGCTTGGTGCTCTGTGATGGCCTAGATGGGTGGGATGGGAGGGCGAGAGGGGGGTCCTAGAGAGTGGGAATATATGTATACACATAACTGATTCACTTCAGTGTAAGCAAAAAGCTAACACAACTTTGTAAAAAATTATATTCCAATTCAAAATAAATAAAATGCATTACAATTTATAATTTCAAAAGAAAGTGAATAGGAAACTGATAAATAGATAGATCCAATCATATCAATAATTATTAAATTTTAAGTGGACTTTATGTAAAAAACAGGTGATCAGAACACAAAGAGTAAAACCCAACTAGGTATTGCCTATATAATATATACCTTAATCATAAAGGATTCAGATCAGTTGAAGGGAATTGCATGGTAAAGTATGCCAACAGTAAGCATCAGAAGACTAGAGTGGCTGTAATGATATTAGATAAAGTAGACTTCATTACAAATAATTGGCCATAGGAAAAGAGGAACTTCTCATAATTCAACAGAAAGATATAATAATTATAAATGTCTATGTCCCCAATAACTGAGCTTAAAATCAGTTCCGTTCAGTTCAGTCGAGAGCTTAAAATACATGAAATAAAATAAGCAATTAAAGGGAGAAATAGAAAATTCTACGATCATAGCTGGAGGTTTTAACACACACACCCACAGCCATTGATAGAATAGCTACACCAAAAAAAAAAAAAATCCATAAAAATGTAGTGGATCTGACCTAACTATGAACAAGTATCTGTTATAATTTTCTCTTCCTTCCATTCACATTTTCAGTCACTTGCAAAGCTGCCAGCTCTGGCTCGCCGCCCCCAGCGGCCTTTGTCCCTTCAGAAGGCAGAGAAATGCGGATGATATTATTGGAGAAGCTTTTCAAAATTTAGTCTGCAGAGAACCTTCTGAATGCTATAAGGTGGCTACATTTTTTTTTTTTCCCCTCCTCAGACTGTTTTATATGAACCAAGTCTAGAATCACCAGTCTGTTCCCACAGCCATCCTGCCATCTGCTAAGCTTGACAGCCACTGCTGAAGCTCTCAGGATCCTTCCCTAAGATATCTGCAGTGTGGCCACAACAGATGTTTAACCATCGCATTTCATCCATGCTGCCTAGGGCAGGACCTCCCTATGAGGACAGTGCTGGAGGTCATGTGGAACATTAAAATCCTTTGAAAGTGTCCACAGCAAAAGAATCTACACTTTGGCTCTGCCCCTTAGGTGAACTCTAAACAAATACAGCCCTCATCTATCTTCATATCTATTAGCAATTACTCAGATAAAATTGAAGATTGTATTTGAAAGAAAAAAAATAAAAGGCAAAAATATTGTCCTTTTGAAAACTGTGAAAGATAAGGTTGCACCTTAGAAATATTTGTCCCAGTTTCTTTTCTGCCCAAGGCTGTTGTTACCTTGCAGCATTCCATTCCATGGAGTGCCTCCAGAGTAAGATATGTGTGATCCAAGGGCCTTATTATTCCAGCTGAACTGAGCAAAAACTTCCCCAAATACGCAACTGATTTTTTATTCACCTGAGGGCGTGGACCTCAGGTAGACCAAGTTTCACTTTAAAAGTCTGCATGCAGAGATTAAGGCATTTCCAAAGTTTGTGGATTTCACATTGTGTTGGCATCTCTAACCACCATAAATCTATCCAGCGTTCCATTCATCCCAACAGCACTTGCTATGCCAAGGCCACGATTGAGGGTAGACAAAGTCTTGGGAGTATGGATGTGGAACAAGAGCGGACCTTTGCAAAGGTTTTCTTTAAGATCATAATTGAAATAGCCCATTCAGTCATAGATAATGGCATTAATGGAAGTGGAGAAACCATTTCTGAATAATAAAGCCTTCTCTTTAAAGGATGTGCTCCCAACACAGCATAGCTCCCAGAGAGAAGAGTCTGCTACTTTTTACCTCCAATCGCAAGCATGCTAAGTCACTTCAGTTGTGTCCAACTCTTTACGACCCTGTGGACTGTAGATTACCAGGCTCCTTTGTCCATGCAATTCTCCAGGCAAGAATACTGGAGTGGGTTACCGTGCCCTCCTCCAGAGGATCTCCCCAGCCCAGTGATCCAGCCCATGTCTCTTAGGAACAGCCTGATTGGCAGGTGGGTTCTTTACCACCAGCACCACCGGGAAGCCCAGCAACTTTCATTTTCTCTCCTTAAAGAACATTCCTAGCACCTCAAATGGCAGCACCAGAACGCAGTCAGCTGCAGAAGACTTGGCCACTTGATCACAAGATCTTTTCCCCCTTTAGGATCTCATTCACCTGGACTCTTCCTCATGATACAGCCTGTTAAAAGGGACCAAATTATAAGATCATCCCCTTTGTCAACAGAGTAGTATTCTTGGCTAACAAAAAGAGAGTCTGGCTCATCCCATGATTAACCTTTCCAGTGCTCTGCAAGGACGAATAGGTAAGAAGCACGAGGGTAAAGCATTTCCACGAACACATTTTTTTTTTTTTTTTACTGGAACTTGTCCTTTTGCAAAGCTCTTCTGCCAGATTCCATTAGGAAATTGCAAGCAGATTCATACATCCGAGTGCTTCTCTCTCTCCTTCCCATAAATATATAGACATCACATGGCGGGGAGTGGGGGGGCACTGAGGCTCCTGCGTGGCATACCCGCGCGGCAGACGCTCCGGCAAATGCGAACACTCGACACGGCGGGGCGTGCATATATGCATATGAATATATATCATGTTATTACTCCTTGGCAGTGAGATTCCAAGTAGCTACAGAAAGGGGAGGGCAAAGTCATAATCAATACAGCTGCACTTCAGAATGTCAATTGAAAGCAGACAATGATAAGAAGATGGGCAGCCTGTCCCTAGCAACATGAAAAATAAGAGCCAGGACCACCTAAGGATTGATTAGGGACTGGGCCAAATTCCAGCCCTAAACTCATCACAAATTATGCTAAGAGCTCCCCAGGGAAGGCTCCAATTGGTATTTCTGAGCTACACATCCCATTCTTTCAATATAGACATCAGGACTGCCTGGGAGACTATCGGAGAATGAAAAGGCAAAGCAAAAAAAAAAAAAAAGAATTCAGGAAGAGTTGTGCTCTCATCCAAATGCTTTCAAGTTTCCAGAGAAATCCTTCAGCTTCTTTCAGACAAGCTGATACTATTATTCCACTTTGTCATTCAGGTCCCCAGCGAAGGGCACAGCCAACCCATGAAACGGTGAAGAGAACTGTAGATGAACACGTCAGCGGCAGTAGGAAGGCTGCAGCCTGACAGAGTCTTCTAGCTGAAATGGGAGGAGAAGCCCCCCCCAAACCTATTTT
Source organism: Muntiacus reevesi (assembly GCF_963930625.1). Taxonomy (NCBI): domain Eukaryota; kingdom Metazoa; phylum Chordata; class Mammalia; order Artiodactyla; family Cervidae; genus Muntiacus; species Muntiacus reevesi. The sequence goes on from NC_089267.1 coordinate 55,950,315, forward strand.
TCAGGCAATGTACTTCAAGATTTTTTTTTTCCTTCTTCCAGGAACACTTAGGTCCTGTCTTTTTGCAGACAGAGACATACACTTAATCGCAAGCATATTGCATGAAAGAAAAATGTATAGACCTTCTAGACCCCCAAATACATAGCAACGGTTCCAATTTTCATTACCAGAAATAACCAGAGGAAATGAGAAGCAGGTGTGGGAAGGCTTCCCTGAGCGATGCCAGGGCTTCATTTTAATTCAGTCCTGTATGGCCTGCCGCTGCCTCCCCGCCCTGCTGCTCACATGCTCAGAGGTCAGGCTATTTAAACCAGTCCAATACACTCAAATTTGTTTCTTTTAGACCCCAGCTCTACATGGTTTACCAACAGAATACTGCACCAACTTCTGGCAGAAGCATCACTGTACCTCTTAGGAAATAGAGGCTCTTCTTAGGTGACATGACATCTTTGGCGGCATAGCTTGGAGGAGCTCAGAACTTATCCAAGGAGAAGCGCTCATACATAAAGCATGGAACTACTTTTGGGTGGGTGGTAGAAATATAAAATAAGTTCCATAGTTCTTCCATTGGTAAACTAAATTTTAATGGAGTATGGAATATGGGGTTTATTGTTATTGGGAACTGTTGAGATCACATCAGTTTCTGATGGTGAACTTTGTTTGAGGGCGACCTCCTGGAAAAGTGGAAAGTTGACGTAGATCTGAGGGTCTGCTTTTTTTTTTCCTTTTCATAAATAACCCACATTTGCTTCTTTTATGTCCTTTAGGCAGCCCTTTTAATTCTTTGAAAATTTAGCATTGCCCACAAATTAAAAAGACATTAGCATCTGCTTTGAATGTATCTATCAGAGACCAAGGCCCACAGAGAAACAATAAGAGCTCATTTAAGGGACAGGATTCCCCTGCCAGTGCCGGTTGTTGTAGATAACTCTTAGTTTACAGCCCAGCTCTGGGATGACCACATGTGGCAGCTTCAGAAGAGAAAGAGAAGGCTGGGAATACACTCAAGCCCTGATTCTGCCGCTTCCTGGTGGCTGATCTTTGATGAGTAACTTCACCTCTATAGAACTTAATTTCCTAATCTATAAAATGAGGGGTTGAACTAGAAGATTTCCAAGGTCACTTTCTGTTATAAAATTTTATGTTTCTAAGTATCCAGCCCTCTTGAAGAAAGCACATCTGGCTGTGCTTGTATGAATTGACTACACTTGGCACTCTAATGAGCTAACAAAGACCTTAAAGTGACGAACTATTATATCTGATGGTAAGTGTGTAGCCATGATCTTAATGAATGAATTTGCTCATAATTCACCTCCATGGAAGGGTCAGAGACACAACAGTGTCTTCAGCTACGGTAGACTGTTTGGGGGCCAAGCCTCAGCAAAAGACGGTACCACAGAGAAAAGTCAGAGCCTCAGCTTCAGTCTTGAACTCACCTCCCCTGGAATTTCACCCACAGGTTGTCCCAAGAAGGCCCACTATCCCTTCCTAAGCCTTGAATCCAACCAGGAGACAGGCTGTGACTTCACATGTGGATGTGCAGAGCTCCTGGATGGATAGGAATAAGTCCTTGATGAAAGGATGGGTAATTATATTGGCTGACCAACATACTTTCAAACCAAAATGCTCATGTTTAGCATTAGTTTTAGTGAATGGAGGGCCTCACTCCTTCTAAGACCTAAAACTCACCCAGAACTGCATATACTCTTAGATCCACGTTTCTGCTCATGTTCCCCTTTAACTGCGGTAATCCCAGTGTTTCTCTCCCTTGACGGCACACATTCACCCTGATTTACATGACGGACTTCTAAGTGTGGGAGACAGCACTGACACAAACGTGCACCCTGCACCCACGGGGGTAGGTGTACCTGGATGCACTCACACACGTGTGCACTTTCTTTTCAAAGATTATCATCAAAAAATAAATAAATAAGCTCCTTGAGCAACCTCAGAGTCAAAGCCTCAAAGTTTTGAAGTGTGGCATTTGCATTGATAAACACCAGTGTTTTTACAGGGTACTGTACCCTGGTGTTTCAAAAAAACTGTTTAGTTGGATCACTCTTTTTCAGATTAGAGTCCTTCTCGGTTAAAATCGTGTGTGTGTGCCCAGTTGTTTCAGTCGTGTCCAGCTCTGCAACCCCGTGGACTGTAGCCCCCCAGGCTCCTCTGTCCATGGCATTCTCCAGGCAAGAATCCTGGAGTGGGTTGCCATGCCCTCCTCCAGGGGATCTTCCCAACCCAGGGATCGAACCTGAGTCTCCTGTGTCTTCCGCATCGCAGGCAGATCCTTTCCGCTGAGCCACCAGGGAAGCCCCATTTAAAATAATTAATCCTCATATATGAAAAACATATTCAAACTTTTTAGAACCCTGAACTTTCCTTCTGAACTTAATAAAGACAATAACATTGATTACTGTGGAACTTTATATGAACCTACTGGGTGTGCATGTAACTTGAGTCATGGCAGACTGTAGCCCGCCAGGCTTCTCTGTCCATGGCATTCTCCAGGCAAGAATACTGGAATGGGATGCCAAGCCCTCCTCCAGGGGATCTCCCGATCCAGGGATCAAACCTGGGTCTCCTGCATTGCAGGCAGATTCTTTACCGTTGAGCCTCCAGGGAAGCCCCCATGAACCCCATACTTTCGGAATAAATTATCCCTGGCTGATAGATAAGCAACCGTTACGGGCTGAGTTTTGTACTCCTCCCCCAAATACGCATGCTAAAGTTCCAAGCTCCAGTCCCTGGGAATGTGATCTTATTTGGAGATAGGGTCACTGCAGACGTAATTAGTTGAGATGAGGTCATAGCGGAGCACGATGGGCCCCAATCCAATATGACTGATGTCCTTATCCAAAGGGGAAACTTGGAGACAGACACATACAGGGAGAACGCGATGTGAAAATGAAGGCAGAGATCCTGGTGTTGCTTCTTCAAGTCAGGGAACAGCACCGTTTGCCAGCAAAACACCAGAAGCTAGAAGAGAAGCATAAGCCGGATTTTCCCTCGCAGCTCTCGGAAGGAACCAACCCTGCTGACACCTCGATCTTGGACTTCTAGCCTCGAGGCCTCCGTTTACAGCACTTCCTTATGTCAGCCACGGGAAACTGAAACAATAACCAAATTTGGGAATTTTCTCCTCTAGGCTTATTTCTAAATTATCGAGTCCAAATGACTCAAGCAATTTGTATAAGGCTGCTTTGTTCATTCTGCTAACTGCACACACACAGCCACGTCCCTACACGGAGAGGAGTGACTGGACTTGGCCCTGCTGAGCGCCGCTGCCGGGAATGCCCCGGAGACCGAGCCGTCGCTGCAGACGTCAACGGGGTGGTGTTTTCTTACTCTCAGTCTTGAATCAGTAAAAGACGAAGAAAAAAAAAAGCACACTTGCGTATTCACTGGTTTGGGCCCAGTCATGATTCCTTTAAAGACGCTGCCAATAGATTTTAGTCATTCTCTGGCAAAGGTTTCTCTTCAACCGCACACACTGCATAGTTGCGGAATGAGTCACACCTTGAGTAATCTGACTCCTTGACCAGTACATGCCTGCTGCTCTCAGCACACGCTGTCTGCAGAGCTGGCTTTGGTTTTGCTCTTTTCTCCCGGAGCTTCTTTCATACTTTCTTAAGGACACGGTAAGGGATTTACTCTGAGCCCTCAGAGAGGATAAATCTTGCTTCCTCAGCAGCCTGCGACCTGGCTACTCATCAAGAACCAAAATGTGAAGTCTTATTAAGCTTTCTCATGCCGTGAGCTAAGCTAGAGGTGGCGTGATTACTGCAAAAAAGCAGTATGTGTGTGCTGAAAAAAAAAAGCTTTCCCCAAACTGGAAGCCGTTTGCTAAAGAATCCAGGGGGAAAACAAAAGGGAAGATGCTGAATGGTGTTCCAGGAATGATGGTGGAGTGAATCTCACCCCATGTCACCAGCCAGGATCCCACAGAGACTCAACCTGCACCACCAAATAACACCCACATGTTATTTCTATCAATAAAGTTTAAAGAAAATAAACTACCTCTGAACTTATTTTCACATGATCTTTTTTTAAATGTGTGTTACAGGTATTTTCCCATCCAATATATTATAACCACAAGCTGTTTTGTTCTTTAACCAAGAAGTAATTTTTTTCTCCAAGGCTGATAGATTGAAACATTTTGAATATTTGTAAAATTTTCTTTCAAGAAGAATTTGTATGAGTTTCTGACCAGCACTTTTTTGAGTTGTGGGTTTTTTTTTCTCTTTCTTCTTCTGTGAGTGGGTTTCAAAATTGTGGAGACAGAAATTGGAGAGATGAAACCATCTACAAAATGAAAAGGCAACCTACTGAATGGGAGAAAAATATATGCAAATTGTATGTCTGATAAGGGATTAATATTCAAAATAAAGAATTCATACAACTCAAGAGCAAAAACCAAAAAATTCAATTTAAGAATGGATAGAGCAACTTAATAAACATTTTTTTTTTCCAAAGAAGATATACAGATGGCCAACAGGCACATGAAATGATGTTCAATATCACTAAGCACCAGGGAAATCCAAATCAAAACCAAAATGAGATACCAGTGTATACCTGCCAGTATGACTAAAACGACGATAAATAACAAGTGTTTGCAAGGATATGGAGAAAAGGCAACCCTGATGCATGGATGGTGGGAATGCAAATTGGTGCAACCATGATGGAAAACAGTTAGAGGTACCTCAAAAAATTAAAGCTAGAACTACAGTAAGTAAGTAAGTGTTAGTCGCTCAGTCGTGCCTGACTCTTTGCGACCCCATGGACTGCAGCCCACCAGGCTCCTCTGTCCACGAGATTTTCCAGGCAAGGATACTGGAGTGGGTTGCCACTTCCTTCTCTAGGGGATCTTCCCAACCCAGGGATCAAACCCGGGTCTCCTGCACTGCAGGCAGATTCTTTACGGACTGAGCTACAGGGGAAGCCCCAGATGATCCAGCAATTCCACTCTGGGGTATTTATCTGAAGAAAATGAAAACACTAACTTGAAAAGCTATCTGCACGTCCGTGGTCACTGCAGCATTGCTTACAATGGCCACAACAGGGAAACAACTTAAATGTCCATTGGTGGATGAATGGATAAAGAAGATGCAACACACACACACACTGGAATATTATTCAGCCACAAAAAATAAAATTGGGTCAAAAAACAGATAAAATCTTGTCATTTGCAGGAACATGCTGCTGCTGCTAAGTCACTTCAGTCATGTCCGACTCTGTGCGACCCCATAGACGGCAGCAACATGAGTGGACCTTAAAGGCACTGTGCTAAGTGAAATAAGGTGGAGAAAGACAGATACTCCGTGATCTGATTTAAATGTGGAATTTAAACAAACAAAGCCATGCTCATAGGTACAGAGAACAGACCAATGGTTGCCAGAGGTGGGAGGTCAGCAAAAACAAGGGAAGGTGGTCAAAGAGATACAAACTTCAAGTTACAAAATAAGAAATCCATAGGGATGTGATGCACAGCATGGCAACTCCAGTTAATAGCACCGTATTGCATATTTGAAAGTTGCTAAGAGAGTAGATCTTAATTCTCATCACAAGGAAAAGAAGTTTATAAGCATGTATAGGGACAGAAGTTAACTAGATTCATCGTGGTGATCATTTCACAATATACACAAATATCAAATCACTATGTTGCACATCTGAAACATACAATGCTGTATATCAACTATACCTCAAGTTTCTTAAAAAAATAAATGAAAGAAAAGTTCTTTAAATTCATTTCTGCTATGCTGCTCTATTCCACAGCCAAATATAGGAGAGAGAAAGACAGATCTTAAGTTTATGCTGTAAATGGAGATGCTTTCAGAACAAGCTGAAGAGTGGCCGTTTAATAGTATTATTTATAACTTATATTGGCATGTTAACACACAACTCACAAAACCCACTTCACCCTCAGCACATCCCTGAGAACTAGATATACAACCACTGAGGAAACAGAAGTTCCCAAGTTCTTTTTTTTTTGTAAATTAATTTAGTTATTTTAATTGGAGGCTAATTACTTTACAAAATTATAGTGGTTTTTGCAAACATTCACATGAATCAGCCACGGGTGTACATGTGTCCCCATCCTGAACCCCCTCTCACCTCCCTCCCCACCCAAGTTCTATGGAAGGTGTTGGAGCAAGGACTCTCAGCTTAGGGCTCTTCGTTCAGCATCCTCTAAGACAACTCGCCCTAGACAGGAGGCATAGCCATGTGCCACAGAGAATTCTCTAGTTAACATAGGATCAGACTCCTTTCCACTTAAGGACGGCAAAGTGAGCGACAAAACTTCTTTAAACTTCTCATCTGCAAAATAAGGATGATGCCACCAATCCCCACAGGATAAGATGAGAGTAAAATCCAGGGGTACCAGTGAAAGAGGGTTAATAAGCCATAAAGCGTTAGCCACGTGTTATACAAATCCCCTTTCCCAGAGCTGTATCACAGTGAGTAAGGACACTTATTTGGACGTTTGACCCTAGACAAGTTTCTTCATATGTCTAGGGCTCATCCTTATAGGTAAAACAAGAACACGACAAGGACCTTGCCTGTAAGATGATGGTTGAAATACAGAGGAACTGATTGATCCATGCCAAGCAGCCAGCACTGGTCACAGCACGGACACAGTAAGTTCTCAATAAAGCTAGCTTTCACTGTAAAGCTGTTTGTATTTGATCCCAGCCCTTTACCAGCTGAAGGATAAGCAAACAGCCCAAGTTGTGTCTATCCAGACTCTGCACTCTGATGGCTGTTTCAACCCTATCTTCTCAATAGACCTATTTGGATGAGTTCCACTTACCCTTTGTTTTGCAAAATTAACATCTCTGGTCCATGGCAAACTTTCAGCCCCTGAGCATGGTTTGCCCTCCTTTTATTCCTACACGGCACAGGGTCTAGTTGAATAATATTTACCCCCATCCTGATAGCCAGGGAACAGAACCAACCCACTCCTCAGCTCGGGGCTCCTCCCCAAAGAAGGGCAGTGTGACAGTATTACTTCAAAAGTTAGCTGGCAGTTACAGAGCCAAGTTTTTTAACACACAGGAGAATATATCATTTTATGTACTAACTAGGAAAAGTCAACTGTAGCTGTCAGTGAGGAAAGGAATGTAAAAAAGCAGCAGGGCGCCTGACATATAATTGGCACTTAAGACAAGCTGGGCTAGAAGAGAAAAAGCAACAAATTGTCTTCCGGATTGGATTGGTGTCTGATCATAACTTTGAAGAATGTTTTCACAGGAAAGGAAGAATAAACACCAAGCAGAAACTAATCTTAAAATCTCGTTCGTCTCTGGCTATGAACACTATTCCTTAATCAGGTAACTGCATTTTTCTGTAACTTAGATGATCCAAATGCATGTATATGTATATATATCTTAATGTATTTCCTGAGGGCCATGTAAATTACACACATCAACACTCACACGAATGGAAGCTATTTACCTGTGTTCAGGTATGGGGGCGGTGCATGGGCTGGTTCCTCAGGCTTGCTTTCAGGGAATGCTGAAACTCTGAAACGGCCCAGTGATTTTCAGAGGAGAGAAAGTGAAACTTGGAAACTAGATGCAGATGGAAGCATCCTGAAATCCTTGCCATTGCCTTGTTCCTGAGCATTTCAGAAGTCGGTGTGTTCATCCTCAAACATTTCACGGTTCTCCTAATTCTTCCCTCTGGGTGGTCTGTGTTTCAGATCTTAGACTTCCTACCCTATCCATTTTGCTTTTTCCAGAACTTCAGCGTTTGAACTTGTGACTTGCTCTCATTGTATGGACTCTTGATTCAGTCAGTGAATGTTTATGAAGTGCCTGCTCCCTATCAACAAGAGGCACTGTACACACAGGGCGCTTTATGTACATTACAGAATACGTCGTTGAGACTGTAACCCCCCAGGCATCTCCAAACAATGTCGAGGGCCAGCCCTGAAGATATACATTTGAATAAAGCCCAGAGCCTTGCAGTCTAATATATAGACAAGTGAGGGATGCAGGCAGATAAATAATTACAACACAATGTGAAAAGTGGAAAGCAACCAGCCGGTCTGTGGGTTTGCCCCGCTTGCTGACTGCCTGGCCGAAATTCGTGAGCGGGCTTGGGGGTGACGTCTAAGGGCCTCCTGGGGAGGCAGGGCACTGAGCCCAGCCCCAGAGTGGAGCCTGCTGCTGGCCCTGGATGGAAACCCACCCAGCCGTCTGCCCACGTTCCCCCAGAGCACGTCCCCCTTCTTTCTCGTGAGAGCCGTAGCCGTTCCCTTTAGATCTGGAGGGAGCTTCCACTGGGGCCCCTCGCCTGCCCCATGATTCCCTCTCTAGGCTCCTTTTTTCTCCCGCCGCCCCCCCCCCGTCTCTCTTGGTGTCTGTGACTTGCTTCCCGTCCCATTATTCCAACGCTGTCACCCCCACATCACACGGCCTCCCCGAAATCACATCTTGTAGACGGCTACCTCCCCGGAATATGGGGAAGCACGTCTTTTGCACCGTGGGTAGTTAGAATACGTAGCACTGGAAAGGCCGGCTGCTGCTGCTGCTAAGTCACTTCCGACGTGTCTGACTCTCTGCGACCCCATAGACGGCAGCCCACCGGGCTCCTCTGTCCCTGGGATTCTCCAGGCAAGAGCACTGGAGTGGGCTGCCATTCCCTTCTCCGAAAATGTCTGACACTACCCTATTTAGATCTTGCATTTTTATTTTTTAATTACTGTTGTTATTTCTTAAGGCTTCTCATTGGTTACCTAGTTTCCACATAACACTGTGTGTCCGCCGAGCCCGATCTCTCAGTTTATCCCACCCCGGACCCCGCTTTTCCTCCTTGGTGTCCATGTTTGTTCCTGCATCTGTGTCTCCATTTCCGTTTTGCAAGTAAGATCATCTATACCATTTTTCTAGATTTCACATACACGCGTTAATATACGATATTTGTATTTTTAAACTGAAAGCAAACATCTATAGATGAAATATTTCCCTTTCTAAGACAAAGTGTAAGTCAAGGACAACCCAAAAAAGAGCCTTCACGTGACGCTGACCCAAATGAAAGCAGGGGGAAAAGAGAATTACATAACTCTGAGCACTTCCTCTGTTTCAAGAGGGGTACATTCCGGGGGCGGCGGGCGAGGGGGCTGGGAATCAAGAAACAGACACGCAGGACAGGCTGAGCCAGGGGGTGAGTGTCTCTCTGTGGTGGGCCCTCGGGGGCTGCGGCTGCTGGCGGGCGTCTCTGAGTGGGTGAGACGGGGATGCCACTGCTCTCACCGCAGCTCCGGGAATGAAGAATAGCAAGGCCTCTATTTTTACATCCCAGTATAATCTCTTTATTCAAGGCCTACGTTTCAGGAGGTCTCAATCTGAAATGTGGATCTTAGAAAACCCTGCCTAGTAATTGGGCTGCACCCCCAGCTGTGTGGCTGGACTGTTCAGACCTGTGACCCGAGGCCGGGCGGGCCCGGGCCCCCTCCACTCCAGGCCGGCTCAGAGGCCTGTGACCCGAGGCCAGGTGGGCCCGGGCCCCCTTTTCTCCAGGCCGGCTCGGAGGCAGTGCTGCAGCTCTGGGGCACCGGGGCAGCGCCCAGACTCTAGAACCTGACAGAGAGGAAGCGAACCTCAGCTCCATCACTTACAAGGTGACTTTGGGTTGGTTACTAAACTTCTCTGTGCCTCAGCTTCCTCCGTGTGAAGTGGAGAAGACAGCAGAACCTCATGGGGTCCTCATAGGGGTAAAGTGAGTTAGCATTGATGGGGCTCCCAGAGCTGTGCTGGACATGTTTACTAGGACTACGCCCACGAATCCAAGAGAAATCTAGTTAAGGGCAAAATGGTCTCCTTTATGTGGACATAAACTATGAAATACCAGCAAGTAAATTTAAGTCTCAAGTCACAGAATGACAGATCCTAAAGAAGGTCTTTAAAAAGGTGCAATTCCTGGTGATGCTGTAACCAACAAAAAATAGAGGAGATGCGCTGTGCTTAGTCATTTAGTCATACCCTTTGCAACTCTTTGCAACCCCGTGGACTGTAGCCCACCAGGATCCTCTGTCCCTGGGGATTCTCCAGGCAAGAGTACTAGAGAGGGTTGCCATGCCCTCCTCCAGGGGGTCTTCCCAACCCAGGAACCGAACCCAGGTCTCCAGCACTGCAGGTGGATTCTTTACCATCTGAGGCTCCAGAGAAGGGCTTCTCGGGTGGTGCTCGTGGTAAAGAAACCACCTGTCAATGCAGGAGCTGCAAGATCCCCTGGAGGAGGGTGTGGCAACCCACTCCAGTATTCTTGCCTGGAGAATCTCGTGGACAGAGGAGCCTGGCGGGCTACAGTCCAGGGGGTCACAAAGAGTCGGACACGGCTGAGCAACTAAGCATGCACACACACACAGCAACACAATATACAGGGTTCCGCTGAGCCGTTTCAAGGCAAAAGAGGCATCAACACAACAAGAATAGGTTTGTGTCCTTGCCCTATTGTGTACATGCCTTTCAGGACTCAGATGTGTATGTGGTTCCCAAAAAATGGCCCCATTGAGATGGACAGACTTTCTCCCCAGATTCCTGGGTTCAGAAAAACTCACAGTTCACCAAGGCAGTTTGCTCAACTCTAATTAGGAATCTGATTGCTGGTTGGCCTTGCACAAAGGACTTTTAATTAGGGCTGAGAACGCTTAGAAAAATCCACTTGGCAAGTCAACTCCCTCCCTCTATCTCTTTTTTAACATCTTGCCAAGATCATAAGGAAAGGGAGAGCTTAATTACAGTTGGTGTATATATCTTTAAGAAAAAAAATACATTAAGTGCTTTAAAATAGGCTCTCTTGGCTCTGTGATCACAAGGATTTTACTCACTTCTTATCCCTGATTGGTCTCATTCTCAGTTACAGATGAATCAGACACATTTTGAGCAGCTTTACGATTTGCTTTTCATCCAAAGCCAAGTAGGCAAATGGCAGTGAATTCACAAGCTTTTCCAAATGATCTCATAGGTTCCTCCGGCTCCGTGGTGGGGGCCGTTTGCACTCTGCGATGCTGTTATCTTAAACACCCCCAGCCTGCCTGTGTCTGAGGGGTGGCCGCCTCGTAGGGCTGGGTGAGGCGCTCCACTCTCTAGAAGGTGAGTTTGAGTACCTTCATAGGTGCACGTGGTCGCAGCAACCTGAAAAAGAAAATAAGCGCAGGGAAGACCCTCAGCCTTGAATTTGGGCCTGGAGGAGCTGGGGTGGACGCGGAGCCTTGGAGATGGATGCTGTCCTGAAATCAGCATCTCTTCACGCATCAGGAGAGTCATCCTCTCATTAAGTCTCCCAGCCTGAAAACAGGTGACCCACACTTACCCTTCAATCTGCTGGGACTGGGCCCTGGCAGCCGGTGACTTTCTTGTTATTTATGTGAAATAGCTGACAGGGCACGGAGGGGCTGAACCCATGCAATATGCGCACAGGGCGACCCTGGGACGCTCCAATCAGCCCCTCAGAAGCATGAGAGGTTTTCCGCCTGAAGTTTGTGCTTTATCATTCCTTTAGTCTCTGCCTTTTCTTTTTCTTTTTTTTTTTTTTAACAAGTCTTTGTGCCTTGGTGCTAAGGATCCCTTTCATCTAACCTCAGACACCTGAAGCTCTGCTCTTGAATTACATTTCTTCACTTACTATTTATGTTTGGTGCAAAAATAAGAAAGCGAGTGGGAGAAAAAGACACTGTCGCTTGCGTCTGAAAGGGATCTGTCCATCATCCCTGAGCTCCATCCAGCTCTTTCACACTGTTTCAACATGATGCTTCTGTGCAGATTCTTGCCTTTGCTCCGTAGAATGATCTTAACATTTAGGCACATCCTTCTCTGTTGAGCTCGTACTGATCATGGTCAATAGGAATTTTTAAATCTTCTGCCTTTTGACATAGACACCCGGTGAAGGAGGGAGGGGCCACGTTGCTCTGAAACCGTTCCCAAGCCCTGGGAACATGTGCCTTCCGACACAAACACCTTTCTAAGGTCTCGCTGGTTCTGTAGTGGCAGCTGGGACAAATATATTTCATGATTTTATGGTGAAATGTCACTGGCCTAAGAACTCCTTAATATCAAAGAAAATATTGGAGGGAGAACAGCTTTCTAATTCAAGCCAGGTGAGTTTCCAAGATATGGGGCTGACTGATCGCACCATCTGTAGCCTCTCCTGGACATTGCTGTTACCCCATCCTGAGAGAGATCAGACATGAATTTACCACCATTGTGTTCTTCTTGCTTTTGAAAATAGTCAGGTTTCTGTGTTACCTTCTTTCCCAACTGCCAAGAACACACTCCAGAACTTCACATTAGCTCTTCTGATGAGTTGGAGAGGGAAATGTCATTATCCTTGTTTTACAGATGGAGAAATCTGAGGCTCAGGGAGGCTGTTTTGCCTAAGGTGAAAGTGTTGTTTTAATCCTCGACTTTTATTTTTATCTCTTCAGATTTCTTCCTGAGGGTGGTAATGAGCTCGGAGGATTCATCAGGACTAAACCTTGTCTGAAGACTTGTTTATAAAATTATTTCAATAAAATCCGCAATCAGATTGGCTGGGGCGGGTCTTCAAACCAAGCGGCTTCCCTAATGAGCACAGGGCGGCAAAATCTCGTTACCAGCCGGCTTCTCCCACACTTTGTCAAGGCGGGTGGTGGGGGATGGTGGAAATTTATTAGTAATAAAGACCAAAGCTCTAGGAGCTTTTATAGGAGAACCTCGTTCCTTTTTTGTTTCCTTAATTATTTAAAAAGTTAGGTTGGAAAATGGCTGTGCAGCAGCTAACAACGTGACTTCAGAGCAGGGAGGCTGGGCCCATCCCACTCATTAGCTCCGAACCAGCTTCCTGCTGGCTTTCCTCGGTGAGTTACTGGCTTCTAATTCCTCTTCCTTGGGGTTGTGCTATCTGCCCCTCTGATTCCTATCTGCCCCCCTGATTCAACTCACACATTTAAGCTTTGTATACAGAAGACTGAATTTTCATTGTAAAAAGAAACCCAGAAGGAGGATTTTTATGTTTCAGAGCCCAGGGCTTCAGGATCCTCATGGGCCTGGGAGCTACCATGGATTGCTGTGGGTTAGGAGTTTGTCTTCCATGTTTTCCATATTTGTGATGCTTTAAAAGATAGGGTCTTTGGTTACTCACAACAGGACAACACTCCTGAAGACAGGAGTCCAAACTATAGACCACTGTGGGGCTGGGTTGTCAAAAGGCCCCTCACTCAAGACAGGAAAGTACTTTTCAGTCCTAAGAATCCACCATTTCTTGAAATAACTCTTTTTGAGGTCTGTTCATGTTTTAGCATGTTATGATAGCACGTATTTCTTTCTTTCTTGATTTAATGTTTGATTCATTTTATTGATGAATTCTTTGGTGTGGATATATCTAATTTTCTCTCTTCAACAGCTGATGGGCATCTGAATTGTTTCCAGTTTGAGGTTATTATAAATAATCCTACTATGAATATCTGCATACAAGTCTTTGTGTAGATGTTTCCTTTCTCTTGGTGACTCTAGGAGTAAAATTGCTGGTCCTCTTTCTAAATGTCCATCAACAAAATTTAGTAAATTTCAAATTTTACTTATGTTACTGGAGAGTTTAATATAACATAGAAATCACATGTTTTCTAAAACTTTGCAAGAATTCTTATTAAGCCAGCATGACCTGAAGAGTTTTTGAAAGGAGGTTTATTTTTTTTTACATTATTTTTTTGATAACTTTGTCAGTTCCTTCTCAAGGTTATTGGTTTTCTCATATATATAATTTATTTAATGAATTTTAGCAATTCCCACAGAAAAGCATCCATTTATCAATATTTCGCAAGTATTAACATTATCTTTCACATATAACATTATCTTATTTCATTTAAATCTCCTCTATAATATGTCAATATCCATTTTCCGTATATTATTAGTTTGTATTTCCTTTTTCTCTAGATTCAAATGGTGAAAAGTATCTCCATTTTGTTAGCCTTTAAAAATATGAAAACACTTGAATCAATTGATTATACTTAACTTTCTAATTTGTAAATTTCTGTATTTATCTTTTTTGTCTATTTCCGTTATTTGGATTTATTTTATTCTTCTATTTCTAATTTTTTAGTCATACGATTAGCTTTTAAATTTTCATTTTTCTGGTTTAATTTTGATAGTATTTGAGGCTCTAAGCACACTTCTTGATACTGATCTGGCCACATTCCATGAATGCTTATATAAAATTTTCATAACTTTCTAAATAGCTTGCAGTTATAGTTTTGATTTTTTAATGAGTACTTATAAAGAATTTTTACAATTTCCAAGTGGTTGAGTTTAGATCTTTTTATTCTTATTTAAATTTGTGAAAGATTTCTTTGTGGTCTTATGTATTATTTGTTTTGCTCAGGGTTTCAAATAATAGTTTTTAAAAAGACTCATTTTTTGTTGTTATGGACCAAAATTCAATATTGGTCTATAAATCAACTTTCATAATTGTAGTATTTCAAACTTTGGTGTCCTCTTTTTTGTTGTCAAAATCTGGTATTTAGGTCTCCTAATGACTTATTATTTTTCTGTCAATTTTTGTTTCTTAAAGTTTAATGCTGTGCTTTCATCACATGACTTATCACTGTAATATTTTCATTCTGAGTTATTCCTTTATCAACATTATATACCAAATGGATCCTTATTCCAAGGATTGCTTTATGACTCTTACTTTTTCTAATTATTTCTGCCATTCATCTTTTTATTTTTGTCTGCTTGATTAAGATTTGGCTATTGTTTTATTCTTTTAGCTATTTAGAGTTAATTGTAGCACTTACTGATATTTTTCCTAATTTCCAAGTGAATTCATGTTCATTCCAGAAATGCTGGCAACTACAGGAAAGCACAGACACACAAAATCATTCGTTGCCCAGAGTTTTCTCTTTTTGCATCCCCTTCTTTTAGTGCTGTCTTTGATACGTTCAAAGACAGCCAGAAGCGCCTGCGTCAGGGCCTACAGGTCACAGGCCAGTTAGACCAGAAACCGGATCCTCCCCAGTCCAGAGCGTGGAGAGGCAGAGTTATCAAGAAACGCGCTCCTGTTTCTGCTTCATTTTTTAACATTCAAAACCAGCAAATCACATTCCTCTCTTGTCTGCTGTGGGAGCGGAGAAATAAAGTGACTAGATTGCCAAGGGTTCAAAGCGAGCATGACGTGAGGGAGCCAGGCGGCTGGGGGCAGGGGCGGCTTCAGGGCGGCCTGGGTGTGCGGCGGCGGGCGTGGGGGTCGCTGTGTGGCTGTGTGTTGTGTGTGTGTTGATTTGTGCGTTGGGTTTGTTGTGTGTCCACGGTCGTTTGTGTTTATGTTGGTGTGGGTGTGTGTTAGTTCTGTGTGTGTGCTGCCGGGGTGGGTGGGTGTCTCCACGTCTGTTTATTCTTGTCTGTATGTGCTGTCGTGTGTTTGCATGTGTGTGTGATTGTGTGTGTGTGTGTGTGTGTGTGTGTGTGTGGTTGTTGTTGTGGGGCGGGGGGTTAACAGTAGCAGCAAGGCTTTGGCGGCAGCCAGGAGGTCCTGCTGAGAGCAAGCAGAGAGTCAGCTCAGCTAAGTGGTTTTCTTCACAGTCGAGAAATTGGGTCTGAGAGCTGTCTCAGGTCATGTTCTGGCTGAGAAGTAAGGTCCAGAGCTTAAGCAAAAATGTGTCCTAGGTCAAAGGGTCTGAAAATAGGCTCTTCAAGGAAAGGTTAAAGGGTTCAGTCCCTTTAACCTAAAGGAAGAAAAGATGAAGTGGCTCCTTAATTACCACCATCAGATCCACAAAGATTCCGCTAGAGAGTGTGCAGTGGTTTTCAACTTTCTGTAGAAGACAAGGTGAAATGCAATCCCCTTAAAACAATGGCAAAATGAAGGAGTTTCTCAAGCCTCATTTTGTACAGCATGGGACAGTCTTCAGGGAAAGATTACAGAATTCCCAGCCCCAGCGATCTTTGGAGAGAGATAAACAGCCCTCTAGAATACAGGTGCCATGACCTATAGGAGATCAGCACAACCTCTGGGTCAGGAAGACCTGGGCTAGAATTCCAGCTCTACACAAACCCCAAATATTACCTACCTTTTCACTCTTAGCTTCCTCATCTGTAAATTGCATAATGGCAAAATCTGTAGCACAGTCTTTTGTTGGATTAAATCAAATGAAAAGCCATGTAAATCCCTCAGCCCCAGTGCCTGGTACCCAGCAAATGTTAGCTTCCTCCCCCATTCAGCTAGCAACTGATGAGCAGTTAACCTTGCACACCCTCTGACCACTAAAGAGAAACCTAACTCGAATCCATTTACTAAAGATTTAGCGAGCCCCTCCTTTATGTAAGGTACTAGGGCAGAGGTTTCACTCCCCAGCATCCACTCCCCCTATCTTTGGCACGCCTCCAGCTTTCGTGTGTGGGTGCATGCATCCACCCCAGTCAATTTGGTTTTGCTGGGACTTACTGGGTGACACCTCACCCAGACATTGCCAATCAAAGCATCTGATCGTTCCGTCCAGAGTGATTGGTTCAGGAATGGGAATGTGACCCCATCAGAGGCAGTGAGCCCCAAGGGGCGTTACTTAAGTTTGCTGGACAGCAGACTCTAGCTCCTCCCAAATTCTGGGAGGCTGAAGCTAGCACACCCATCCAACCTCCTCAAGAGCCCGAGAATGACAGCAAATAGAAGAGAGCAAAGCTGAGTCTAGAAACCAGAGAGAATCCAGCTCAATCCCTGGGCTTCTCAGCTATCAGTTCAGTCCAACTCAGTTCAGTCGCTCAGTCGTGTCCGACTCTTTGCAGACCTCATGACCCCATGAATCGTAGCATGCCAGGCCTCCCTGTCCATCACCAACTCCCGGAGTTTACTCAGACTCATGCCCATCGAGTCGGTGATGCCATCCAGCCATCTCATCCTCTGTGGTCCCCTTCTCCTCCTGCCCCCAATCCTTCCCAGCATCAGGGTATTTTCCAATGAGTCAGCTCTTCACATCAGGTGGCCAGAGTACTGGAGTTTCAGCTTCAGCATCAAACCTTCCAATGAACACCCAGGACTGATTTTCTTTAGGATGGACTGGTTGGATCTCTTTGCAGTCCAAGGGACTCTCGAGAGTCTTCTCCAACACCACAGTTCAAAAGCATCAATTCTTCAGCGCTCAGCTTTCTTCACAGTCCAACTCTCACATCCATACATGACCACTGGGAAAACCATAACCTTGACCAGAGGGACCTTTGTTGGCACAGTAATATCTCTGCTTTTTAATATGCTCTCTAGTTTGGTCATAACTTTCCTTCCAAGGAGTAAGTGTCTTTTAATTTCATGGCTGTAATCTCAGCTATATTACCCAGTAAATCCCACTTTTTGTTTAAACCAGCTGAGTTGGGGGTTTATGTTTTGCCAAATGTGTCCAAACTGAGAGAGACTATGTAAAATATACAAAAATAAATTAGGCTGAAAACTTATAAGTTATACATAAGATGTTTACAAAAACAATAATAGTACAGGTCAAGTATTGATTATATACTATTTATCCAGGGCTTATTACATGTCAGACACCACACTAAATTCTTTGCACACATTGATTTATTTAATCCTCATGACAGCTACTTTTATGGAATGAGCAGTGTTTGACTTTGAACTTGAAAAATGGGTAGAAGTGGGGTGGGTGTGAGAGGAGAGAAAAGAGGGTAAGCAGAAGAGGGAACAGATGGAGACAGGAAAACACAGGGACAGTTTAGGGAGCAGCCAGCAGTGCTACTCCTCGGGGCCTGGAGAGCAGGAAGGACAGTAATGTGGAATAAGACCACAAAGGCAGACTGAGGTTCCCACTGGGAACTCGGGAATGTCAAGGCAAGAAGTCTGTTGTTAATACGAGGTTTTTCAAGTAAGGAAGGAAGGGATTCCAATCTGCTCTCACATAGCTTAGATTTACCTGGGGAAAATATTCTTATGCAGGACATAAAGATTGCTACCAGGTGAGTAGAGAAGGAGAAATAACGATTGTGGGAGTATTCACAACTTTTACCCTCATCCCTAACTCTGATAAAGACTGACACTTCCTTTTGAGTCAGCAGTCAAATGCTCTCAACTGTTCAGAGTCTAGGTGATGAGAAAAACACAGCACAGACCATCTGAGATGGTTAGATGGTCTGTAAAGGGTTTAGGTGATGGGCAAGGGAGATGGACAACAGGCTTGAGTTGGAAGTCATGGGGCTGGAATTTGAGGAAGAAAAAAAGAGAGATTTTTAAGGAGCTATCGTCATCCATACGAAGGAAAACGGGAGGGAGGGTTTTTTGAATGTGGTATTGTGAAGTTTCTTGAGAGAAAAAGCCAGTGTTTGAGGCACGTCCTCATAATTACTTTTTCACTTCCAGATTGTAGATGCTGAGACATGTTATCATTAGGAGGAAGCGTTTGTTTTAATATTTACTGAAGAGTATGGCTAACTGACTGAAGATGGGGAAGAGGAAAAAGCATTTGAGTTCAGCTTGAGGGAATACCAGGGATGGGTGCATCCAGGGAATGCTACTCTGAGAAGGTACCCCCAAAAAGTGATAACAGAAGGTGTGGGTATGTCAAAACCATATGAGATGTTCCTCCAAAAGTTAAACCAAGAATTGCCGTATGATCTAGCAATTCCACTTCCAGGTATAGACCCAAGAGAACCGAAAGCAGAGGCTCTAATGCACCCTTGTATCCCAGTGTTCACAGAGCACTGTTCACCAAAGGCAACGTGGAAACAATCCAGAGTCTGGCAACAGGTAACGGCTCAGCAAAATGGGGTATATACAGTGGAATATAGTACTCAGTCTTAAGCAAGGAAGCAAGTTCTGATATACGCTACAATGTGAATAAATCTCAAAAACATTATGCTAAGTGAAATAAGCCAGACACAAAAGGACAAAGAGTGTATGATTCTGCTTACATGAAGTATCTAGTACATGCTAGGGCTTCTCAGGAGGCTCAGCGGTAAAGAATCTGCCTGCCAAGGCAGGAGCCGCAGGAGACTCAGGTTCAATCCCTGAGTCGGGAAGATCCGCTAAGATAACATGGCAACCCAATCCAGTATTCTTGCCTGGAGAACCCCATGGACAGAAGAGCCTGGCAGGCTTCAGTCTACAGGGCTGCAAAAAGTCAGACACAATTGGAGCATGCATGCTTGCAATATGTGCAAGTTCCTGGAAAATAAAGGGTCTTCCCTGGTGGTCCAGTGGGTAAGAATCCTCCTGCCACTGCAGGGATCGAACACTGGTTCCCACTTGCTGTGGGCCAACTAAAGCGTGCGTCACTGCTTCTGAGCCCGCGCCCTGGACCTCACAAGTCACAGCATCTGAGGCCTCGTGGGCAACTGCTGAAGGCCGCACGTCCTAGGGCCTCTGCTCTGTAACAAGAGGGGTCACGACAGTGACAAGCCCATCATCTCAGCTAGGGAGGAGCCCTGGCTCTCTGCAGTCAGAGAAGTCCTGCAAAGATCCAGTGCAGCCAAAAATAAACAAAAAAATTTTTTTTAATTCCATTAAAAAAAAAAAGAAGAGTAAAGGTGACCAGGCCCTGGAGGAGGGGAAGAGGAGATGAGGAGTTATTGTTTAATGGGTACCGAGCTTCTGTTTGGGATGATGAAAAAGTTCTGGAAATGGAATAGTGGTGATGGTTGCACAATGCTGTGATTATTAAGGCCACTGAATTGTACACTTAAAATTGTTAAAATGGTAAATTGTGTGTGGTGTGTATTTTACCACAATTTTTAAAAAGCCACAGGGGATATAAAGCTATTGATGCTGGATTAAGAAGTGGGGGTTGTCTACTGTCCCCAGATAGAAGCCTGGGTCATAAAGGAGAGCTATCAAGGGTTGTCCTAAGGAGATTGATCAATAACCATGAGAGAGAGAAGTCTGGACCAATGCCAGGCGCTTGCCGAGGTGGTGAACTTTTAAACCAGTGCGTGCATGTGTGCTTAGCTACTCAGTCGCACCCGACTCTCTGGGACCCCTTGGACTGTAGCCCACCAGGCTCCTCCGTCCGTGGGATGCTCCAGACAAGAGTACTGGAGTGGGTTGCCATTCCCTTCTCCAAGGGATCTTCCTGACCCAGAGATCGAACCCAGGTCTCCTACATTGCAGGTGGATTCTTTGCCAGCTGAACCACCAGGGAAGTCTTCAAACCAGTAAGAATGGGATAACTCTAAGAGCCAGACAGGGGAGAATTGAAGGGATTTTTGATAACTGGATGGGGACAGAGACACTGGGGAAGCCAGGCATTTCTCATGACTTAAGCATTTTTTTCCCCTTACAAAATATTTGCTGTGGTGCTTAATTTCCATTTTTTTTTTTTTTTACCCAACTAAGTATTTCCTTCCTAAGATTACCTAACTTTACCTTTCTCCACTGCTGCCATAAATAGGATTCATCAACCACAAAGTCGATAGAAAACTGTCAACCTCAGCCGATAAAGAGCACTCAACCATATGGAAAAAAGTGGGCAGTCATGACTCAGGCAAAGTGACTCTGCTTTTCTGAATGGAAAAAACATTCCACACTTTGATTTTGACCAAGAATGTCACTGAATGCAACTCTGAGGTCTGCAAATAAACCTTTTCCCCCCCTTTGGTACTGCAATGCTTCCTATTGCATAACCATATGCTTTGACAAAGAGACAAATGTCAGACTCTCACCTGATCAATATAAAAGTCATCTTACAACCTGTATTTCAGGATCTCCCTTTTTCACTCCTTATGTTTTGTAACCCTACTATTCCAGTAATATTTTAATTTCAATTTCTTTTATATCTTTACACAAAATCCAAAACCAAGTACATGCTTATGTAAAAACCTGAATTCTTCTTACAGGTTCAAAAACAATTTTGCTGCTCCCTCAGACACAGCTTAGATGTATTTTATTATCGAAGGGACCCTGGTGTCTCTTAACCACAAATGAAGTTAAAGCAGTTAACCTGTTTACCCCACTTACCGCCCAATGTCACATCGTGGCAGAGCAGAGTTTTCAAAGACTGGGAAAGAGGGAGGTATGTTTTGGTAATGAGGAGAAAGGTCTGACACCAAACCAGGTTAGTCCCACAGTGAGAGGCTCTGAGCAGATCAAAGAAGCAAAAAGAAGAGAGGATGAGGGGCTTGCAATTGATATGATGCCTCTGCCTACATCACCCCATGTTATTAATCCATGCAAAAGGAAAAGATTAGCTGGGGTGTACCAGACTAGATCCCTCCAACAGCTGGAGGTGTAGGTGATGGTCTTCTCCAAGGCATCTATTCGCATCCACTGATCTTTGCAGAACTTTGGGGGCCTTATAGGAAAAACACTTGAGCCTTGCCACTTCAGGAAGATGCATGTATATTCATTGCACAAATACTTACTGAGTACTTCCTACTCTGCCAGACACTGTGCAAAGTCCTGGGGATAAAACTGTGAAGATAAGAACCCCGTCCTTCAGGAGCCTACAATCTTAGTGGAGGAGACCACAATAAATAGAATAATAAACAAGTAATGTTCATGAGAATTACAATGAACAGAAAGAACAAGAGTGAGGAAGTAAATAGAAACTGCAGCAGGCCACCTCAGATGGGGTGTTCAAGGATGTCCTTAGAAGTGGGTAACATCTGAGCTTGATCATCAAGGATGAGAGAGAGTCAGCCAGTCTCCCCTTGGGGGAAGCGTCCCAGAGCAACACAAGCGCCAAGAGAGACAACAGAACCTGCAGTGGCTGTGACCATGCTACAAGACGATTTGCAGAGCTGGCTAAAGCCATATCTAGAGGATCTTGCAGACCACACAGGGGTGGTCAGAAGCCACAGAAGAGTTTTAAGCAGGAGCCCAGGGCTTCCCTGTGGCTCAGTGGTAAAGAATCTGCCGGCAATGCAGGAGACCCAAGTTCGAGCTCTGGGTCAGGAAGATCCCCTGGAGAAGGGAATGGCAACCCACTCCAGTATTCTTGCCTGGAGAATCCCATGGACAGAGGAGCCTGGTGGACTATGGTCCATGGAGTTGCAAAGAGCTGGACATGGCTTAGCAACTGAAGGATAACATGATTTTATTTACACTTTTAGATGATCACTCTGACTGCTGGGAGGAAATGGAGGTGAAAGTGGAAGCACATTTCCCAGGAAGCCACCAGGATAGCCCAGAGAAGTGATGATGGCAGTTCAGACTAGGGAACAGTTCTCAAAGCAGGGTCCCCAGCACCTGGCAGCTTGTTAGCAATGCAGATTTCAGGCCCTATTCAGCCCCAGTGAATCAGCATCTCTGGGGTGGGGACAAGCCGTGTGCACATTAACAGCTCTTCCAGGCGATTCCTTCATTTATTTATTTTATGTTTCGCTGCACTGGCTCTTCATCGCTGCTCTCAGGCTTTCTCTAGTTGCAACAAGCGGCTACTCCCTAGTTGTGGTGTGTGGGCTTTGCCCTGCGGCAGCTTCTTTTGTTGCAGAGCGCGAACTCGAGGGTGCATGGGTTTCAGGAGCTGCAGCTACTCATTTCACTGGCCACTCTGTAAGGGTCTCTCAATTATTCCTGGCCTCTGGCCTCCTCCACTGCAGTGGGTCACCCCAGAGCACTGCTTTACCCTCCATGCCCTGCAACATCATTAATAAATTCTTAGTTTATAAATTCTTAATTAATTAATAAATTCTTCAGAATAAAATTCAGCTGATTAGATTGATATTCAAGGTCCTATTTTTCCTAACTTGGGCTTCCCAGTGGTAAAGAATCTGCCTACCAGTGCAGGAGACACAAGAGTTGAGAGTTCGGGTCACGAAGATTCCCCTGGAGAAGGAAATGGCAACTGACTCCAGTATTTTTGCCTGGAGAATCCCGAGGACAGAGGAGCCTGGTGGGCTATATTCCAGGGGTCTCAAAGGATCCGACACGACGGAGCAAGTGAAACTGAGCATGCACATTTTACCTAACTTACCTTCTTATACTTTCCAATATATACCTTACACTCAAAAAAGGATGGCCTATTTGTAGTCGCCTGGGCATGCATGTACAGCCTCCCACACCGCCTCTGCCCCAATCTAGAATGCCTCTCCTCTCCACTTTCTCTCCAAATCGTTCCCATCCCTTCAGATCCACTTCTGTCCCCACCTCTCTTGGGAAGTCCTCTTGGACTTTCCTTACCCCCAACGGTCTCTCCCTTCTCTAAATCTTTAACACCCATCCTGTCTGTGCCAGTCATCTGATGCTCCTCACGCACGGCCTAGCATGACTCGTTTCCTGTCCGTGGGCTTGGGCCTTATCACATCAACCAGATTGTAACCCCACTTAGAGCAGATGCCACATTCTACACAGTGATTCACCATGATGATTACGTGACCTCTTAGATCTCCTAGACTACATCGTGGAGCATCACGGAGAGCACAATGTAAACACAGATAAGCAAGGATATAGCACACGGGTCTCACTGTCTGCCCCGTTCGTGGCCCCTTCTGAGAATCTTCTGCATCCCTTCAACCCAAAGCAGCAAGTCCAGCGTGAGAACAGCCGGATGTGGCCTGACGAGGCACTTCCGTCTGAGGTTCTGCCTGAAGAGACACAGGGTGGTCGTCAGCTGGTGGTGCTCCTGGGGCTTGGAGCTCAGGATGGAGGGCTGGACTGGCAGACGTGCTGATCAGGGAGCAAGACGGCCGTGCAGAGGAGACTGGCTTAGGTGGGAGGCCAACAGAGACAGCGACTCTGCAGCCCCTAGAAAGAGAGAGGGACTCAGCTCCTGTGGCCAGCTGGTTCTCAGGGCCCGCCTGTCCCTCAGCAGGAGTGTCCATGAGGTCCCCCTTTACCATATCAGGACGTTAGAGTTCGCTGGGATGGCTTTCTGGTTTTTGCCTGCAAAGGAACTTTGGCTGGAAAAGAGGCGGCACAGGCTGATACGAACTCTACCTTCCGTCCCTGCTGCTCCTCCCAGGATGGCCTCCTCAGGTCCTGCCCTTCCCTTCTTCTAGGACTGTCAGAACAAAGCATGATTACCAGATTCCTAGCATTGAAAACCAAGAAGCAATTGCTCAAATGCTGTCAAAAGTGACATCCACGTTTGAGTGACAATGATGGCTTTGGTCCTGTCCCCATCCACTTCTCTATTTTTAGTTCCGCTCCTGCTCTCTGCAATTACAGTGCCTAGCGCTGAAGCAGTTGCCAGGAGTTATTTAACAAGTACCTTGCCCTTCTTTGAAGACGGTGCTTTGATCCTGAGCTTACATCCTCCTCTCAGTAACAGAGACTTCAGAATGTGCCATTTCACAAAACACTGAGCCTCTTCTGGTGTTTTCTTTGAATGATGGGCTTGAGCCCATGGTCTGATCATGGACATTGGAGCTTATCAAAAAGAAATTACCCCAAACGCAGTGTCTTCACCTATTTTCCCTCCATCTCTAAAACGGGACTAACATGCCCAAGTTTTCTCAAAAAGGCCAGGAAATGAATCAATATAATGGGTGGAAGTGAAAGTATGAAAGTCACTAAGTCACTCAGTCGTGTCCGACTCTTTGTGACCCCATGGACTGTAGCCCACCAGGCCCCTCTGTCCATGGGATTCTCCAGGCAAGAATACAGGAGTGGGTTGCCACTTCCTTCTCCAGGGAATCTTTCCCACCCAGGGACTGAACCTGAGTCTCCTGCATTGCAGGCAGACTCTTTCCTGACTGAGTCAGCAGGGGAGCCCCATAATGAATGGAAAGAACTTTGTAAATACATTCCACATAGTGTTATTCTTCTAATTACCCATGTCCACTTATCTTCAGTAGATCATTCAAGGTGTAAGTGTTATTTATGTTCAAAGAACTAGGAAACACTCAGAGCTGTGTTAGGATGCAGGGGCTCCTGGAGTCCCCTACTAAATAACACTGATGGACATGTTGGAGTGGACACCCCCGCATGCACATGTATTTATCTAATACTGGAATTTTTTACATCAAGTGCAAATTATTTAACCCATCAGAAAATCCTGTGTATAAATTAGGGATCAATCAAGGGTAGGAAAACTGGCGAACCACACCTGCAGGAGAGTGAAGAAAGCCAGATAGGGGAAGAGAATTTGGACTTTATTTCATCGCAACGAATGCCTCCGTGGATCCCGAGGACACTGGGCTGACCCTGCAGACTTGTCCCAAGCGAAGCCAAGAGCAGAACTCTGTACCCCCACCTGTCAGTCACTGGGTACCAGCTGCCCCCAGGAAGGGGTATCGCCTTCATCCGAGAGCTATTCCGGGGAGGGGCTACTCAGGCCAGCTGTCGGCTGGGGAACGAGCTTGAAGCAGATGCGGAGGCAGGGGCCGCAAGGACCTGAGCACAGTGCACCAGCTGTCACAACGCGCCAGAGCCACCTTTGCGTCTTTTCATGTGTCAATGACTTAAGCAACTCGTAAGGAATTCCCTGAAGAAAAGCTGGTCTTCACAATGGTTTTCTTGCTCCAAGGACACGCTGTAGGGGATGGAGCATACCTCGGACTCCCTGGTATCTGACCCACGGGGCTACCAGGAGAATCTGCGGCAGGACACAGGAAAACTCCAGACATGACCCTGCGCCTGCTCCCCAGCCGACAGCACACACCGCCGGCTCCTTAACCCACAGACTCACATTTCTCATCACAGGTATTTCATTCCAGGAATGAGGTCCTGGCCTTAGCTCAGCTGAAGGGGTTATTTTGCTTTTCATGTTCGCCATCTCCTCTAGTACGTACACCTAAGAGCCAACAGTGTTATTACTTCAAAAAGGCTTATGGCTATTAGCCTGAAATTAAAAGGTATTATCAGAAACAACTGGGAGAATTAAAAGATCAAAAATAACATTTGAAACCTTTGCAATTCCCCCATTAAATGACAGGATGTTCTAAAACTCATCTCTACTCCATTTTGCAGGAGGAACTCCTCCCAGGCTTTCTTAAACTTTTACACACATTTATTCCTTGCAACATTATTATTAAACTTACTGAAATATGTTGTAGAGAGATACACCTTTAATCTTTATCAAAACTATGTATTTCTTCTAAGTCCTGAGGAAAGGCATTCTCTCTCACCTAATGAAATTGTAAAGTGGCAGCTCTAATGGCCTCTGTGTCCTGTCTTGCTGTCCCGTCTAGCTCAGAAATTAATCAGTTCAAGAAGACGTATTAACTTCCTGGTTAATTCAAAGATCGGATTCTCTGATTTTTGTTCACCTATAATGGACAATGTGTCCGAGTTATTATCTCCTAAGAGGATCACCATTTAAGCTTTTCCTGGATGCTCAATTCTCCTTTGTCCATTTGCTAGCATTTTTATCTTCAACCAGGAAAAAAAATGTACATTGTCGTACATTCGTGGTTTGGCAGATTATAAGTGATCATTGTTCCTTTCTCTTTGTGATGTTCTTCAGATTTTTAAAAGTGAGTTTAACAAGTGCTTTGAGTTTCCACGGCCCTTTCCGAATTATCACCATCATAATTGCTGATGTGCCTCATTGACAGACAAATAAACATTTATCTTTTTTGCCTGAGTATGAAACCAGTCCCTGCCCGCACTTGTTGGTATGGACAAATTCTCACTAACGTGTGAGGCTGTAAAAGTTACTGGTTAATAGCGTGGATTCTTTTTTTTCATTGAAGTTGATTTACAATGTTGTGCTAGCTTCAGGACATGTGCAGTGATCATACCTGAAGTGTCAGCATCCAGCCCAAGGCTCTCTTCAAAGAGGGCACTCAGATGTTTATGGCAAATGAATGGATAGTTTAATTGGCTTGGATATCATCTTTGGGGTGCCTGTGAGTGTGATATACAACATGATCCCATATGAACTAGAAGAGAATGATTACGCCAAGTGATCCAGACACATAGATATCGTCTTTTTCAGATTCTTTTCCCATATAGGTTATTATAAGGTATTGAATATAGTTCCCTGTGTTACACAGTAGGTCCTTGTTGTTTATCCATTTTACTTTATTTTAAAAGAGGGAAGGAGACACAAGTTTGGGGGTGTTTTTTCTGGTGTGGTGTTGTTTGGTCGCTGAGTCAGTCATGTCCCACTCATTGCAACCCCATGGATTACAGCCCACCCGGCTCCTCTGTCCAAGGGATTTCCCAGGCAAGAATACTGAAGTGGGTTGCCGTCTCCTTCTCCAGGGGGTCTTCCTCACCCAGGGATCGAACCTGTGTCTCCCGAGTTGTAGGTGGGTTCTTTAACACTGAGCCGCCTGGGAAGCCCCTGTTTATCCATTTTATACAGAGTATTGTGTATAAATTAATCCCTAACCCCTAATTTATCCCTCCCCTACTTTCCTCTTGGTGATCATACGTTTGTTTTCTACGTCTGTGAGTCTATTTCACTTTTGTAAATACACTCATTTGTATTATTTTTTTAGGTTCCACATGTTAAGCGATATGGCACATTTGTCTTTTCCCACCTGACTTACTTCACTCAGCGTGATTAATCTCTAGGTCCATGGATTCTTGAGCTGGATTGCCTGGTTTCAAATTCTACCTCTGCCACTTAGCTCTGGAAAAAACCACAACTTCTTTGTGCCTTCCCGGGTATAAAATGAGAATATCTATTCACAGGGTTACTTAAAATTTTTAAGTTTTAAAAATTTTAATTAAAATTAAAACTGTTAGAGTTAACTCGGTTAAAAGCAGGGTCTAACGTGTGATCTACATATTTTTATATGTGTGCATGCATATGTATACCAGCTATTTTTACTAGTATTGCTTATATATACTGGTAATAGTAGTAGTATTGCTATACTATTTTTAACAGAAAACCCAACAACCCAAATTTAAAATTATTATCAATTATATAGCTAAATTATGGTATCTGTCAATAACAGCACAAAATTTATTGTGACGTAATCATTCTCTTCTATTTCAGATGGGATCATGTTCTATATCACACTCCCAGGCACCCCAAAGATGATATTCAAGCTAATTAAACTGTCCATTCATTTACCATAAACATCTGAGTGCCCTCTTTGAAGAGGGCCTTGGGCTGGATGCTGACACTTCAGGAGTGATCACTACACGTGTCCTGTCCTCAGAGCTCCGTTCCTCCCAGCGGTCCACAAGCACCAGCCCTCCTGAAGTCAAAGAGTGAAACTTCAAGCACACTTTCTTATCTCATGTTTATTCTTAAGCAGTCATTATTAGCAAATCTTTATATCCTGTCATGAAGCTTCCTCTCGGGTCACTGAAAGCTTAAAGGAGATAGATATTCCACATTAGAGAGCGAGAAGAGATTCCCAAGAAAGACTTCAGCAGGTGTGGTGGTATTTTTCTACAAAATCATTGTGATATCTCCACTGATACCTTTTTCTGGGCAGGTGCTACATTATTAGACCCCTTTTACACATGTGCACCCAAAGAGGACTGACAGAACTAGTCTCCCCACTCCAGGCTTCCCAGGTGGTGCTAGTGGTAGAGAATCTGCCTGCCAGTGAGGGAGATGTAAGAGACACGGGTTCAATCCCCGGGTCAGGAAGATCCCCTGGAGGAGGGCGTGGCAAACCACTCCAGTGTTCTTGCCAGGAGAATCCCCCGGATAGAGGAGCCTGGCGGGCTACAGTCCAACTCCATATCATTCCTTGGATAATGGTTTGCTTTCACAAAATTACTTGTTCACTCTGATGACTCCCTAGTGTTTATTGGGTATATAACGAATTAAGTCATCTGCACAAATTCCATACTTATTATGTGATAAAAAATTATACCATATAAAGTGCAGGAGATAAAAATATCAAAAGTGGTGTTAACCAAAATTTATAATTAAAAAAGAATACAAAAGTCATTACAGCACATTGGAACTAATCAGGGACAGTTTTTAAAAAGTGAATTTTAAGCCAGAAAAGTTACATGCATGGACTGGTGATATTAAAAGCAGACAAGGGGGTTGTGGTATCCAACAAGATACAGAGGAAGGCATTTGAAAATCTGTGCATACACGAACACACACACTCACACACACTCCTCTGTCCTTCCCAAACTCGTGTGCATGTATCAGCAGAGATAGTTCGGTCAATGAGCTTGATAGATGGCTGCGGAGCACGGGCCACCTGGCTGCACGGGAACCCATGATGGTGTGGTCCCAGCCGAGAAGGAACTTTTCAAGCTTCCCAGGTGCCTGGAGCCGGGCCTCCCTGGGCACACGGATCCCTGGGCGCCCGGTGGAGCTCTCAGCCATCAGGCGCTGGAAGCATCTGTCCTCGACCACCGATAGTCGAGGTGACCCTCGACTCTGGTAACGCTCTCAGGGCCTGTTGCCTGGGGAGTGCTCCCTAAAACAATCCAGAAAGAATTTCAGCACTGCCCATCCGGAAATCTGATGCAGGGAGCTCCTAAGGGGTGTGAAAACTGCCCTCCTGTGGCCACAGTATGGGAAAGAATCCAGGAGAAACCACACAGCAAGAGGGCTCAGGTTAAGAGCTCAGAGAGCCAAACATCTTGCTCGAGTGCTCGCCGTAGGCCAGCAGAGCCTGAGAACTCTCTGGAAGCTATGATGAAGGCCAAGAAGCAAATGTCTACAGCAGCAGGCAGACAAGCTGGCGACAAGAGCAACGTGGCGCATCTGAGTATAGGACCAGAAAGGCTTCCAGCAGTTCCTGTGTGGGCAGGCACTGTGGCCAGACATCAAAATCCATGCCTTTCTGCGATCTCAGGACAGAGAGCAAGTTCAAGGTCTTTCAACCAATTCTTTGGTCTTCATAGAACTTCTACTTAAAACATCCCTTCATTATCTATATATATACCTGGACCCAGTGGTCACTTACCTTGAGAGTTAAGTTCCCAGGGCTTGGATCAAAGCAAACAAACCGGCATCTCCCACCCCCTCTGCCCCCTAAGGAGCTGTCCTGAAAGAATGATCTGTGTGTCAATGAGCCACGCCGGAGAGTGGCTCATACCTGGAGATGAATCCCGTCCCTCCATCGGGCTGGTCTGACGGGCCAGCCTTTCAGGGACAAATCTATGCACCTGAACCTCCTCTGACCTTGAACTTCCACTCCAAGGCTGCCCCAGTCAACCTGGTGTAGGAAGACGGAGAAACCCAGTCACTTTGGCATTTTCCCAGCCTCCCTAGGTTAGACTTGATCCTGTATTATCTCTCTGCTCATTCATTCACTCATCCATCCATTCACTTTTTAACTGGAATACAAGCTTCCCAACCTGGTGCTAGTTTCTGCGGCACAACACGAATCAGCTGCGTGTGTCCGTGCATCCGCTTCCTCCGACGCCTCCCTCCCAGCCCTCGAGGCCCTCGCGGGGCGCTGAGCCAGGCTCCCCGCGTTACACTGCGGCTTCCCACTAGCTGCCGGTCTTCCACAGGGCAGTGGATAGATGTCAGTGCTACCCTCTCGATTCGTCCCGTCGTCTCCTTCCCCCACCCTGCGTCCGCAAGTCCATCCTCCAAGTCTCCACTGCTACCCTGCAAATGGGTTCATCAGTGCCGTTTCTCTAGATCCCATATATGTGCGTTACTCCACCATACTTGATCTTCTCTTTCTGACTTAACTCTGTATGGCAGACTCTAGGCTCGTCCCCATCACTACACATGAGCCAATTTTGCTTCTTTTTATGCATTCATTCACTTAAAGGGCTCATATACAGCACTCACTAAGGGCAGGACACTCCTCTAAGTACTTTAGGGATTAACCCATTTACTGCTTACAGTTCCCTGTCGGTGCTGCAGCTTCTGCACACACATACACACACACATATACACATGCACACACATGCACACAGACACACACATGCACACACATACATACACACACACATGCATACACAGACGCACACACATACACACATGCACACACATGCACACAGACACACACATGCACACACACACGCACACATGCACACATGCACACACATGCGTACACACATACATGTACACACACGCACACATACACACATGCATACACGCACACACATGCACACACGCAAACACACATGCACACACATACACACAGACACACACATGCACACACATATACACATGCACACACATGCGTACACACACACACATACACAGACGCACACACATACACACACACACACACACGCACACACACATACACACACATGCACACACACACGCACACATGCACACACACATGCACACACACGCACACACATACACACATGCACACACATGCGTACACACATACATGTACACACACGCACACATACACACATGCATACACGCACACACATGCACACACGCAAACACACATGCACACACATACACACAGACACACACATGCACACACATATACACATGCACACACATACATACACACACACGCATACACAGACGCACACACATACACACATGCACACATACACACACGTCCTTTGCCCCTCAAGTGTTTCTACTTCTTTGTCTGTGCCTCTATGTGATCGTACATCATGCCCTTATTTATGTGTCTGCATTCTCTCGAACTGGATTAACAGCTCCTACAGACGAGAATGCTCTGCGGACACTTACCCAAATGCAGGGACTAGCAGGGACATCAACAGCTAAGTTCCCTTCTGGGAAATTGCTGAAGAGGGTGCCGCTGGCTGATGCTGTAGCTTCCTGAGGGTAAAATAGCTGGCTCCCCTTTCTCTTTTGGGGGGTGTCTGTCTAAACCATCATCACTGTTTCAGGTTCTGCTGTTTCCACACACTCCCTCTCCCACACAGGTAACTCAGCATTGCTGGGATCCCTGGAAAGATGTCATTTTTCCGGTCAAATTACAGGACACTGTGGATGAGGGGCCATAGAGTTTGCTCCTACATCCAGGCCTGGCTTCACCACACACAGCTTTACCGTGGCAGGAAAATTCTCTTTATGGAGTTCTGAGTGCAGCAGTCTGGCCATTGGGGGCTTGACAAATGTTTTTTTCATGATACTGAAGCTGATATTCAGAGGAACAAAATATTTCCTGGAACAAAGGGGTACATTGTGAGTGAATTCACCTTTTATTATGAGCTGTCGGGCCACCAGATCCCTCTGTGCCCAGCATACAAGGAAAACAGACCACAAACACGAATGCAGGACAGGACATGCAGAGACTGGGACCACAGCACCGAACTCCTCAGCGCCAAAATGCGTCTACCGTGCAAAACAAGCCCCACATTCAATAACCAAGTTGAGGAACTGTGAACAGACGTGAAGGATCAGGAACTCACAGACCGGCCCGAGCGAAAACTCCCAACTGATTCCAGCTCAAAGCAAGTGTTTATTCAAAAACACTAATTAGCAGGCAAAATGCGGGTTCATGAAACAGCACTCTCCAGAAAGTGAGGAAGGATGGAGAACGCGGGGTGGGGGCAGTGGGGGGAGGTAAGACCATTTCCCTAGTGAGAATGATGAGAGAATTGCTTGCTCAAGGGCAAATTTTATGGAAAATCATGATCCAGTGCTAACAGAGGAGAAACCTTTCCAAAGAGTTAATGGAGCAGTTAGAGAAATTCAGGTTCAGTAAATCATGAGGACTGGGAGTATTGATCTGAACATCCTGGTGGATGAAAATATGGAGCTGAGCTGCTGACCAAACTGTATAATAGAACAGCTCTTCCACAGAGGATGCGGATTTTTAGTTGCTGAGCTGATGCTGCAGTCTTGCCCACCCAACTCTCCCTCTCAAGCTGGTTCTCCTAAAAAAAAAATGCTTTCCACTCCATCCTGGAAGTTGGTCGACTAACCTCCCACTCATGTAACTGCCCTTCTCATCTCTGATGAGTTCCAAATCTACACCCTCCAGCCCAAGCTCTCATCTGACCTCCAGGGGGACAGCTCCAGGTCTCTCGGGGAATCGGGTAATTCACTGTCACAACGAAATTGCCACTCACCCTGCCCAGAGCCCTCACCACCAGCATCAACGAGAAAACAAAGCAATCAAATAAACCATAAACCATTTCAATCATGTTTCCTGTCTGCCAACTTTGAAAATATGGGTTTACCCATATTTTCCCTTTTTTCCCTCCCTTTTTTCAGCTCCTCTACCCAAACTGTCAATAATATCAGCATTTCACCTTGGCCAGTTGTTCCAGTGATTTCTCTAATTCTGTTATGCCATGTTGAGAATGAGAATAAGAGACTGACATGAAGACTGACCAAAAACCATGTGTGTGGAACACTCAGGGCGATACCAGGCATTTCATTACTACACACAAGCCAGCACTGGCATTGCAGGAAAATATTTATTCAATTCTTCCCTCTAGACACTCCACCAGCATCACATCAACACCTTCCTTGCCTCAGCCATTGGAATTTGGGATGTTAAGTTTCCCAGCCTTTAAAGCCAGGAGACTCCTAAGAGAAATAAAGACCAGTCCTTGCTGCTTGCCACAGTCTGGTGGGAATTAAAAAAAAATAGATACCAAGCCCCTACCCCAGACTTACAGAATCTCACACTTGGGGGAAGGTGTGCCTAGAAGCAGTTTGCTTTTTTCAGCAGCCTCTCTGGGTCTTCTGCTGCAAAGTCAGGTTTGGGAACCACTATATAAGACAAGGCTATTGAGTATTCTCATTCTACAGATGAGGATACTGAGGTAGAGAGAAATTAATAAGAGACTGAATTAAGGACACAGAGCTGGGAAGTAGCAGAGCCAGGAGGGTCCAAATCAATGTCAGCACCGTTCTACAGGTCAAATGTTATTCAATCTTACCAAAGTAATAACTTGCTGGCCAGTGTTACATGATCAGGCTGATCTCCTGCATCAGGCACAATCTTGGCTCTAGGATGCCAGAAATAAGAGTGCTAGAGCTCTTTTGGATATCTGGTCAACCTTACAGACTGGATGGACTAGAATAGTACCATGAAGGGAAGAAACGAGTTCAGGTTTGGACTTTCATCCAAATAGTATTGCAGGCAGTGGACTTTCTTCAAGGAAAACCATACAAATCATAGGGATAAGTGTGGGGACCCAAGGCAGGGGTCCTTCCCATGGGTAAGAGGAGTACCATCTCGTCAGTTGGTTAATAGTTGGGGATCTATGGAAGAGTACTTCAGAGTCACTTTTCAAAGCTTTATATAGATGCCTGGCCAACTGCATTATATGTTAAATAAGTAGGAACTTGGAGGCATTAAAAATTAATAGGAAGCTGTATGAATAATGAATCTGTGGCAGTGTATAAATTGATCATACATTACCTCCAGGTTAGGCAATGCATTTTGGAAATGGTACAAGCTATGTGAACTTACAGAGTTTTCACTGGTGGCCTGAGAAGAGGAACAAAGGAGAAGGTAAATGAAATCTGGGCTGAATGAAGGCTGCACAAGTTACTTATGCTTTGAAGCAATGTATCTAGGGATCCCCGCATACCCTGTCCCCAGAGACATGTACCACAGCCCTGAGCCTCTGAACCCAAATTGCAGAGGCTGATTCCAATCTCCTATGACAGAGAGATCCCTTAGGATACAAGTAAAGCAGGCTATAAGTAAAGGTTACAAGTACCCCTTGGGTTACAAGTAAAGCTAAAAGCAAAGGAGAAAAGGAAAGATATACCCATTTCTTTGCAGCCAAATATGCAGAAGCTCTATACAGTCAGCAAAAGCAAGACTGGGAGCTGACTGTGGCTCAGATCATGAACTCCTTATTGCCAAATTCAGACTTAAATCGAAGAAAGTAGGGAAAACCACTAGACCATTCAGGTATACCCTAATTCAAATCCCTTATGACTATACAGTGGAAGTGAGAAATAGATTTAAGGGACTAGATCTGATAGACAGAGTACCTGATGAACTATGGACAGAGGTTCGTGACATTGTACAGAAGACAGGGATCAAGACCATCCCCATGGAAAAGAAATGCAAAAAGGCAAAGTGGTTGTCTGGGGAGGCCTTACAAATAGCTGTGAAACGAAGAGAAGCGAAAAGCAAAGGAAAAAAGGAAAGATATTCCCATTTGAATGCAGAGTTCCAAAGAATAGCAAGGAGAGATAAGAAAGCCTTCCTAAGCGATCAACGCAAAGAAATAGAGGAAAACAACAGAATGGGAAAGACTACAGATCTCTTCAAGAAAATTAGAGATACCAAGGGAACATTTCATGCAAAGATGTGTTCGATAAAGGACATAAATGGTATGGACCTAACAGACGCAGAAGATATTAAGAAGAGGTGGCAAGAATACACAGAAGAACTATATAAAAAAGATCTTCATGACCCAGATAATCACGATGGTGTGATCATTCACCTAGAGCCAGACATCCATGGATGTGAAGTCAAGTGGGCCTTAGAAAGCATCACTACAAACAAAACTAGTGGAGGTGATGGAATTCCAGTTGAGTTATTTCAAATCCTGAAAGATGATGCTGTGAAAGTGCTACACTCAATATGCCAGCAAATTTGGAAAACTCAGCAATGGCCACAGGACTGGAAAAGGTCAGTTTTCATTCCAATCCCAAAGAAAGGCAATGCCAAAGAATGTTCAAACTACCACACAATTGCACTCATCTCACATACAAATAAAGTAATGCTCAAAATTCTCCAAGCCAGGCTTCAGCAATACATGAACCGTGAACTTCCAGATGTTCAAGCTGGTTTTAGGAAAGGCAGAGGAACCAGAGATCAAATTGCCAACATCCACTGGATCATTGATAAAGCAAGAGAGTTCCAGAAAAACATCTATTTCTGCTTTGTTGACTATGCCAAAGCCTTTGACTGTGTGGATCACAATAAACTGTGGAAAATTCTGAAAGAGATGGGAATACCAGACCACCTGACCTGCCTCTTGAGAAACCTGTATGCAGGTCAGGAAGCAACAGTTAGAACTGGACACAGAATAACAGACTGGTTCCAAATAGGAAAAGGAGTACGTCAAGGCTGTATATTGTCACCCTGCTTATTTAACTTATATGCAGAGTACATCATGAGAAATGCTGGGCTGGAAGAAGCACAAGCTGGAATCAAGATTGCCAAAGCCTTTGACTGTGTTTATCACAACAAACTCCAGAAAATTCCTAGAGATGGGAATACCAGACCACCTTACCTGTCTCCTGAGGAATGTGTATGCCAGTCAAGAAATTAGAGGATTCTAACTGTATGTAATTAAAAATGGACATAGAACAACACACTGGTTCCAGATTGGGAAAGGAGTATGTCAAGACTGCATATTGTCACCCTGCTTATTTAACTTAAATGCAGAGTACATCATGCAAAATGCCAGACTGGATGAAGCACAAGCTGGAATCAAGATTGCCAGGAGAAATATCAACAACCAGAGATACACAGATGATACCACCCTTAAGGCAGAAAGCATAGAAGAACTAAAGAGCTTCCTGATGAAAGTGAAAAAGGAGAGTGAAAAAGTTGGCTTAAAACTCAACATTCAGAAAACTAAGATCATGGCATCTGGTCCCATCACTTCATGGCAAACAGATTGGGAAACAGTGGAAACAGTGAGAGGCTTTATTTTGGGGGGCTCCAAAATCACTGCAGATGGTGACTGCAGCGATGAAATTAAAAGACACTTGCTCCTTGGAAGAAAAGCTATAACCAACCTAGACAAGCATATTAAAAAGCAGAGACATTCCTTTGCCAACAAATGTCCGTCTAGGCAAAGCTGTGGTTTTTCCAGTAGTCATGTATGGATGTGAGAGTTGGACCATAAAGAAGGCTGAGCACCAAAGAATTGATGCTTTTGAACTGTGGTGTTGGAAAAGACCCTTGAGAGTCCCTTGGACTGCAAGATCAAACCAGTCCATCCTAAAGGAGATCAGTCCTGAATATTCATTGGAAGGACTGATGTTGAAGCTGAAACTCTAATACTTTGGCTCCTGATGTGAAGAGCTGACTCATTGGAAAAGACCCTGATGCTGGGAAGGACTGAAGGCGGGAGGAGAAGGGGACGGCAGAGGAAGAGATGGTTGGATGGCATCACTGACTCAATGGACATGAGTTTGAGTAAACTCCGGGAGTTGGTGATGGACAGAGAGGCCTGATGTGCAGCAGTCCATGGCATCGCAGAGTCAGACGGGACTGAGCAACTGAACTGAATTGAACTGAGGGCTTCCCAGGCAGCACAGTGGTAGAGAATTCGCCTGCCAATGCAGGTGACGCAAGAGAGGTGGGTTCAATTCATGAGTCAGGAAGATCCCCTGGAGGAGGAAATGGCAACCCACTCCAGTATTCTTGCCTGGGGAATCCCATGGACAGAGGCACCTGGAGGGCTACTGTCGGTGGGGTTGCAAAGAGTCAGACATTACTGAGCAACGCACACCCATGCTGGTAATTTTCCATGCTTCCTTTTCATCCTACCAGTATCCAGTTACTTGGTCATCTCCTTCTCTGTCTCTCTGTCTCTCTCACACACACACAAACACACAGACACACACACACACACACGCACGCAATGCTGGCATATGCTGGCTTATAGAGTTTTAGATACTATGTTGGCGCAACACGAAACAAGCAGACCAAAAAAAAGAGCATTTCCTGCAAATTAAAGACCTGCAGAGCCTGGTAACACAGGTGATGGGGTGAACATTTACAAAGTCTGCCTCTCAACACTGCTTCTTTGATGCACTTTATTTTGCCCTAAAGGAATTTCATGGTAATGAAATCTGTACTCAGAAATCAAGCCTTCCTAACTAGAGATACCTTGGGACTGTTTCTTCTCTGCTGTGTAGCTGTGGGTGGCATGACCCTGTTACTGAGTGTGTGTTGGGGTGGGCGGAGGGGGGGGGGAATGTTGCTATCGATGTATGATCTAAGTCTGCTTTGAAAGCTGATCCCATGGGGTAAAGTAAGATACAGGTCTAATTTGATGAGACAGTAAATTCTGACCTGTCTTACCTAACAGAATTCTGGTGCTTGTTTTTTCATTATAAAGATTTGGGGTAATAACTTTATTTAGAGCTTGCTTTTCTCCCCCACTGGATTTCTAGCAGAAAGTCAAAGATCCCGATTTACAAACAGAGGTTTCTTAAGTACTATTTTTAGAACAATGCTGTACCAGATTTATAAGGGGGGTTAGGGGGAGAAACTACAGTCACTTTCGAGCAAAGTAGCATTTCACTGCATAATAATGAAGTACTAATTGCTCTTTGTCATCACTTTTTATGCAAATTGCCCTGGAGCATTTGCCCAATATGCATTTTACATTTTAACAAAGAAAGTGGAGTCTTGACAAACAAGAATAGTATACCCAAGCAAAAATAAAAATATCAGCTATAAAATAAAACTGCTTAAGGTGCATTCTCTATGGGTATAAATTTTTCTATTATATCATTCCCATTATTAGATCTATTTGACCAATAAGATTTCTTTGAATCTAAAATAGCAGTTTATGTGTCAGGCAAGAAATAAGTTGGTGGGCAAAACCTGCATATTTTGCTTATCATACAATTTGCAATGGAAGTTTGATGTGAAAATTATGTTCCCAGCAGAATTTAAATAGACCAGGTCAAAATCTAGACTGTCAAAAGAATCCAGTTGTGTCAAAGCATTTATAACTGGCACAAATCTCACTATTTTAGAGGTTTCGGTTATTCTAATGGTCCCTATTTTCATAGAGACAGTCATCAGCGTTATAAAAAAAAAAACATGATTTGCATATCACAAATGGGTAGGGAGGTTAAAACATATCTCAGGATGTGTGCGTTCAAATTCCAGTTTGGAGACAGTTACTAGTCGCTATCTTGGTGACCATCAGGCAGTAGAGGAAAAAAAAAAGAGAGAAATGTGATTTATAAGATTTCTGAGACCTTCAGAGTAATCTAAAATTCAAACCTGGTCTTCTAGGTCATTATGAAGATATATTTGTCAAGGTAAGAGGATAGAACATATTTTATTTAACAGTCTGCTAGTTTGATCTATACCATTTAAATATTTAAACATATGGTATGTGGCCTCCATTTGTACTGTTGCCCTAGGCTCCACAAATGTTCGAGGCAGGCCTACTTCCTAGAACCACTCCTCCACTTCCAATTCACAAGCTTCCATCAAATCTGGACCT
Source organism: Muntiacus reevesi (assembly GCF_963930625.1). Taxonomy (NCBI): domain Eukaryota; kingdom Metazoa; phylum Chordata; class Mammalia; order Artiodactyla; family Cervidae; genus Muntiacus; species Muntiacus reevesi. The sequence continues at coordinate 55,989,177 of NC_089267.1, forward strand.
GCTTATTCTAAAAATAGAATACAATTGACTCAAGGCAACTGATGTCCAGAGCTATCACGATGCCATTCGGTAAATCCATACTTTGCAAATCAAAAAATACATTATGTGACAAGGTACACCGTTTACAGAGAAAAAGAGGATTTCTTTCCAGATGTGCAGAAATGAGCTGTTGCCTTACTAAATGGCCATTGTAGCGTATTCTTTCCAAAGTAGGGTAACTCCTGGAATGATAAAGAATAACGGGAAGCCTGTTTAATTCCAGACTTCTAAGCCGTTTACAGTCCTAAAGTCATCAGTCCACAGTCCCTTCTTCTGCGCTGGATCCACAAGGTGTGAGACACTCACTTTCACAAGCACCCAGGCCTGGAGACGTATTGCCTAAAGTCACGGCGTGAGTCAGGGGGCGAGCGGAGTGCAGAATCGCTCACGGTCCCAGACACCCTCCATTAGACAACCCGATTATGAGATGAAATACGGGTAAACACAAGCTTCTGTACCCAGGAAATGCACTGTGAAGGGCATAATGAATTACTTATGCTGCGTGGTGTATGTATAAATCATATTAAAGCATGCTGAATGGTACATTATCATGCTTCTATTTTGCATTACAAAAGTAACTAATGTAAGCTGCAAAGTGTACTTTTAATCCATTATTCATTTCTAAAAGTAGTCAGACCACTATTCAAGAACCATAAAAGGCTACCAGGATAAGCAAACCTGCTTTTCAATGGATGAAGATGAAACAGCAAGATTTTAAAATCAATTTCAAATTAGTCAGGCTGTATTTATCAAAACTTGTATCAAATCTATGCATTCCCAGTTCAGATGGAGGAATCATGACAAACCATAACTTTTTCTACCCTCCCCCCCACACACAAAAATTTTATTTCTCCAGTCCAGCATCAATATAATTACTTTCATTATGTGTGATTCTCTGATACTGTTTATTTTACCTCATTTTTAATGTTCACACTGGTTCAAAACACATTTTTAGTTTTCCTTCTCATTTGGGTTCAGCTCTGTACACTCTAGTTTTTCCACAGGGGCTGCCTCAAGGAGCTAGCACGTTTTCTACAAACTTTCCCTAACACAAAAGCAAGAACTTGGGGTGTCTCTATCAAGCCCCCAGCACTCCATATAGAGCACCCTGCAAAAGCCTTTTTAGTCAGGGTTCAAAATCCAGGAGCCATAGAAGAAAAGGCTGATACACATTGATACAAAAGCAACATACACAGGAAACCCAAGTGACAAACTAGGAGAATGTTTGCAACCTGCATCACAGAGAGGCCAGCCACTTAACGTGTCATCAGTTTCAGAAATTGAGAAGGACTTCCCTGGTGGCACTGGGTAAAAATCTGCCTCAGAAGCCAAGCACCACAAAGACGAATAGCTCTCGCTCACTGCAACTAGAGGAAGAACTTGCAGAGCAAGGAAGACCCACTGTGGCCAAAAAGAAATAAATAATTGCTTTTAAAACTATTAAAAAGAAAGAAAAAGAAATCGAGAAAAGTCCAACAGTCTAACTGAACAAAAGTAATGAACAAAAAATGTACAGAGGGGGAAATACAAATGAAATACATATGAGAAAACTTGCCACGTCACTCGTAAAGTTCAATTCAAATTAAAGCTTCACAATGAAACCATTTCAAATTGGCAAACATTATAACTGTTGACAGGGCTGTAGGGGAAATAAACACATATGCTGGTGGGACTGCCAATTAGACTAAATCTAGTGGATGGCAGTGGGGCAGTCCTTATCAGAGTTACTTGTTTCGACCAGTAATCCCACTTCTGGGAATTTATCCTACATAGAGATTCATCTGTATCCTTATGAAATGATATATATGCAAGGTTACTCTCTACAACATGGTTTGTAGCAGCAACACTTAGTCCATTAATACATGTGATGGCTAATTTTATATGTCAGTTTGACTGGGCCACAGGCGGCAAATTATTTGATCAAATGCTATTCTGAGTATTCCCATGAGGCTGTTTTTGGATGAGATCTGAAGCAGGAGATTGAACAAAGCAGACTGCCCTCCCCAGTGTGGGTGGGCTAGTTGAAAGTCTGAACAGTACCTATTAGAAACAGTACTCACTACAGAAACACAAGTGGGGATGACCTTGGTGAGACCTAGGACACATTAACTAAATAACTGTTATGAATAGATCAAAATCTATTAAATGCTCGCCTTTACATGAAAAGGGAGATAAAGATACATATTGGTAATTGCTTATATTCACATTAAGACATATTGAAACACAAAAGCAGTAAATAAGATCGTTTCACTAGGGTCAGAGTGAACCAGGATATATATGCATAATGAGACACTTTTTCAATCCTTTTGCTTTTTGAATCATGTGAATATATTTCTTATTCAAAAAAGCTAAAATAAAATTTAAAATAACTGATAGCGTTTCTTGATCACATCACCCTAACTGGCTTCTTTTTTGGCACCATCACCATCGGAGATATTCTTGTTTAGTTACTAGTTTCCCTGTTCGCTGTGCTTTAGGACAGAGGTCAGCAAAGTATGGCCCATGAGCCAGAGTCAACCCATATCTTATTCTGGAAATAACGTTTCAGCAATAAACAGCCATGCCCATTCATTTTCGTATTTCTCAGGCTGCTCTTTTGCTACAGGGGCAGAGGTGAATGGCTGTGACTGAGACCATATGGCCCCAAAGCCTAAAATATTTGCCATCTGGCCTTTTCCAGAAAAAGTTTGCTGACACTTGCTCTAGAACTCGAATTCCTTCTTAACAGAATGTGAGGTAAGGGTTTCCCAGGTGGCAGGTGGCAAAGACCCTGCGTGCCAGTGAAGGAAATGTGGGTTTGAATCCTGGGTCAGGAAGATCCCCTGGAGGAGGGCATAGCAACCCATTCCAATAGTCTTGCCCGGGAAATCCCACGGACAAAGGAGCCTGGCGGGCTGCAGTCCAGAGGGTCACAGAGAGTCAGATACGACAGAGCATGCACACAGGCACAAGGCTAGGAAGCTTATTTGGTCTCCACTGTATTCCTTCAGTTCAGCTCAGTTCAGTCGCTCAGTCATGTCCAACTCTTTGAGACCCCGTGGACTGCAACACATCAGGCTTCCCTGTCCATCACCACCACCCAGAGCTTGCTCAAACTCATGTCCATCAAGTCAGTGATGGCATCCAACCATCTCATCCTCTGTCATCCCCTTCTCCTCCCGCCTTCAATCTTTGCCAGCATCAGGGTCTTTTCCAATGAGTCAGTTCTTCACATCAGGTAGCCAAAGTATTGAATTTTCAGCTACAGCATCAGTCCTTCCAATGAATATTCAGGAGAGATTTCCTTCAGGATGGACTAGTTGGATCTCCTTGCAGCCCAAGGGACTCTCAAGAGTCTTCTCCAACACCACAGTTCAAAAGCGTCAATTCTTTGGTGCTCAGCTTTCTTTATGGTCCAACTCTCATATCCATACATGACTACTGGAAAAACCACAGCTTTGTCTAGATGGACCTTTGTTGGCAAAGGAATGTCTCTGCTTTTTAATATGCTGTCTAGGTTTGTCATAGTTTTTCTTCCAAGGAGCAAGTGTCTTTTAATTTCATGGCTGCAGTCACCATCTGCAGTGATTTTAGAGCCCCCCAAAATAAAGTCTTTCACTGTTTCCATTGTTTCCCCATCTATCCGCTGTGAACTGTATTCCTTACAATCTTGAATAAGGTCTAGGTTGATTTTCCCGATAAACCAACTTTGAGCAGTGAACAGAGGCTTCTTAGGGCTGCTCCTAGGGTCACCTGAGGGAAGGAAAGGAGACGGGGGTGTGGGCAGGGAGCGCGGCGGGGAAGAGCCAAGGACCCCCACCACTCTGCCCCCTCCCCCCGGTCTCAAAGGACTGTCTCACCTGACCGCAGCGGCACTTCTGAAGGTGGAATGACCCTTCAGAGCTCCAGATGAGTTGACAGGGCTGGGGCTTTCTGGCCCCACTTGGATCTGTCATTGCGTGGGGGCATCCCGGAAAGGAGATATGACTTTCTTTCTTCGGTCGAAACAAATCCTTGAAGCAGTGTCACCAGTGACAGCTGTCTGCCGACAGGACTCCCCAAAGCTGGGATGTGAAAGTGAAAGTGTTAATCACCCAGGTGTGTCCAGCTCTTGCAACCCCAGGGACTGTGAAGCTCCTCAGGCTCCTCTGTCCGTGGAATTCTCCAGGCAAGAATACTGGAGTGGGTTGCCATTTCCTTCTCCACAGGATCTTCCCAACAAAGGGTTCAAACTCGGGTCTCCCACATGGCAGTAGATTCTGTCCTGTCTCAACCACCAAACCTGGGATAATAAGCATTTAATTTGGGGTGGAGGAGCATGCGACATAACATCCATCACAACATAGCATTCATCCCTGACAATGTGTGAGCAATCGTATGAGTGTGTGAGCATGTATCTTCCAGCAATGACTCCATCTCTTTGGAAAGTCTCCTGGAGTAGATTTTATTCTCGTCACCTTTCTTTGGGTTTTTCAGCATTTGTCTTAGTTTGTGTGTGCTCAGATGCAGACTCTGAAACAATGACTGGCGTTCAAATACTCTCTCTCTCTCTCTCTCTCTCTCTCTCTCTCTCTATCTATCTATCTATATATATATATATTTTTTTTTCCACTTCCTGAAATGCAGGGAACACCAGCAGAGGAAAGAAGTCAGACAGAGAAGGTAAGGCAGTTAACCGGCTGCCTGTGGCAACAGTCATCCCCTCGTATCTGAGGGCCGTTGGTTTCAGGACCTACACTAGATACCAAGTCGCTCGGAGGCTCACACGCCTGGTATAAAATAGCATGGTACTTGCATACATCCTACTCACATCCTCCATGTACTCTATATCATCTCTAGATTACTTGTAGTATCCAATACGATGTAAATGGTATGTGAAGAGTTTCTGGTAAATGTCAGATTCAAGTTTTGCCTTTTGGAACTTCCTGGAATTTGGGGGGATTTTTTGGAATATTTTTTAACCTTAAACCCACAGAGGCAGAACTTGAGCCACTTGTATGGATTACTGCTGCTCAAAGTGGGGTTCAGGGAATAGTGCTCATCCAGGAATGGTTTGTCACTACGTTTACAAACTACAGTTGTTGTCAATTCCATCTCATTCTGATCCTCAGTTTCTGGGCAGAATTTTCCCCCCATTCACTCAAAGTCATTAATTATCTTTAATTTAAAGTTAAGAGCCAATGTCCAGTGGAAAACACTACACCAATTACAGATTGGTAATTTTCACAGTTTTCCAGCAGGTGAAATAGCTCCCATCCCAGACTCAAGTTTTTATCCTTTGAATCTAGAGAGTCCATATTTCTCATTGTAAAACGATGGTTCCCATGGGAACAAAGTATCAGTTTCTCTTAGCAACCACTGCAGCTCCTATAACACTGACAAACTTGGTATCAATATCAAACGACTCTTACTAAGTGCTTATTGTTACTGTAAAGCCAAGCTCACCATAATTTAACTTAAAAAAATCTAAGCAGGATATAAAACTTCATGTAAACCGTGGTATGTACAAAATAAAGTATGTATAAAATACAAAAAGACCTCAGAGAAATAAACTAAAATATTAATTTTTTCTTTCTTGATGAATGTGTGTTCTAAATTTTTGTTTTGTGCACTAAATAACTATAACATCAAAAAGAGAGAGAACTCTAAACACAATACAACTTCTTTTAACTCAGAGATGAAGTTGAAATTCATCTTATTAACTGCCTGTTAAATTCATCTTATTAATTCTTTCTTTCTTGATGTCCATGTGTTTTAAATTTTTGCTTTGTGCACTAAATAACTGTAACACCAAAGAGAGAGAGAACTCTAAACACAATATAATAGAAACACATCTTTTAACTCAGAGATGAAGAGTGGAAGTGTCGTTGAGCTCTAGGCTGTTGGTCACAGCGTCTTCTTCTCTCTGACTTCATGACTGTATCATCGGATGAGAGGGTGCCAATCACTGACCCGCTAGCCTTTGGATTCTTTCCGTGAAGAGTGATGTCTAAGTTTCTTCTGAATTCTAAAAGTCAAAAACTTTATAATTTTACTCTTCCACAATAATTATATGTGGAGGCTTGCCCCAATAGTATTGAAGCAGTTTGCAGGTTTGGGAGAGCATAATGCTAACCAGGGGAATACGAAATAACAAGTGTTGATGATATGGAGAGAAGAGAACCCTCTACACTGTTAGTGGAAACGTAGATGGGTGCAGTCATGATGGAAAACAGTGTAGAGGTTCCTCAAAAAATTAAGCATAAACCTGCCATGCAATTCAGCAATTTCACTTCTGAGTATATATGTGAAGAAAATGAAATCGCTGTCTGGAAGGGATACCTGCACTCCACTGTTCACTGCAATATAAACTAGGATCGCCAAGACACTGGAGCAACCTAGCCAGCCAAGGCTCACATGGACGGACCTTCCACGCATTATGTTAAGTGAACTGAAGTCAGAGAAAGACAAATACTGTATATCTCACTTACATATGGAATCTAGGAAAACGGAACTCATAAGTATTGAGAATAGATTGGTGGTTGAAAGAGGTAGGGAGTAAAGGGTGGGCAAAATGGGTGAAGGAGATCCAAGGGTATCCTTTCAGTTACAAAATAAATAAGCTCTGGGGATCAATATACAACAATACTATGTTGCATATTTGAAAGTTGCTGAGAGAGTAAATCTTGAAAGTTCTCATCACAAGAAAAAAAAATTATAGCTATGTGAGGTGATAGATTTTCACTAAACTTATGGTGGCAAACATTTTTCTATATAAACCTGTCTAGATCATTAGGAAGGTTGTACACCTTCAACTAACAGAACAGAATACGCCAACTATATCTCAACAAAACTGGAAAAACATAAAATAAATAAAAAAGAGGATCTCCGGGAGAGTTTCTTGCAAGCTGATGAGCGGGCTGCATGCTCAGATCCTCCACAACTGGTTTAGACTAGGGCATCTTTACCATGGCTTCCCAGAGGTTCTAACGTAGGTCACGTTTGGGCACGACTCCACAATCAATGCGCAAATCTTGAGACTTAAAAATCATCAAGAAAAGAAACCATTCGGCATAAGAGAATGAGTCTTATGAGATCATCCAAAACTGAGCGGTACAGTTGGAACTTAGGGCAGCTTGGGTCCTCAGGTATTTAGCTGCAACTCATCTGTTCGTTCCAGTCACTTCGTTACATTCATCCCGGACCTCAGCTCCACCAGTATTTTGTTCACTCTTTGAAGCATCACTCTGCACCACCTGTAACATCCTCTGTGACTCCTCACAGAAACATAACAAGACTGTCCACACGTGGGGCCGCCACCTGGAAATAGACACGCTTTTCCCTCAGAGAGGAGAACCGCCCGACGCTCTCGAATGGAAGCAGCGCCTGCTGGGTCCAGTGCAATAGCAGCCGCCGACCTGCCACTGGTGACATGAAGGCTCACGATAAAGGATGGAGACAAACGTAAAACAGTCTGTGTGGTATATTTAATCCTCCATACCCAGAAGCAGTTTACAAACTAAACTACAAAGCCAGCAGGCTTTTACTGGAAACTTTCTTCTACCACGAGTAGGTAACGAGGATCCACCTGTGAGCCAAGAGGAAAAATCTTCCTTAAAGGGGCCATTTCTTGAAGACAAGCACATTTTACAAATCCACAAGAAATGTCTTTCCCAGGTGTTTACTGAAAGAAGATGGTTTTTAATTTAATAACCAGGAGAAAGCACTCTACGAGCTGTATGATGCTGGGTTTTGAAGTGAGGCTGGAATGGGAAAGGTGTTCATGTCTGTTGCTTATTATTGTTCAACATAAGTTCTGTTTACTGAAAATTTGTTTTGCCTATTCTCAAGTGTTTTTACCGAATTACATAACCATCAGGGGTAGCTGAATGACCCCATGGCTGCACATCACTGCCCATGCCTGATGATATCAAAGTTTTAAAGTATCTGCCAAACACTGCATGGGGGAAAGTGTTTCATTGCTGCTTCTGTTTGTCTTTATATCATTACTGTAAAGTCGGTCGGCTTTTTTTTAAGCCCACGGGTCGTCTCCTGCCTCTTCTGTGAAATGACATCTGCTTGCTTTGCTTACATTTCTGTTGGATGTCTTCTCTTTTTATTTGCGTGAAGATGTGCTTTGTGGATTCTGATGTTGGCGCCTGGCCATGGCTCCTCTTTAATGCATCGTGGGTTTAAGAAAACGTAAGGTCTGAAAATCAGTGCATAAAACACAGTGGAGCATAATGAAACACATTTCAAGTGCACCCTTACCTTCACAAAAAGGTTATTTACGTGCACTTTGAAACAAGAGTAACCCCTTCAGTGTTTAAAATATCACTAGTTTGGTTATAATTTATTTCTTGATCTGGGTGCTGGTTATATGTATGGGTGGTTAACTCTGAAATTTCATGGAGCTGTAAATGCATAAGTTGGTGCCCTTTACCATAAGTAAGTTATATTTTAGTTAAAAGTTTACCTAAAAATTCATTAGATTTATATCTCAATGTGCATACAACTTTTCATGGATGTGAGCCTGCTATAACTTTTGTTGAAGATGGTACATTAGAAAACTCAGCGAGGGAGGGAAAAGATAACAGAACAGAATGAGCTTCTGTGAGTTCAAATGAGGCCACAGGAGGTAAGAAAGAAGACCCAAGTCAAGGTAAATGGTAACCCAATGTCAACAGGATGGCATGCTGTCTAATACAGCCTTTTTTAGGATAAAGTCAAATGTCATAACTGATCATTTTTATTAGTCTCTCTCATTTAAAGAAGACTAATAAATCAAGATACAGATCAGGGTCATGAAGGTAAAAATGTCTTGCCCCTGGAATACCATTCCTAAGAGAAGTAGATTGAAATTACAAAACACAGGATTTGAAAACTGAACTGGCCACTCCCTACTCACCTGTGCCCTCGTTTATTTGTTTGTAAAAGGGAGATAATAAAAACAACCATGTGGGGTTGTTATGAAGACTAAGAAAAGCACACACATGAAGAACTCGTCCAGTGTCTGCCTCAAATTATAGTAATTATGATTGTTTCTGTCCCAAGATGTGAAAATTTTAAGGGAAAAAAAAATGTTTCTATTTAGAATTACTTAATTTGTTGAAAGACAAAATTGAATTTTCTTTTTTCCATGGAGCACTAAAAACACTTTCAGGACCAATATGTGATTTCTATGTGATGCAAGAACGTGACTTGTTGTTTTTCCCTGTTAGCTTTTGAGTATGGTGCGCAGCCTGCAGGCTTCTAGGTAGGCACGGATGATTGGTGTGTAAGCTCTTAGCAGTTAATATAAACCTTGGATTTACATGGCTTTCAATTTCCTTCACAACAGTTGCCTGAGTCGGGTTTACCACCCTTGTCCTGGTGCACCAAAGAGGACAGAGAAGGTGGAAAGAACAATTAAGCTGGTAAGGCTGTCTTAACGTAAAAATGTTCTGAGCAAGCAGCAGCTATGATTTCTCTGCCCAAATCAAAATCTCATGAAGTTGTGTTTAGACAGGGCTTAGTTCTAGACCTCAAATTTACTTGTGTACACTTATCTAAATACCTAAGGATTCAAGTGGGGTTTTTTTTCCCCCTTACGGCAATCATATGCTGTTTGGTTAACATCAAATAGAGCTATATCTACAAAAATCTTTCTCAATATAAGCAGGAATCTGAACATAAAACCCCTTTAAAATAATACTGGAGCCCAGATTAAACTCACAAACGCCAAGAGGGTTAATAGGGGTTGAGGGACACCCTCTCCTCCTTCGCTCTGCTGTTGTGATTGTTGAGACTTGGTGAACTGGAACGAAATCGACAAGGGGCAAGCTTGTCGTTTCAAGTCTCCCAGATTAAATTGACATCTTGTTTTTAATTTCATTTCCTTTTTTATTTAAAAAAAGAACTTGTTATTCACATCTTGTAATTACGCTAAATAAGTTAACTGTCCCAGCAGTCTCTCTGCCTGGTTGCTCACTGGACAAAACACAAATGTGTTATCAAAAATAGCCTCTCAGCCATAAAGAAAAAAGAATGAAATAATGCCATTTGCAGTAACATGGGCGGCCCTAGAGACAGTCATGCAGAGTGAAGTAAGTCAGACAAAGACAAGTATCTTGTGATATCACTTATATGTGGAATCTAAAAAAACAATGAACTTAATACAAGACAGAAACAGACTTTCAGACATGCTTACAGTAACCAAGGGGGAACGGAGAGGGCAAGGAATAAATTGGGAGTGTGGGATTAACAGATACTACAGATAAAATACACGAGATCCTACTGCCTAGCATGGGGAACGCTACGCAGTATCTGGTAATAACCTACAATGAAAAAGAACTGGAATATATATAACTGAATCACTTTGCTGTACATCTGAAACTCACACAACATTTAAAATCCACTATAATTTTTTTTAAAAATTAAAAAAATAAATAGTCTCAACACAGGCAGCTCCACACAAACATTGATGTTGGCTGAGGACGGGTCTAAGGAGCAAAGTAACCTGCATCTGGAAATCTCCTACCCAGAGTGCTATAGAAAACATCACCCAGCTCTTCATACTCAAGTTCACTGCAGGTACTGGAAAACAGAGGCAGGAATTGAGTTTATATTTCAAGAGGAAATTATGGGGAAATGGAATTAATCACTGATTTGAGCGAAGATTTGAAGCTAACAGATCTCCAGTTGCTAAACCTTGACTCTTCTATTCTTTGTCATTCTCTGTAAGATTTTGTGACTCCAGTTTACTATCGACGACATGAGAAAAACACAAGCAAGCTTTATCTTCTACAATTGTTGTGCCCTCAAAATTTGTGTGAACTGAACTGTGGAAAATAAAACTACAAGCTCTGAATATATCAAGAGAAAAGAAATTAAAAACCAGGAGTGTCATGTGACATGGACACATGTACAAACATCACTCACAAAACTTTGAATGAGTAAGGTTTGAATTATCTGAGATTTTTTTTAATGGAATAAACAGTATGTGTCTATTTCAGCTAAAAAATAACAACTGCTTTGAGCTACTCATGGTTTAAAATAAACTAATAATAGATTGCAGCAATTTTTATTGCATTTGATTATATATTGGGGCCAGATTTTTCTCTGTACCATCCTCTTTAGGTGAACAAAGGATGCTGTTACATCTTTTTCATAGGCCACGACAGTTACTGTTGTGGAATACTAAATGTGACTCTAGTGGCCCAGCGGCATTACTGGATCTTCCAAAAGTGCCCACTGTTCCCCTTGCAAATAGTGTCATCAGTGACAGGCTGCAACTGAGGAATTTCTGATAAGCAATGAGCAGACATCAAATTCAGGCATATTAGGCAAGGGTTTACACTGCTAGCAGAGACCTAGCGGGGTTGCCTGTTGAAAAGCATCTGTGAAAAACTTCTGCTACTATTATGGAAGCAGGAGGCAACATTCAAATAGAGGCGACTCGGTCATTTAAATAAATGTGTTTATTTATTGACTGCTCTACAGACCCATTTTTTCCTACTAACCTGTTGGAGATACTGTTGATGAGATTTAATGTTTTAAGGGCAGAGTCTTATGAAAGACAGCCTAAAAGGACACATCGTCATTCTTCTGAAGCTGTGAGTCATTACTGATCTGTGTGAAATCTGATGGCTCTTAAATCTGTACTCACATCACCTAAGCAACGAAAGCACAGGCTCAGATGACCACACAAGGTGTGGCCGCCAAGATGCCTCCCCTCCCCTCTCCGCTACGTTCACGCCCCGCCGTGGCTGCGGCTGCTGTTGAGTTGCCAAGTTGCGTCTGACTCTCCTGTGACCCCACCAGGCTCCTCTGTCCATGGGATTTCCCAAGCAAGAATGCCGGAGTGGGTTGCCATTTTCCCTTCCGTGGGATCCTCCCGACCCAGGGATGGAACGAGTGTCCTTCTTGGCAGCCAGACCCTTTGCCACTGAGCCGCCTGGGAAGCCCCTCCACGCCCCCGAGAAGAAAACAAAAACAAGCAGAAGGCAAGGCTGGAAGCTGGAATACTGGGGGCGGGGGAGGCCACGAGTTAGTTCAGAAGACAGCTCATTTTCCACATGTGAATGTGTTCGAGGTATTGATTACAGCTTATACCCCAACAGTCCCCCTCAAGAGAGAACGACCTATACACACGGCTGCTGAAGGGGAAGACGTGGATGACCTTGTTCTTTGGTCACAAGGGCGTCAGCCCTTTCCCACTTGGTAATTGTTGATGGGATCAGACGTGGGCTTCTAACCCACCCAAGGCAGCCATTCTGGCCATCTGACGTCTGGCCATCAACTACACTGATCAGATTTCTTCTCTCACAATGTTGAAATAAGAAAGATGTTAAAAAAAAAACAATCTGGAAGGGGACCGCCCTGGTGGTTCAGGGGTTAAGACTCCCTGCTTCCACTACAGGGAGTGAGAGTTGCATCATTGGTCAGGGAACTAAGAACCCACATGCCACATGGCGCAGGCAAATTAATTAACTGGTCAGCTTTCAGATATATTTAAAAAAGAAGAGTCAGAGCCTTAAAAAGGCAACACTTGCTCCTGAAATTTTCAAGGAACAAACATGGTGGGTATAAAGGAGTGTCTTGGCGGGGCCACATGCTGAGACTCGGCAAGGCATGGATGTGACGGCAGGCCTCACCTCCCCAGCAGCCTCTGCATTCAGCTGCGTTGCCCAATCGTCCCGAGGTTGCACATGCCCATTTGATGAGCCAGCGGAGGAGACAGGAGAACAACAGAGGCTGCATCACAGGGAGCAACCTCAGAACCCAGAGAGGAAAGGAAAACAAAACCAAACCCCCTAAACAATGAAGACACCCATTGGGCTGGAAGGGTCGGCTGGATGATGCTATGAGAGCTTGGGTATCAGGAGAGAGTTGTGGTTTGGGTACAGTCTTAGAACTCTACCTGAAAGCTTGAAGCTGTCTGTCCCAGCCTCCCCTCCTTCCTCCAACCCTTACCAGGCAGTGGGAGGATGTATAATACAACCCAAGATCACTATCATTTGCCTTGGCAACCATCCATCCCCAGATCTCCTGGACCAGAGGAGGCTGGAAGGAGAAGACACTTCCCCAGCACAGAAGCATAAGTGTGTGTAAGCAGAAGCCCTGGTATATCGGAGGGCAGGGCTTGTCCGCATTGCCATGGGGCAGCGTGGGCTACGCTGGTGGGAAACCCCAGTGAGGGTTAAACTAGCAGCCAGCACAGCAGAGGGCAGAGCCTCAGAAGCTGTGATGGCTGATTTTATGTGTCAACTTTATTGGGCTCAGGGATGCCCAGGTAGCTGGTAAAACGTGATTTCTGGGTGTGTCTGTAAGAGGTGAACATCTGAATCAGTAAACCGAGTAAAGAAGCTCATCCTCCCCAATGTGGGTGGACACCATCCAATCCACTTAGGGTCTGAATAGAAGAAAAGGCAGAGGAGGGGCAAAATTTGTCTCTCTCCAGGAGCTGGGACATCCATCTTCTCCTGCCCTTGGGCGTCAGATCTCTTGATTCTTGGGTCTTTAGTGTGTGTGCATATGAAGTCACTTCAGTCGTGTCCAACTCTTTGTGACCCCATAGAATATAGCCCGCCAGGTTCCTCTGTCCATAGGATTTCCCAGGCAAGAATACTGGAGTGCGTTGCCATGCCCTTCTCTAGGGTATCTTCCCGACCCAGGGCTAGACCTGCATCTCTTGCATCTCCTGCATTGGTAAGCAAGTTCTTTACCACTAGCACCACCAGGGCAATTCGGGTCTTTAGACTCTAAGTCGATAATCCCACTGGCTTTCCTGGTTTTCCAGCTTGCAGATGGCAGATTGTGGGACTTCTCTGCTCCTACAGCCACGTGAGTCAATTCCTATAATAAATCTATCATCTATCCATCCTGTTAGTTCTGTTTCTCTGGAGAATCTTGACTAATACATAAGGTAAACGAGCCACCTCCCTACACACACCTTAAGGAGGAGCAGAGCTGAGGTTTTGCCACCTGGCAAAAGAAGACTAGGAACAAGGTGACAACTAAGTGGGTGACGCTCCACAAAGATGATGGAGGAAGCGGAGGAGATGAAGGCCAGTCACAGAGAACCAAAACCTCACCTTGCTCCCCACCCTGCCTTCAAGTGACTTCCCCCTTCCCACCACCCACCACCCACCCCCAACAGGGGACAATAACAGATCTGGTCCCCATGCTCACTCTCACCAAAATAAAAGGCACAACCAAAAGCAGAATAAACCCAATCTGAGAGCCAGGGAGTCTAGAAAGCAATCTTTGGCATTTTGTCAGCAATAAAATGCGAGTTTCCGTTTTTAATTTTGGGAAATTTCATATTGCACAATTTACTATGTCTCCTTGAGCTGCCAGTACTATTTGCCATCTATTTGGTATCTGGACCAAACCCAAGCATTTACTGGCAGAGGCTGCTTTTACTGGTTTGGGCTGCATTGCGGATTAGTCAGAAGAACAGTCTCTGAAGCCAGACTTCATGAGTTCAAATCCTGCCTCAGTTACTTGATGGGGGTGTCTCTTAAGGAAAGCATTCCACCCCTCTGTGCCAAGATTCCTACCACCCAAGGTGGTTGTGAAGATAAAACCGAGGGATCAGCTTTCCTGGCTTGCTCAGGACTGAAGGCCTTCCCTAGGATGCTGGACTCCCAATGCAAACACTGGGAAGGTCCTGGGAAAACTAGGAAGTGCCGGTCACCTAAGGGAGAAATAAGCTATTGCAGGTAAAGCACTAGAAACAATGGGTGCTCAACAAATATTAGCCGCTGATACTAGTGAGCTTGCCATGAATGTGACTATTGCAAAGGTCATTGCTTCCCCTGACCTTGGAGGTCTGGGACTAGTGTCCTGGTCTTTCTGAAGGATAAGATCACTTCCATTTCTCCAGGGCTCTGGAATCACTGGAAACAGAGGCGAAGATGAGGGTGATGTGCCTGGGCTGACAGCCGAGTCTGCACACACAGGGAGGATGAGCCAGACTGCAGCCTCTTCCAGCCTGGGATAAAGCCGGAGGGGCCCCGACCCTCCCCACCCTGCGATGGGTCCACCTGAGCCCTGCTGGCTGTCCGGCTGGTCTGCACTGGAGATCTACAGACAGAGCGTGGTCTGCTGAGTGAAGACTTCTAGTCTTTGGAATCAGATTTCTCCTCGGGACAGCCTGAGTCTCCCCAGAAATTCCAAGTGAATTTTGGAAAACGAAAGGACCATATGCTTGCACACTCTGATCTGGCATCCTGGGAGCTTCCATTTCTCACAAGCTCTTCAAACATTTCATCAGTGAGGGGTTTGTGAGTTTCCTCACTGCCTGGTCTGGAATATAAGGCAGAATGATGTACATGGGAGGCACTTTGGTGTAGAGCTTAAGTGTTTAGGGATTCTAGATTGCTTCAGGGTGATCATGGGCAGCTTTTCCCCTTTAAATCTCAGCTCCCACAATTGCCACATTGAGATAATGATTGCTAAGATTTACAAAGCACTTACTATGTGCTGAGCAACTAATATACCTTAATTAATCCTTTAAGACAAATCAAGGGTTATACATTTTAAGAATCCCATATTATAGAAATCTGAGGCACAGAGAGATGAAGTAACTTGTCCAAGGTCACACGGCTTGCAAGGAGAACCAGATTCAAATTTGAGAAGTCTGGCTCCAAAATTCAAACTTTCAACAAAGTGTATTCTGACTCTATGCCCACCTGACTGGCTTGTTGCAAAAAATAAAGCAACACAAAGATGCTTAGCATATAGTAAGCATTAAGTAAATCTTGGTTGTTTTTTTTTTTTTTCAGGGTAGAGGCCTGAAAAGATAGTCAAGATAAACGGTTAAGCATAATCTTCATCCACATATAAGAACAGACAATGAGTCTACTAAGCTAGCCTGACATTATTAGAAAAGTTTAACTAGTATTTATTGAGCATGTATCCAGTGACTATTGCTACACAGAGAACTTGGAGTGGAGTTGTGAGTGAAACTAGACACTGTTTCTACACTCCTGAAGATTATTGCCCAGAGAAAGAGATTAAAATTGAGTAAATCATTCCACTTGGAAAAGAAGAAAATGAACAACTCAAAAAGGAAATTAAGAAAACAATTCCATTTACCATATCATCAAAAGAATAAAGTATTTAAGGATAACTTAACCAAGAAGGCAAAGACTCATACACCTGAAGACTACAAAATGTTGCTGAAAGAAATTTTAAAAGACACAAATAAATGGAAAACCAACCTGTGTTCATGGACTGGAAGATATAAAACTGTCAAGATGTCAATACTTTCCAAAGTGACTTACAGATGTAATGCAATCCATACTGAAATTTTCCATAGCCCCCCCCCCCCAAATAGAAATATCCATTCCAAAATTTGTATAGAATTGCAAAAGATCTTGAAGAGCCAAAACAATCTTGTAAAAGAAGAATGAAGTTGGAGGTCTCACATTTCCTGATTTCAAAACTTACTACAAACTTATAGTCATCAAAGCAATGTTGTATATTTCATAAAGACAGACATAGAGACTAATGGAATAAAATAGAACAGAAATAAACCCTTGTATACATGTTCAAATGATTTTTGACAAGGGTACCAATATTATTCAATGGGGAAAAGATAGTCTTTTAAACAAATAATGTTGGGAAAACTGGATATCTGCATGCAGAAGAATGATGTTGAATCCTTACCTTACACTATATAGAAAAATTAATTCAAAATGGATTAAAGATCTAAACACAAGGGCTAAAACTATAAAACTCTTAGCAGAAAACATAGAGGAAGGCTCCTTGACATTGAATTTGGCAATCATTTTTTGGATATGGTGTCAGAAGCACAAGGAACACAAATGAAAGTTTATAAACTGGACTCCATGGATAATTAAAACCTTCTGTGCATCAAGAGACACAATCAAAAGAGTGAAAAAGCAACCTATAGAACAAGAGGGAATATTTGCAATTTTATATCTGATAAGGAATAAATACCAAGACTATACAAAGAACTCCCACAACTCAACAAGAAAACAAATAACGTGATCAAAAAAGCGGCAAAGAACTCGAACAGACATTTCCCCGAAGAAGACACACAAATGGCCAACAAGCCATGAAGTCTCAAGGTCGCTGATCATGAGGGAGACGAGAACCAACCACAGTGAGACGCGCCTCACGCTCCTCAGGGCGGCGGCTGTCACATCACAGAGACAAGAACAACAAGCGCTGGCGAGGGCGTGGAAAAACTGGCACCTAATGTAGCCAGATTCATAGAGAAAACAAGAAGAAGAGTGACTGCCAAGGGCTGAGGAAGGGAAGAAATGGGAGTTGATGACGGGTATCACTGGAAGGACTGATGCTGAAGCTGAAACGCCATTACTTTGGCCACCTCATGTGAAGAGCTGACTCATTGGAAAAGACCCTGATGCTGGGAGGGATTGGGGGCAGGAGGAGAAGGGGACGACAGAGATGAGATGGCTGGATGGCATCACCCACTCGATGGACATGGGTTTGGGTAGACTCTGAGAGTTGGTGATGGACAGGGAGGCCTGGCGTGCTGCGATTCATGGGGTTGCAAAGAGTCAAACATGACCGAGCGACTGAACTGAACTGAAAGAGTTTTCATTTTTTAAAAGATTGTTTTGACGTGGACTGGTTTTAAAGCCTTCACTGAATTTATTACAGTATTGCTTCTGTTTCATGGTTTGGTTTCTTGGCCGTGAGGCATGCGGGATCTCAGCTCCCCAGCCAGGGATGGAGCCTGTACCCCCTGCATCGGAAGCTGAAGTCTTAACTGCTGTATCACCAAGGAAGTCTCGAGAGTTTTCCTTTAGCAAGATGAAAGGAGTTCTGCAGAAGGATGGTGGTGATGGCTGCACAGAAATGGGAGTGTACTTAACGTCACTGAACAGTAGACTTCAGAATAGTTAGGACGGTAAGTTTTATGTGAGATGCTGCTGCTGCTGCTAAGTCGCTTCAGTCGTGTCCGACTCCGCGAGACCCCATAGACGGCAGCCCACCAGGCTCCCCCGTCCCTGGGATCCTCCAGGCAAGAACACTGGAGTGGGCTGCCATTTCCTCCTCCAATGCAGGAAAGTGAAAAATGAAAGTCGCTCAGTCATGTCCAGGTCTGTGCGATCCCATAGACAGTAGCCCACCAGGCTCCCCCATCCATGGGATTTTCCAGGCAAGAGTACTGGAGTGGGTTGCCATTGCCTTCTCCAAATGTTTTATGCATTTTACCACAAATTTTAAAAAATGCGTTTAAAAAGAGGAGTGGAACGTATGTATAAAGAATGCTGCAAAGGATTTGGGTTCAAGGTCCACATAAGGCCACCCTGACCTGGGAGGAACGGTGGGTGAGAGGTCTCACTAAGCGCAGAGCTGGGTGAGTAGGAGTTTGCTGGGGCAGGAAAGAGGTGATGAGGAAGCATTGCGAAGGCCTTGTGAGGTGAGGGTGCTTCATTCATTTGGGAGGGTTTATTAATCATCCTTTAAGTACTAACACTTCTTTCCACCTGGTGATTTCTACCTTTTTCTTTTTAAACTGAGACGTAGCCTACGAACAAAGGTCGCAAAACCTTGAATGAACGGCTCAGTATATGTTGTACCAACACTCTGAATCAAGTAACAGTCCAAAGGAGTATTGCCAGGCTTCCGGCCCCCTTCCTGGCCCTTCCCCTGGGGACAGTTGGGGCAGAGGCAAGGAGACATCAACAGAGAGCTGGTCCAGAGGGAAGGAGACCAAAGCGATGTGACAGCTACATGAAACCGTGATCCTGCGCTGGATCTTGGACCAGAAAGGAGAAAGATGCTGCTGGGAGAGTCGGGGAAAGCCGACTCTGGATTGGCTGTCAGGGTTGCAGCAATGCGGACTTCCTGGTCTGGATGCTGCGTTGTACTGATGCAGGACAGAGGCACTGTCTTTCGGAAATATTCTCTCACACATTGAGGGTTGATGGGCATGATGCTGAAGTGAAGTGAAAGTCACTCTGTCGTGTCTGACTCTTTGTGACCCTGTGGGCTGTACACTCCATGGAATTCTCCAGGCCAGAATACCGGAGTGGGGAGCCGTTCGCTCCTGCCGGGGATCTTCCCAACCCAGGTCTCCCACATTGCAGGCGGATTCTTTACCAGCTGAGCCACAAGGGAAGTCCATGATGCTGAAACTTGCTTTCAAATATTCAGAAAAAGAATAATAATAATAAGTGTGTATGCAGATACCTATAGATAGAAAGGGGGAGAAAGGGAGAGAACACACAAACGTGTCAAAATATTAAGAATCGGGATATCTGAGCTGGAGGTGATACGGAGGTTGTATGTATTAATCTTGCACCTTTTCCAAAAGTTTGTAATTATTTCTAAGTAAGATATTTTTCAAAGACATTCTTTATGATTGAAAGGAGCCCACAGGTGAGGCTGTAGGTAACAGGTGAGATTAGAGAGGAATAGCAACGCTGTCGATCGCTGAATTGGAAAAAGGAAAGTTTGGGAGAAAAATTCGTGGTGTTTCCTGTTGTTCTTTTCAGAGCGAGGTAGGCTATCCTGAAACGAACTCACGAACTCACAGACATTAATACACAAGCACTCGGATTCAGCATCTGCTTGGGTTCACGCGAACCTGTCCTCAGACCTGGGAATCTGGTCCCTTTTCTGGATCACCGCCCAGCACGATTCTGAGACATATCCCAGACCCACCTTCACACCGCCCCTTCCAGCCTCAGAAAAACGAAGGACGGAGGAAACCTAACCACAGGGTCTGGCTGACGACGCCGGCAAATCCGGGCAAAGCCATAAATCCAGAAGGTGCCGAAGTGAGAGTGGAACATACACAGGGACTCGGCCTTTCCCTCCAGCTGCGAGATCACCCGACGCCCCGTGCAAGTCCGGCAGAGCCGCCAGGTTTGCTCACACACCCACCCACGAAGTGCAGCGGGGCGCTGGCCTGGGTGTGTTGTGCAGGGAGGCGTCTGCAGGGACCGCCTCGGGAAGACGCGGGAGAGCAGGCCCCGAGCTCGTGGTCCACGCCCGCCCCGCGCCTGGGCACAGCTGCGCTGCCCCGCGCGTGGCTGGCACCCGCGTTCAGGTTGGGCGCCCTTGTGCAATCGTATCACATAAACAAGCTTGTTTTTTAAAAGCAGACTGAAAGCGCTAAGTACAGCCTATTAGATCCCTTGGGGAAAACTGCTATAGGATTAGTGAACTCAGCTCTGTGCCCTTCAAAAACTCTGAAGCTGGATTGAGGGGGGCGGGAAATGTAGAGTATTAATACATTGGTATCAGAATAAAAGCATCCAGGCTTTCTTTTCGTAGTCATTAGAAAACTGTCAGATTACTTCTGTCTACAACCAGACTTCTTCAAGTTTCTTAAGCAAATATGTAATGATTGGTGAAAATAATCCATTTATTGACCAAAAACATCTTTACCAGGTGGGCAAAGGAAGAGACAAACATTGAAAATTTACTTATTCATTTAAAAAAAAAGCTAGCCATGGCAACAAGCTCTGAGGGGAACAAGAGAACATTGCTAGAGTTACTTATTTTAAAAAGGGGAAAGGAAAGCAATATTATTATTATCATTGTCATGATTATTACCAATACTATTATTTTGCTTATTTGAGCTTTGAACTCATCACCCTCTTCCTGTGGGGAAAAAAATCCCAGCTCTCAACTCCAATTTTCTTACTTATCCTGCAAGTCTCAAAATTTTATCATTGTCCTTTCTTTGATGATAATCCAGTTCATTTTCAGGTTCCACTTTTCTGACTAGATACCTGATGACCGCCCATCTGTCCCCCAGATTATGTTTAACGCTCAAAATGAGCACAAGTGTCTGTCTTTCTCCGTCCATCCATTGGTTCCTCCTGCCCACCCAGAGTTCTGGATTCACGCTGTATTTCCTCCTTCATATCTCGTGCATCTGCCTTTATCTGCTCCATCCTTTCATCTCCACTCTCTTCTGCCACGTAGGTCCTATCTCCATGTCTTTCTCAGCCCCCCAGGGACCCACATCTCCCATTCATTCTCCCCCTCCCCATGAAGTGGGTCTAGACCCTCCCTGCTGTCCCTCCATTTTCTTTTTTGTGGGATGCTGTTCCCAGACCCCTCCTTGAAAAGTCCTCCTTGCTATTGTTGATGTGCCCGTCTCTGGACCATCTCCCCTCCAGTTAGCTCCATTCCTGCCCACACCCATCCTCAACACTGCTGGTCCAGTTCCAGCCCTCGTTCCTCTTCACGTCACTGCTTACAGAGTGCCTTTTGCCTCCTCCCACTCCCCAGGATCAGTTCTTCCCTCGGGTTGCTCCTCCCGCTCCCCGTTGCCTCCTGCAGATGATCCTTACATCTTGAATTTCTCTGAATGTCTTTCGGTAGACCTTTCCTCTTGTGTCAGTCCCACTCCATGTGTTGGTTTGGGCTCCTGTCATCTTGTTCCTGGATCTCTGCTACTGTCTCCAGCTCCTCTGGCCCCTTCACGCTGCCGATGCTGTGTTCTTGTCTAAAACCAAAACTGATTATGCCCCTTTGACAGCTGGCAACTGGTCGTTGAAAGCCACCCAGCCAGGCTTTCCTGTATCTCTGAGCAACTTTGAAGACACAGATAAACTCAGGGCATTTTCCTACAGTGCACTGATTTTAATCAAAGATTTTGAGTGTGGGAGAAAAAAATTTAGTCCTAATAGGCACCAAATTATTTAAGTAAGAATTTACAGTAAAATCAACTCCTGTTCATCATAGAGGCAACAGAAGTTTAGTTGAATTCTTTAACATATAACAGGAGATCTCACAGACACACCACGCCTGGAGAAGAGCATCTGGGGCCATGTTCCAGGATTCCTAGTTCTTCGCATCCTGTCTCTGCCGTTTTACAAGCATGTCCCTGGAAAGTTGAAGAGGCATTGTGCCCTATGGATAAAATTAAATCTTCATGCTTTTGCTCCACGTCCACCTCTCTAGTCTTATATTGTGCTGCTGGCTGTTACTTTTAACATTGTACAACTCTTGAACTTTCACTACCCCAATTTCCCTGCTGAGGATGACCTTCCAACCTCTATGTTTGACCAGAATCTCCTTGTCCTTCAGAATCAAGGCATCAGGGAATGTATGAGAGAAGTGAAGGCAGGCAGGTAAGTGATTGTTTTCTAACAGATACAAGGTTTTGGCCAGTGAGAGGGGAACGGAAGGAGAAACCCGTTTCTCAAGAACCTGTCACCACGACAACGGCCCTCCCTCGCTTCAGCACCCGAGGGCTCCTTGCTGGCCGTCACAGCGGGCAGTGTCTCCCGTAACCTTCTGATGTCGTAATGTCTTAACTCCTTCCTAAGACTCCAACGCGTGGATGGTTTGGTCAGACCGAATACAGCCTCTGGGGATACTTGGGTGTTCAGTGTCTAGCCACTTTTCGTCCTCCGAATCCCTCCCAGCCTTGATGTTCAACTCAAATTCCATCTTCTCAGTGAAAACCTTCCTGGCTGTTTCAACCCTCATAAAAAAATTTTTTTCCCCTCTTAACACCTACTTCACTTCAGTTCTTATTAGAATTTAATTACACACATCTTGAATTTTATAACTTTTATTGGCTTTCTTTATTGCAGAAGTAATACATTTATATTAGAGAGAAAAAAAAAAAACAGTTAAGCAAAAAGAAAAACCACTCATAAGCTCTCCTTTAACACTGGCTGTATATCTTTCCACACTTTTTTTCTATGTTCACTTAGGCAGTTTTTCCACTTTGGGGATCATACTGTTCTGCAGTTTTTTTAAAGAAAATATACCAATAAAGCACTAAAATACCAATATACATACTTTTTCAACATCATCTTTTATGAATCTGTGATATTCACTTTTATATATAAGCCACCACTAATTCAACCAATCCTCTGCTATAGGCATTTAGATTTTCCTTTTTTTTGCCATCATACAAAAAATCTCTTTGTATATTTTTAATTTTTCAATAGTATAAATTCTAATAAATATCATATCTATGTAAATAATTTTAAACCTTAATATAAGTAATGCATGAAATAATTAATAAAATTAATTAAATATAAAATCACTACATTTGTCCACTGTTTCATTTGTTAGCTTTGACTTTCTACCTAAATTTAAGTGTCTTAAGGGTAGATCTAGCGTTTTCTAATTTTTCACCTCTCATCAGGACAACAGATATTCAACTGTGCCTGAAGAAGAATTAGTTTATTTCACTTAAATTTTTAGATAATAGTGGCATCAATTCTTCATTGTAATACAAGATCTTGGGCTATGCTACCATAGATAATGATGTAAGACCATGTTTTCCTCCTAAGGACTATTTCCAGTCCTTCTTAGGAACTGAGGTGAACTTTGGGGGAGGTAAAGATGTGATAAATAAAAGTTTATTTTTATATAAATTTATATAAAGTTTATATAAATAAAAGTAGTTAAAAAGCAAAAAGGCTGCCAGCTAAATTTAACAATAGCTAGCAGTAAAATTTCTGCATGGTCCTAGTTACTCTGAAAAATTACAACACTCTCTAGTTTGGAATACACTGATTATTTTTCAAAACTTGTATGAGAGTTTGTATGATGAGAAACAAGTCTTCTTGGCGATGCCCTGTCCATAAAGACTCTAGTAGTGACCCTCAAGCCCCATCTGAGCTGCTCAGGAGTCCTGCACATCGCGATGCACTGGTCCACTTTTCCCCTCTCCTCCAACTCCTACACCCTTCCCTTCTCCACCATCAGCTGAGACCTCACTTCTGAGTCTCCTAAGAAAACAGAATCACCCAGACAAGGACCCCCGGCATCTCCTACCACCCCAGGCCAGCCTCCCTGAGCATCCCTGCCTGAGCCGCCTTCTTGCTCTTGCTGGGGGATGAACTGACCCAACCTGACTCGAGAACTTCACTCTAGAAGTTGTCCACTCTCTCTTGACTTCAGCAGTTTCCCCTCTTGACCGGACTCTTCTTACCAACAAGGTCTAATTTCTCCCATCATCCTCTACCCATGTCTCCATCTTGCCTTTCACAGCAAAGCTCCTCTAGAGAGTGGTTCACATCCACTGCCTCTACCTTCTCACCTCCCCGTCTCTCCGAGACTCGCTTCAGCCACTCCCTGCTGCCAAAGACACCAGCGCTCTTCAGATCATTGAAAGTCAGTGGGGGGGACTTCCTGGGTGGGGTCCAGCGGTTAAACCACTGAGCTTCTGCAGCAGGGAGCGACGGTTCCATTCCTGGCTGGGGAACTAAGATCACATATACCCTGTGGCGCAGCTGAAATAAACAGAAAACAAATAAATATTCAATTTAGAAAAGAGTCGATGGTACGTTCTCCTCAATAAGTCGCATCAAAGCACTGGCACCACTGACTGGCCCCTGCTTCTCGAAACACCCACTTTCACTTGGTTTCCAGGATGCTCCGCTGCCCTCTCCCCGACTCGCACCATCGCTGTTTCCCAGCCACCTTGGCCAGATCTTCCTTTTACTCCTCTTCTGGCCTCTGAAGGCTGCCCTGCTCCGGGGCTTATCCTCAGACCTCTTCTCTTCTCCACCCACTTTCCGACTTTCTGTGTTGATAACACAGATTTCCAACTCTAGTCTAGACATCTCTTCTGAAGCCTCAATCTCCCATGTTTAATTGTTTACTCAATGTTTTCACTTAGACGTCAACAGGTGTCTGAAGTTTGGTGGTTGGTTGGCTGGTTGATGGTTTAGCAGCTAAGTCATGTCAGACTCTTGCAACCCCATGGACTGTAGCCTGCCAGGCTCCTCTGTCCATGGGATTTCCCAGCTAAGAATTCTGGAGTGGGCTGCCATTTCTTTTCCAGCAGATCTTCTGGATTCAGGGATCAAACCCAGGTCTCCTGCATTGCAGGCGGATTCTTTACCAACTGAGCCACCAGGGAAGCCTGACATTTACTTACTTTCTGCAAATGCAAACATTTGAACTCCTCCCTCCCCCATTACTGTTCCTCCTGTAGCCTTCCCCATCTCACAAAACGGAATTTCTGCTAATCTACTATTTAGGCCAAAGTCTAGAATTTCCTTTGACTCCTTATTTCTCTCACATCCCACAGCCGAATCATCAGTAAGTCCCGTCTGGTTTACTTTGAACATATATCTAGATTCCATTTGCAGCTATTATTGCAGTCCAAATCACCATCACCCCCCTCTTAGCCCATCTCGATAGCCTCCTAAATGCTCTCCGTGTTCTCACTCTTGTTGTCTCCTCCACTTGCCAAACAAAATGATTTTTTAGGAGCCAAGGCCAGACAGGGTCCCTTCTCTGCAGAAACTCCTGTAAATGCCCTAAACTAAATGCCACCTAAACTAAAAGCCTGGCTAGCTCTCTGGCATGGTCTCCTGCTTCTCCCCTTCCTGCCCTTCTCCATCAGGCACTGTGGCCCTGCTGGCCCCGTCCACCCTGCCTCAGACCTTTGCACCTGTTCGTCTCCACGTGTGAAAAGCTCTCCCCCGAGATAGCTCTGTTCTCTGCTCATTTATGTCTCAGACTGTACACACACACACACACACACACACACATATGGTCAAGTAGTGTGTTTTTTATATATAAATATATATTTGGTTCATTGTCTCTCTCCCCCACCCCAGTCTCATCACTAGAATGAATTCTGCCCGTCAGCTCGTAGAACAGTGCCTGCCACAAAGAGGTGGCTGAACAATTATTGAACAAAACACCACTCAAAACTATTCAAATCTCACCAGTTCTTCCAGGTGTTACTTGTGCAGTACTGGGCTGAGATTCTATGGTTTATATATACTTCAAAACATCTGGCTTTGAAATAATAAATCTCAGGCATAATGCTGAGGACTTTGCCCAGTGAGTAGAACTCAGAACTTTCTTAACAGCCATTTCCTCCAGTGTTTCGCCTCCCTTTGTCTTTGACTGTCTCCCTCTAGACACCATACCCCATTCTGTCTCATCTGACTTTAACTTTGCCCTGCGATGTCTTGTTCAAGGTACAACATTTCAAATTCTGCCTAAGCAAAATGATTATATCTTCTCCACATCCTCAGATCCTTTAAGAGGGTGCTGGAGAAGGAGAAAATCAAAGACTAGAGAACCGCTCACTTCTTTCTTCTATCTTCCTTTGCTCTTTTTGTTTCCTGCATATTTTGGTCTTTCTTATTTTATTTTATAAAATCAAGGGGATTTCTGGGGACAAAGTTTACTGACTTCAGTACTATGGTACAAATTATTGTCTCTGGAAATCATAGTCTGCCTTTAAAAACATACCACAGATGAAGCCCCTATTCTGGATCAGCACACACATCTAATTAGGTAAGAAGAAAAGTGTATCAGGAAAGGTTGAAAGTTGCAGGCATGGGAAATAAATTGACTTCTACTCAAGTTACCGTCGTGAATATACAGAGGAAAGGACCTGCATCTGTTTCACATTGTAAAAGCCTTAGTGCTCTGAGCAGCATTTCAAGCCCAGGGGATGGCCGACAAATGCTCATGACAATGATGCTGAGGCCGTCTGCAGCCTGACC
This sequence comes from Muntiacus reevesi, assembly GCF_963930625.1. Taxonomy (NCBI): domain Eukaryota; kingdom Metazoa; phylum Chordata; class Mammalia; order Artiodactyla; family Cervidae; genus Muntiacus; species Muntiacus reevesi. Next base: position 56,015,618 of record NC_089267.1, read on the forward strand.
TCTAGAGCAGTTCTGGTAAAGAGTGTCCGGTTCTTGATTTACCATCTTAATTTTATGTGATTCTGAATATGCTTTACAGGCTTTAATTCAAATTACCCACTTCTGACTTTGAAAATGAAATAACTAACTGCCTATCAGACTTCCAGCTCCTCCAGGGCAGAGATTTTTGTCTTACCTGCTGCCACAGAAGCCCCTGATGTGCAGTCCCGGACTTAACTCAGAGGTCAATTCCTTCTAATTCCACCTCCCTGAATGACTAAATGAAACAACCTATCATAGTTGCACCTCTAATTGTTGTTCCATCCCATACTTGAGAATTTCAAACTAAGAAACTTCCCCTTCTGAGTCTTTGGCAAGTAGGGAATGACCTAATAGCCTTTCTTGTATCCATATCCATCCTGGACCAGACACAAGCTGGCAAGATTGGCTTCCATCAGCCACCCGCCCCAACCCCACCCTCTCACCACAACCGACGCCAACCCCCACCGTCTCACCGCAATCCACGGTGAGGCACCCAGCTCCATTCACAGCTGGGCGGACACAGTTTGTTTTCAAAACAAATGAATCTACTCCACCCTCCTAGCGATCTTCTCAAGCCTGGCACTAGGGAGAAAACACTGCTTGATGCTACTAAAAAGCAAAGTTATCACATTGACACTCACATGCTTTCAAGAATGAGGAATGCAGAAACAACACGCTTCAGGAGACTATAAGAAATGGCCCCGCCGAGGCAGATCATCAAAATTCTGTCCTGACGGTGAGGCCGGGCAGGGACCTCTGAGAAGCCAGGATGCTTTGTCAAAAGGGGCACCAGATTCCTCGAACCAGGGGACTGAAGACTGCTCCTACCCCTGGGACCGCTGCTCATCAGAAAACTGGAGATGCTAGCAGAGGAAAATACCCAGTGTGGGTCTCAACCTATTCCAGGAGGCTCTGCAATGCTGCTAGAAAAATTACCTTGGCCCCTTCCGCTTCCTCGCAGCCATTGCTTAGCTTTCCACGCAGACGTTCAAAATGGGGCCTTTGAAAACTCTGCCCTCAAACGAAGGTGGTTCAGAGCAACACTTTGGCTGATATCACAAGACTCCCAGGGCAGCGCTTCGCTGCTTCCTCAGCATATGCCAGCGCCCATTTTACAGGGGCGATTTATGGTCCTTCTCTCAGTAGAGCGAGCCAAAGTTTTATAATCTTCATTAAAAACCAGCACCGCATGCAATAATACAGAATACCGCCTGTACACAAGGGGGCCAAGTTATAGGTGCTCGGGGAAACGTGGCAGAATTTCTTGGCCCTGGCAGGCGTAAAGTTGCAGGCACCAGCACTGTACTAACACAACCCCCTTTAATTGCAAATGTTCCTTCAGTCGAAGTCCTAATTACTTTCTGTAAAACCCTAACCACCATCAAGCTTTCTTCCGACAGGGCGGCCGCGCGCTGGCCTTCAGGCGCAGCAGCAACACCCTGGCGGCCTCTGGAGTGGGCGGCGGGCAGGGGGCTGGACCCCAGCAGGACTGGGGAGGCAGCCGCGAGGCAGGCTCCTGGGTGAGCTTCGCCATCGCACGCGCCCCTTTCCAACCCTGGCGTGCGGACTCAGGGGCCACCTCGGTGGGACAGGCGGAGGCCCTCCTGGAAAGGATTGCAAACTCAGTGTCAACCTTAGGTCAGAAGCTACTCTTTCTCACCCCGTCTGCTCCCAACAGGGGGACCGGTCAGCTTTGAGCGGCGCATCTTTTCCTGCCCCTTCTTGGGAAACCGCCAGCAAGCCCGGAATCCCAGGTCTCGAGGTCCCACTCCCCTTCCAGGGTCGGGCGCCCCGGCTCTGCCCGCTCCGCACGTGCCACACCAGCCATCACCTCTCCAACCTCCCCTCTCGCCCCCAGTCCCGGCCTTTCGAGGCCCCTGGGCGAGTCGCCGGCCAGGCCGGACCCAGCCAGGCGGCCAGGAGGGCCAGGAGCAGGGGGCCCTGCAGGCCGCGCGGCCGCACAAAGCGGGGAGAGCGGCGGCGGCGGCGGCGGCGTGAGGCGCGCCCCCTCCCGCGAGCAGGCCGAGCGCGCGCCCGCCCCGTGCCCCTCCGCCCCAGCCCCGAGCGCCATTCGCGGAGCGGCTTACGCTAGTCGCCGGGCGTACGGCGCCCCAGCGGCCGGGGAGGTGCGCTGCCCGGCTCCCGTAAAGTTATTGTGAATGGGGAGCGGGTGACGTCAGCGCCGAATGTCAACAATGTAGCGATTGAGAGTGTGGGCGTTCCGGGGAGAGCGCGAGCCGCGCGGCGCGGAGCAGACAGCGCCGAGCAGCCGCCGCCTCGCCAGCAGCGGCCGCGGCCACCGTGCACGCCGGCTGCGGTCGCAGCAGCGCTGAAGCCAGCGCCCGCCGCCGCCCTCGCCGCCCGCCTGCCCCTCCGCGGCCGCCGGGCTCTCGCCTTCGCCCCGGCCTCCCCTCCCCCTTCCCGCCACTCTCGGGGGGCTGGGGCGCGCTGCCATGTGATGCGCCCCCTCTCCGCGGGCTTTCGGTGACCCCCACCCCGCCCCGATCCGCCGACCGCCGGGAGGGGGCTGCGGGCCGGGAGGACGCGGGCAGGAGCAGACGGAGAGGAACGCAAAGTTCTCCGGCGAGGTGAGTCCGTGGCCCGCGGGTCCCGGGCCCCGCGGCCGGGCGAGTTGGCCGGGGAGGGGGCGCGGGGGAGCGGGCTCGCCCGGCTGGCGGGGAGGCGTGCGGAAGCGGCGCGGGAAGGAGCCGCGGCTGCCGGGCGCGCACGCAGCCGCCAGCCGAGCGCCCTGCCCGCCTTGATGGCATTTTCTAGGAACGGGAAGGGGGTGGGAGCGGAGCGGGCGGACGCACGGCTCCGGCCGTGCGCTCTCTCGCCCGGCTGTTTACGGCGGGCGAGGCGGCATTGTATTTTGCTCGCGTCGACGGGTGTTTTGGAACGGCAGGGGGAGGAGGAGCAGAGGGTAATAAGTCAGGCGTGGGGAGGGCGGGCTGGAGGGAGGCGCGCGTCCGCGCGACCGGAGCAGCTGTCAGACCCACGGCCCTGCGCTCGGGCCCCCGGCCCGCGATCGCGGTGCCAGGCCGGGCGGCCTCCTCCCAGCTCGCGGCGTCGGCGCCCGGGGCTGCTCCGCGAAGCTTTGCGCTCGGCTGTCAGCCGCCGCCGGGTAGCTGAGACTACAGCGACAGGCGGGGTATCAAAGCCCAAGTTTAGGGTCCCGGGAAGAGGCAGCCCAGGGACTCTCAGCGCAGACCTCGGGCTGCGCGCTGGGTACGATCGCTACTAGCCAAGGACCGGGTCATTGGCATGAGTCCCGGGGAGCTCGAACCGAGGGGCTCGTGCCTTCAGACAGGAAAATCTTGCACCTTCCTCTTCCACGATTCTGCATGAAATCAAAGTGCAACACACACACCTTCTTCTCCCTGCCTGCACTTCAGCCTGCACCCCCCTTTGGGCTCCACCTAGGAGAGGAGTTTATCCAGGGGACACCTCCCCGCCGCGCCTCGCAGAGGCGCCCTGTGGGGTCTCGCAGTTTCTCTGCTCTCACCGCTGAGTGCTCAGGACCCGAGCCCCCATGGAGAGGGAGGCGGTTGGCGCTCCTTGGACTACCCTGGCTGCCCGCGAGAGGGGACCCGAGTGAGCACCTAGGCGACCTCGGTTTGGCCGGGGATTTGCAAGAACTCGGGGCCGTGGGAGGAAGCGGGCAGGGCCGGGTGTGTGCGCGTGAAAGGACCGCGCGCCCCAGGCTTCCAGGGTCGCGGGCGCGCGAGGTATCTGCAGCACCGTCTCGCATGCAGCGAGTTTGATAACTTGGGAAGTTCCCGCACCGCCGTCAGCGGGTTTTGTCTGTGGCCGGAGAAGGAGCGCTTCGCAATTAGCCGGTCTGGTCACCGTCGTCTCGACGACCCGTGACCCCTGGAAACAGGAGGGACGAGGCCGCCCAGCCCCGGGCGGAGCTGCGCTCTCTCGGCCGCCTGGCGGGGGAGCGGCGGGACGCAGCCTTCCTCGGCTTTCACCTTCGCGGTCTAGTGCTGCGGTCTCTCACTCCGGGTGTAAATTTCATCTGTTGAGTGTATTTAACTAAAATGGGTAATTACTTTAGATAAAAATCCTTTCCTGCCTAGTGGGAACCTTGGCGGAGATGATGCCTAATGAGATATTTTGCTTTTGTCTGTTTAGAGTAAAATTAGAGATGTTAACTCTGATAACGGTTTTCTCAGATCATTAAAATGTAACATGTAGGAAAGGCATGTTGAGCTGCGAAGGCTCTGGCTGACATGAAAGAAGATGTGAGGGAAAGGCTACCCCTCGGTTGGCGGAGGGGCTGCTTTGGTAAGGCAGCGGCGTCTGGCTTACCATGTGAGATTGCCCCACCCTGCTGCTCCTGAAGCTCACAGCTTGTGAGTAAAGGGCGGTTTTCATTCTTACAGGTAATAATAAATGTGAGTCAAAATGACATCTTGTTAGAATTAGCCTTCAGTCTGTAAGAGAGATGGCTAAATAACAGTGATGGCTAAATAACTGCTCCCTTGAAAGGTCTGTCAGCATTTCCATTATAAATGCAGTTTTTCAGGAGTTTATAATTTCACCACAAAACTTTTGAGTGGCTGAAATGTTTTTCCCTTCTAGTGTTCTGCTTTTAAAAAAAAAAGTATGTGATGATTGCCTACTTCCATCCTATTTGCTGTTCCTGAACCTTGAATATCATTCAGATGAGCGTCCCACATATGGAAAACACAACCATGGAATAAAGAAGTTTTGTTAGAATGTACTCTATTTGTGACGAGTAATATTTTCATTTTGGATTTTGGAAGGTTTTATGTTTGCCATTTGGTAATCATAAATGTGTTAATTCTGGTATCTGTCAGTTCTGCAGGTGGATTGAAATGTCAGTTCATGCTGTATATGCCAGGATTACATGGAAGAGCGTTCTCCTCATATATGTGTCTGTGAGCTCAGCGCTAAATTATATGAGCATCTGTTAGTTACCTATCCGTTCTTAGTATGTTGCATGTGAAGATCTGCAATAAAGGAGAAGAGTAAGGCAGAAAGACAGGGAGGGAGTCAGGGACCCCCGTCCCCCCCACCCCTGTAACTTTTCAGCGTTTCTAGCGCGTGAGAGAAAGCCATTCATTTTCTTTCTTTTGAATTATGCCTTTGACTCAGTGTGTTTAGGCCAGTCCCTTTCAGTCACTCACCTCTGGCTGCAGTGTGAGGGGCTTAATTATTTGTAAAGTACTCTGACATCCCTGGATGAAAGGCACTGCAGAAGTGCAAAGTATTGTTATTCTCATATGGAATTTAATGATCCATTACAGTTCATCAGGAAAATGCACTTTGCAGCCATGGTGGGAAATGTTCCCACCTGATAGAGGGTAATAATAACTGCCTAAAAGTAGGGTCAGATTACAGATGAGACAATTAACTCTAGCCATGTGCTCTTCAATTTGTTGCAATTCATTTGGTGATCAAAGTGAGTCGCAGAGAGACAGATGGTGAGGTTCGCATCTCTCCTAGGCCAGCTCTTCACTTCTGAGCCCACTGCCTGCACAGGCAACAGGACCTCCTCATTAGTGCTTGTGAACTGTTCCTCAGAATTTGTGATCGAGGCTCCCGGGACGCCGACAAAAGGGCTCAGGCTAATCTGTATTGTTGCGAGCAGTTTAATTTTACTTGGATTAAGTCCTGCTTAGTGTCTCTGGGATGGATCCAGCCTTAACAAGGGAGGAGAGAGATCCTAGTGGCTCTCTAGCTCAGCGGGGCTGGGCTTCACTGCCCTAGTTTTTGTCTACCTCAGATTTCAGGGGGTGCAGTGTCTGGCTTCTTGAAAATGTTGGCTTAACTCAGATACATAAACACCCTCCTGTCTGACGGAGGGGTGGGGAGCAGGACCGGCTTGGTGGGCACGTGACCTGCACCGTTGCCCAGGCCCCCTCCCCTCTCAGAAGGACCTCACACGTGGTTTCATCTTCTGCTCTTGTTCTTCTTGAGATCCTTAATAGTTCGGGAACTTGGGGCCCTTCATCTTCCTTGCTCACCATCGAGGAGGGGGCATGGCGTGGAGTGGCAGGCCCCCGCAGCACCATCACAGCTCCTTGCCATCAGGCGGGAAGCGCTGGGAATAGTGGCTTTGTGTCGCCCCACTGTCTGATTTTTCTGAGGGAAGCTGGGTATCAGGGTTTTGATGTGGAATCCCCTACTTTCTAAATATTTGCTCACACTTTTTTTAATAACACTGGGCGGAAACATTGCAAGTGCTGGAGCTGGCCTGTAGGCTGTCTGGCTGCCCACTACTGAGTGAGCTAGAATGTCTTACTGTTGACATTTCTGTCTTTGGCTGTTTCCGAAAGGCTGACACATCGTAGATGATTTTTGAGTCTACACCAAGTGAATGGTTAACTGTGGTCAGGAAAATTGAAAAAAGCAAAAAACCCCAAACGGAATCAACTGAAATCAACACTGAGTCCCACTCAGGGATTGATAGCTTTCTTTTTAACAGAGAATACAATGTGAAAGGCCATATAATTAATACCGAGGGCACCATATAATCCTCTGCAGGTAAATAATCTATTTCTTTGGGTCACCTGCCCTCTATTTAATTGTTATTGACCAGATCGGGTAACGTGGCTGTTTAATGCCTAAGGACTCCTCCAGGAGAATTTGACATTTGCCAGCACCCACTAAAACAAGAGCTGTGGTTTATTGAATGTTCACCATGTGCCAGAAACAGTGCTGACTCTTTCCCTGAACATTGACTCCTCATTTCCTTCCTCGACTCCTCAAGGCAACCCTGAAAAGCAGGCATTGTGCCCATTGTACAGAAGAGGAAGGTTCTCGTTGGAAGGGTTCCGTCAGAAGGCAGTGTGTGTCTAACCCTAACCCTAACCCTGACTGTCTAAAGGTCATTTCCCTGTCCTGTACACACAGTCTAGCCCAGAGTCAATGACTGGGCTTGGCGTTGGGAGTCATAGCATACAGAGAACCCCGTCTCTACCCTGGAGTACGAGGAATAGGGAACAATGTAAGATGCAACATAATCTGTCAGAATCCGTGGTTCACACAGCAAGCCCCGCATCTGCCTGTCAGGAAGGTTCCGGTGACATAGGGCCCTATCAGAGGCCCAAGCAGTTCAGAAGTCAGGGCTGGCTGCAAAAACTGGCATTACTCTGGAGAAGAAAAGAAGCTTTCGGCAGAGCTGAAGCCGTGTTAGGGAAAGCAGCGCCAAGGCCTTTGGAATGATAGAAAATCGCTCCTGGATTGCCGATGACAGCCTATCACCTATTCGTATCCCATTTTTAAATTTCATGTAAATATTTACACATTGTTCAAGTCCAAACTGAAACCTGCTATGAATTAAACATTTTGTAAACTCAGATTGCCCAGAATTATTACTCATCTTTTTTTATTTTTTGGTCTGTGATGATATTTAATAGAAAAGTAGTTTCTTTGTCAATTTAAGGCTTTTACTCCCCCCACCTTTTATTCTTGTTAATTTCAAATGTCAGTTTCCTGAAGACTGAAACTTACTCTGACCATCAGCTTGCTCCTCAGCTTCCCTGAAGCTGGAAGTCTCAGAAGCACCAGTGTGTCCTTTTCAAGGACCATTTCTTTTCTAAAGAATATGGAAATTGAACCCTACTAGTGGCAGTCCTTCAAAAATCAAGCAGGAATGTTGCTTTTGTTTTTCCTTGAGCTACTTTTTTCCAAAATAATAAATCTTCCCAATCTGAAAACATTTCACGTACTTCTTCATCCTCGTCATTGGAATTACAGCCAAAATGTCTCTCAGTCTTCCCCAGTGACCTCATAATCACGGCTTCTCCAGCACATTACCCGGGTTAACTTCTCTTTTGTTCCTCAGCCTGATTATAAATTGGCCTTTGGTGCTGAGATGTGTCGTTTGCCTCCCTAACCTCTTTGTTCCACTCCTGGTGGAGGACACGGCAGTGATGCCCTGCCAGTGGCTGCCTGGTTACTGGTTCTCTCTCCTGCTTGAGTCGGCTTTCAGCTTCCTTTTCCCCAAGCGCTGCCATCCTCCTATTTCCAGCTTTCCCATACTTCTCGTGATTATCTTCATTTATTCCTGAGCCAGCAGCTGGCATGTGGACAAACTCCAGCTTAGTGCAGAGGGAAGCATTCTGCATTTCCAAGTCCATTGTCAAAATTCCAGTCTTATTCCGTCCTTTTGTCTCTCTCTTGCCACTTTCTGTGGATGCTTCAGGAGTTGCCTCAGGCTGCGTGTGTCTACCCTGTTAAAAGGCTTAGACTTTGGAGTTTAAAACTGGGAGATCCCAGTGTGGTTATTCCTGTTCTTATCCGTAGAAAACCAAAGTCAAGGTGCCGCTCAGCGAGTTTGCTTAGTCTCCCAGGATCTACAGATTATAGGCAGGTTTTATATTCTTCCCATCCTGTATTCTCCTAATTATTGGGAGCTCATGGATGGCATAAAATGGACCAGGTGTCCAGAAATGGCATACTTTAGAGGCAAGTGGCTCATTCATTCACTAAACAGATATTGAGTATCCCTTACATGGCAGATGTAGTGCTAGGTGAACATGATGCTTTTGGGGAGCAAGCCCCATTCCAGCCCTGACCTCATGAAGCACCCCATCTAGTAGGAGGGGTGACATTTATCAGATAGCCACAGATGACTTATTGCAGACTCTGAGAGGGAAAGGTATTATATGCACTGGAGGATATACTGGAGGGGTTGTGACCTGGATGGGAGGTTGGGGCAGCCTAGCCCAAGGAATTATGGAGTCAGCTGCCATCTGAACCTGTCTGAAACTAGCTAGGTTTCCCCCTACTCTCCCTGGCCTGTAAAGAAGGCTGAGCACTGAAGAATTGATGCCTTTGAGCTGTGGTGTTGGAGAAGACTCTTGAGAGTCCCTTGGACTGCAAGGAGATCCAACCAGTCCATCCTGAAGGAGATCAGTCCTGGGTGTTCATTGGAAGGACTGATGCTGAAGCTGAAACTCTAGTACTTTGGCCACCTGATGGGAAGGACTGACTTATTTGAAAAGACCCTGATGCTGTGAGATTGAGGGCAGGAGGAGAAGGGGATGACAGAGGGTGAGAGGGTTGGATGGCATCACTGACTCAATGGACATGACTGAGTAAACTCCGGGAGACAGTAAAGGACAGGGAAGCCTGGTGTGCTGCAGTGCGTGGGGTCGCAAAGGGTTGGACATGACTGACCGACTAAACAAGTCTCCCAAGCCTATGAATTCCCTCCTATCTGTGGCCCTTTGGAATATTGCATAAACCATGGTATAACCCGTTGAGTCATTTTGGCCAATAATGGTTCCTGTATACAGAGTCCAGAATTGATTTATTTACCTGTGTCTTTAGAACCTGATAAAAACAGAATTAATTGCCAAGAATATTGTTTCCCTACTGGAAAAAAAAATGCAAGTTAGCATTCTTGTTTTGGGCATGTTGAGGGTCATTTGGACAATGTTTGAGTGATTAGAACGTGCAGGCACGCCCTCCCAGTTGTCTAATATGCGCAGGCCCCGGGGCGAGGGGCTTTGGTGAAAATGAGAGTCCAGCTGATCAGAAGCCCCTACCTGTCCCAGACCGGCAGGGTCTCCAGCCTCTGCAGACCCAGGAAGATTATACAGACTGTTCTTAGCACAATTTAGGAGTGCAGACAGCGTCTGTTTAAAACAAATGGATTTATTATGTGCTAAAACGCCTCTCTCTTCTTTTTTTCCTATGATAGCTAACCTGTGTTGGGAGTCTTAAGTGTGTGTTCTTCATATTAACTACTTAATTCATATAACCACCCGGAGGCAGGTGTGATCATTAAAGACTGAGGCATGGATGTCACTTGGCTAATGAGTGGCTGAGCTGGGTTTGGACATGAGGTGTCTGATGCTAGAACCTGTTCTCTTAACCATCTGCTGTTCTGCACCCCCTCTTCCTTTTTGCTCTCCATCACATCTCAGAAGTGGAAATATAGGCCATCTCACTGTATTGGATATTTTCTTGACATCTATCTGAAAGAAAAAATTGGAAAATAATTTCTCAGTGAGCCTGAATGAATGCATCCTTTGTCCTTCTCCTTTTACCTAACTCACTTTCTGATAATTGCATTCCTCAGTTCTCAGCATCCGTCTGAGGATTCAGAGGATGGAAGTGATAACATGCCAAGACACAGGAAGACATAGACACAGAACATGAATCCTATGACTCTGTTCCCAGGGTTTTTCTGTAACTCATGCTCCTACCCTCCTGTTAAGTGGAGAATTTGTTTATAGCTTGCTTTCTTTTTTTTTTCCTACTGAGAAGGAAAAATTTCATTCAGAACCAATTCCATCAGAGTTCCTAATGAGAAATATTAGCTGCTAGTAACAGATAAAAACAGGTAACCTTTGCTCCATCCTAGTCAATTTCAGGAAGAGATTATCTTGCCAGATTAGCATGTTGCAACTCTCAACAGGAGATTTGAATGATTTTAAAGGACTCCGCCAGGCAGTTGGTTTGGTAGTGACCCCGATTACCCGGGTTGTAGGGTGACTGTTTAGAATGCTGACTCAGCTGTGTCCTGGGCCGGACGTCCAAGTTGTCATCTTTAGTCAAGCGGCATTATCCTTGGAGCTGCTGGAACATTTAAGCATATGCTTGAAGCTCAATTTGGGAAATGATCAAGCATATGACTGTACTGTGCTTATTTTTCAGTATTTAGTTCAAATTTTGGAGATGGCTAAATGGGGAGATGCTTAGCGTGTCACTGTTGGAGGTTTTAAGTGATTAAAAAAATCAAGCAGATGAGTGCATAAAGATTTCTATGCAAACAATGATGAGCTTAATTTAAAGCTGCTGATTTAGTGTGAGAATTACTTGCACTGATTTGTAGAACATCTATAGAGGTTCAGGCTTCCATATTATGCAAATGAATGAGCCCTGAAGAGTCAAACTGTGAAAAAAAAAAATGAAATTAACTATAAAAGATATTATTACCCATTCAGCAAGTGGAAAATGTAGACTGACTTAGAGTTCACCCTTGCTTTTCATGTATCTCCTTGAGAAGATCGGCGTTGGGGTGATGACCTTGACTTCATTGGGAAGAAGCCAGGCAAGGCTTGCTGTTAGTTCTCCGGTGTCCACTTTCTGTCCTGACTTCACTCTGCTCTGCTTCCTTGAGGCCGCCCAGTGCACTTAACCAGTCCCCTCCTTGCCTTTCAAACCAATCTCAGAAAAGGATTTGATGAAAACTGTCTCTTGTTGTTGTTGTTTAGGTGTGGAGTCGTGTCCGACTCTTGGCGACCCCATGGACTGAAGCCCACCAGGCCCCTCTGTCCATGGGATTCTCCAGGCAAGAATCCTGGAGTGGGCTGCCATGCCCTCCTCCAGGGGATCTTCCAACCCAGGGATGGAGCAGCAACAACCAAGTGTATTACTTCTTTCTGACGCATCAGCTTAGTAATAGGAGATAAAGTGAAAGAAGTGAAAACCCTAGCGATGGGGCTAGTAGAATCTCGTACACTGGTAACCTGGTGATGGCAGGAACTTTCTGAGTATAGAGGGGGCTCTGTATAAATCCTACCGTGGAAACAGAGAATATGGGCAAGCAGATTAGAACGTATAAACCACACGGTAGTATTAAAAATATGAAGAGCAGATGATTTTTAATGTGATAATACGTTTGTCAGAAAGCATCACCTTTCCCTTGCCAGACACTCGATCTGATTGCATAAACCTGGGCAGCAAGTTGCTGTGTTGACATTTAAACAGAGGTTCAGGGGAAAACCACTTGGTCTATAACTAGGAATTTTTGTCAGTTAGTCAGTAGCAGTGAACCTGAAATACTCTTATTATTCTTAAATGTTGACTGTTATTTATTTATTTATTTTCCATTTGTTTTTATTAGTTGGAGGCTAATTACTTTACAATATTGTAGTGGTTTTTGCCATACATTGACATGAATCAGCCATGGATTTACATGTGTTCCCCATCCCAAATGTTGAATTTTAAAAGAAGAAGAAGAAAAAGAGTGGATTTCACCCATCTGCCTCCCCACCCTACACTTCTGCTGATTACAAATTGAGTTGATAAGTCTGTTTCAAAAGTGACATGCCCGGTGCCATGAGCATGACTGGTGGTGACAAGTGGACACTTGGAGAGGTCGACTGTTTAATGAAATTGTGCTTTTTAAATAATCTTTATTTTTTTGGCATGTGGGATCTTAGTTCCCTGGCCAGGGATTGAACCTGTGCCCTCTGCGTCGGGAGCACCGAGTTCTAACCCCCTGACTACCAGGGACGTCCCAGCCCTGCTGCTTTCAGATAGACGGGCTGCCTTCTGAATGCCCGGTGGGGATGAGTCTGAGCCGGCTTCCCCTCTGCCCACCCCAGGCAGACTCCGCCGGCAACCATGCGATGTTGAGTTGATGGCGCCATCTAGTGTCAGTCCGAGGAAATGTCCTGCGTGCTCCCCTGCGATGCTCCGGGGTCAGATCTCGGGTGGCTGGGCCAGGAGGCCCTGCTCTCTGCAGGACGCTGTCTAGCAGGGGGCCGCTCCCTAATTCTTACCTTCTGTCTTGGGCTGCGTCTCTGCTTCCCTGTGTCTCTGACGCCGTTTCTCTCTGGCCTCCTCTCTCTGGTACCCCCTCTCTGGAGCTCTTCTTCCTTTTTTTTTTCTGTTCCAACTCTTGGTGGATTTTTTGGAACAACAGCAACAAAAATATCGAAACTCACAGCCGATAAAAGAGTTTCCTGATGATATGTTATGGCAAAATAGGAGAGTGTCATGCATTTCAAAGTGGGATTAACCACGAAAGGTCATCTTGGAGAACCAGAGCGAAACTGGACAAAGTCTGAAAGTCCCACCTAGAAGACTGCCTCTGGTTAGGTGTTTCAAACAGTCACTCCGTAATGTTTTCTTTAGTTTTTAATTGGCTTTGGAACTATTGTTATAGTGTTATTTTCTCTTTTAAAACAAATGTAACCTCTGGCTCGAATTTTACATTTGAGACAACCTTCATGGAATATCCTGAACATGGTGGTGTTTCTGCGTGGGACGATGTGTTCTGAGTTCCGAATAACCCGTTTCCCTCTGGAGTTTTGGGTCGGGTATTCAGTGAGAGAAAGAAGGTGAAAAGACGTGTAGGACCCAGCCCGAGATGTGATTACACCAGGACGTTCGTGGGATCCGAGTTCGTGTACAGGTTTAAGCTCCCACATCAAACAATAAATTTTAAATTTCCACTTGTGTTAAACATCTCGACGTTGTGGGTTTGAAAGTAAGTCCCCTCTGAAAAACAGGAACTGTGCTTGTCTGTTAGCAGTTTTTGTGGTCGATCGGGCAACTATTTTGATTTTTGTCAGAAGGGAGGAAAAGCAGTTAAATCCAGTTAAAATTAAAGCTGGTGAAAATGAACTGGCTCGTGAGATTTGAGTGCAGCTGTGCCCCGCATCCCAACAGGGAGAGCGAATTGTTTATTACCCCTGTTCAGGAGTATTAGCTGTCAGCGCTGCTTTTGGAGCAGCGGCATCTCTGCTCCGCGTCTGGCCTGTGTCTGTTCGGGGTTGGACCTCGGAGAATAGGAACGGTGAGGGGACAGAGGCTCCTGTTTGCCGATTTGCATGTACCTTGTTTTTGTTTTTGCCGGGTAGGCGTGCGCGCCTTCTGTCTGGAGAGCCATTTAGCGTGTCAGCAGTTTCCTCCCAGCCGCGCGTGCTGACTCATGTGGCTGTTACAGCCCTCAGCTGGCCCCCGGCCGGTCGGCCCACAGCACCAGCGCCGCCGTGGAGAGCACCTCGCCCATTCGCTGCAGGGAGACTATTTTCAGATCTGTGGTCGCGGCCGAGCTGGGTTCCCTTCTCCCTCCATCAGCCAGACACAGCTTTTGTTTCCCCGGGGTAGAAAACTGGGCTTGTTTCTACCTTAGTGACTGCTTGGGCATCACAGTATTTCTGGGAAGCCCCCAAAGAAAACCGATTTTTACTTCCTTTTAATTTTCTGGGGCTCTTTATAGGGAGAGGGGCGGGGGGATGAGAGTAAGAGAAAGGGACTCTGCCGTTATTTCCTCCCTAGCACCAGAGGGAACTCTTCTGAACAGTTAGCTGAGGTTTTCCTGGTGTGACCCAGATCTGACCCACTTCTCCCCGTGTCAGTGAAGCGTGTGTGCCTGGACCGGGGCGGTGGGCAGGAGGTGTTCGGCAGCCAGCCCCACTCTGTTTTATGTGGTTCACGTCCTTAAGTAATGACAGATTTTGTTTGTATCTGTTGCATGTTATTAAGGTTAAAAAAAAAACTCAAACCTGACCTCGGGTCATTTTAAAGTTGGCATGTGTTTTCAGAAATGGTTTCGCTGTTTGTTTTTGGAGTTCAGTTCTGCTTATTTTCATCGGAAAGTGAAAATGTTACTTTTTTTGAGGTTTATAAATAAACTTCCTTTTGCAGATACAGTTGATCAGAGCATCCTGAACTATCTTGAGAAAGATGATTAAAGTGAGATCAGTTAGGGAAAGGAAAGCTTTACACATCCTTGTGGAGTTTGCCTCCATTTTTTTTTTTTTTTTTAGCTTCAATAAGCATTCTGAAGCAGCTTTGACCAGTAATAAAGAAAAAGCCAAGCCACAGTCACTGTGTGTAACATGGTGTTGATGGAAGTTCTTGGTTTCCGCCGATACGAATGACTCATCAGTATCAATAGAATTGTGACTTCTAATAATAACACAGTGCAAAACCTTCAAAACATGTGGTTTTAGCCTGAGCTGTTAGTGAAAGGTTGGAAAATATTAGTTTGAGCTTTTTTTTTTTTTCTGATCTCTTGATTTCACCCAAGTTTAAAGTTGTTTTTTGTAGGTGTGATGATCACACTATTGTTTTTTCATCTTACTGTTTTTAGTTTCGTTATGACCAAGTCGCCAAACTCAGATCATTTCATCGTTTAGAAATCTGTGCAGTAAGCATCTCCCGGCGGGGCTGTGTTTTGAGGGAAATGTGGCTGAAAAGCAAATCCTCCCTGAACAGAGAAAGGAAAAAACCGGTCCGGACTCTGTCCACCGAGCCGCCAGCCTGCTCCACAGCGTCTGTTGTGGAGGGTGGTGGGACCGCTGGCGAGCTGATTGCCGCGTGAGTCATTGTCAGAGGATCCCAAGAGGAAGGGTAACAGAAAATGCGAGTCAGAGTGAGGAGGGGCAGCTCTGACAGGAAGGACGGTGCTGCCCCGTTTCCAGGGCTGAAGGGCTGAGACCCGCAGACCCCGGGCGTCACAGGGAGTTTAGGTGTGTGTCAGTTGCAGCCTCTCTGCTTGCATCTGTTTGTGGGAGCTTTCTTCTGCTCTTCAGCTTTGGTTTGTTTTGCCTGCAGTTTGGCCAGACCATCAGAGATCGCTATCTTAGCTCGGTGAGACCACAGAGGTCTTACCCCAGGACCTTTCCTTTTTGCATTCTGTAGTGAAAGCAGCTGAATTTCTAGACTGTGAAATCAGCACCTACATTTACCTTTATGCAGATTTTTTTCTTTCTGAACACTTCATCTTTAGAAACGTTGCCTCACTAGTTTCCTAGCTACTAGAGCCAATGGCCTTTGCGCCTTACCTGCTATGTTAGCCTTGATCTGGGAAATAGGAAATGCTTTAAAGAGAAGTGCAAAATGAGAATGTTGCTAGCTGAAATTTTGTGTCAGTCTTGCCTCTCTCACAGTTCGTTCTAGATGGCTCTTTTTCTCCTTGCCATCTTCTCCGCATTTTTTATTTTTAATGCTTATGCCTCCCTTTACTCTCTTTACCCTGGTGTCTTGCTCCTCAGTAGCATTTCCTTTCTTTGCCTCTTGTTCTTCCTTCCTTCTGCCAAGTCTTTACATTTCTTTCTCTATGTGAACACTCACCTCTTCTCGTTTGTTCTCGTAGATTCTGTCTGCTCCTGCCTGCATGCACACACCCTTTCTTACATCACTCCTAGACAGACCCAGGAGTGTGTGCACATATGCACGCACCCCGCGTCCATACGTGGACACATGTGCACCAACACAACCCCCTCCCTGACCCTGGGCTCTTGCTTATGGAGGCCCCATAGTGCCTCTGGCTGCTCCTGTTGCTCTCTCTTCCCAGAGCTGGGTTTCTGGGAGAGGTCGTTCAGACAGGAAGGGAATTGGAAGGGGAGCGTGCACTGGCTTGCCACCTGTGTCTAAGAATACATCCTGGGAAGGAGGCTGGATTCTGAGGCCCAGGGAGAAACCCAGGGGAGGCTCTGACCTCAGAATCCAGGGAGTATCTTCTTGTTGTTCACTCCCTAAGTGATGTCCGACACCTTGTGACCCCATGGACTGCAGCATGCCAGGCTTCCCTCTGCTTCACTGTCTCCCGGAGTTTGCTCAGACTCGTGTCCATTGAGTCGGTGATGTCATCCAGCCATCTCATCCTCTGTCACCCCCTTCTCCTGCCCTCAGTGTTTCCCAACATCAGGGTCTTTTTCAGGGAGTCAGTTCTTCACATCAGGTGGCCAAAGTACCGGAGCTTCAGCTTCAGCATCAGTCCTTCCAGTGAATATTCAGGGTTGATTTCCTTTAGGATTGACTGGTTTGATCTTGCAGTCCAAGGGGCTCTTCAAGAGCCTTCTCCAACACCACAGTTTGAAAGCATCAATTCTTTAGCGCTCAGCCTTCTTTAATGGTCCAACTGTTACATCCATACATGGCTACTGGAAAAACCATAGCTTTGGCTATATGCACCTTTGCTGGCAAAGTGATTAAGAGGAGGTAGGCCTGCCTGAGCTTGGGGAAATCAGCGAAAGAGAACAAGGTGTTGGGAAGATTCTTCCACCAGCCTTGAGTTGGAGAATCCTGATGGGGTGAGAGATGCCTCTGGATGGGGAGTACTCAGGGGAGGAGGAGGCTCAGAACTCAGGGTGTGAAAGAGGACGGGGATCATCGGCTTGCCTCTGGCTGTTAAAATGCCCACGGAGCCTGGTCGGTCTGGGGGACTTGGCAGGAGATCCCAGGGATACCCAGGCTCCCTCTGTGACCTTGAGCTGTCTCTTGCCCCATCAGAGAGGCCTTCCCCGACCCTGTGGAGTGGGGGGACCACCCTCTTTTCCAGGAACCCACTCCTGTCCTTCCTTTTCTCTGAGGCTCTTCTCACCCTCTGACCTCTTGTATATGAGGTTGCTTGTTCATCTGTCTCCCTCACTATGAAATCAGCTCCAGACTCCCGAGTCTTTGCCTGCTTTGGTCACTGTGTAAGTCCAGGGGCCTGGAAAAGTGACCCTACAGGGCTGCTCATTAAGCATGTATTTGTTGAATGAATGAACTTACTGACTGTCCCTTAAGAATCACCTGTGGCTTCTCACTGTCCATAGAAAACACTCAGAGTCCTCAGAAGAGCCTTTAAAGCTCCTTACAGTCTGTTCCCAGGCTACCATTTCAGATATATATCAGTGTTTTCTTCCTGCTCAACTTTTGTTAAATATCTCTTTGACTAACTTATGTTTTTATTTTGTACAGTCTTATAATGTTTGTGTTATATCTGTTGGTTCTGAAGTTCTCTTAATTTGTCCTAAATTTACTTACTGTGCAAATAGAGAACTACTTGTCGAGGGGCTTGCTCTTTGCAGGGAGCTCTGTTAAGCCCAGGTTATGGTGTGTGGAATACGGACCCAGTAGAAAGCATGGTCCCATAGACAGACCACCCTCTGACCATGCGGTCCCCCCAGACGGTAGGGAAGTTAGTATTTCTGGAGATGACATAGATACGCATGAAGCATTTGAAGTTCAGTGCACATAGCAGGATGTGATCAAGGGCCAGGATGAATAGTTGAGGTAAGTGTGGTCGGAGTTGGAAGAAAAGAGAGCTGGCAAAGATTGGGCACCAGGACGGCCTTAACAGGAGGAGTTGAATCTGTTTACGTCCTTAAAATGATTGTGGGATTTGCTGAAATGGTCCTAATTACCTAGTTGATATCCTTCGAGATCTTACAGATGTCAGGTTCATCAGCTTTATCATTCTATGTCAGTCATTGCCAGTATACTTTTCCTGACCATTCCCAGGTAAGACCTTCTTAAGAAAAAATTAATGAAGGGATATGAAGGACTCTCAAGTGCAGACCCAGAAAATTCTTCTGTAGTAGTACAGAAAGTTTAAAATGAGTGAGGAGGCCTTCACTTTAATTGTTTGAATAGAACTTCAGTTCATTAAGACATGAGGAGTAAGATGACACGCCCCGCGTGGTTGGTGATGTCCGTGGACATCTGTGGTACTGTTCCAGCGTGTGTAAAGAACACAGGAGTTGGTAAGAAGCAGCCAGACAGCCCAGTCGGAAAATGATACTGTACATGCGTCCACTCGCGCAGGCCCTTCACCAAAGAGGCCCAGACGGCTCGCTGAATAATGTATGCTGAGTGGAATTACAGCAACACGCCGTGCGCTCTCTCTGGCTCGGCAGACGTTCACGGATCTGACGTGGCCACGTGTTGGTGAGGATGTGCGTGCCTGGACGGTCTTGTAGATAGTAGGAGTATTTGGAGAAGGAAATGGCAGCCCACTCCAGTGTCCTTGCCTGGAGAATCCCCGGGACGGGGGAGCCTGGCGGGCTGCAGTCCATGGGGTCCCACAGAGTCGGACACGACTGAGCGGCTTAGCGGCAGCAGCGGCAGTAGGGGCATGACTTGATACAGTTACGTTGAAGAACAGCTTATTACTGACCCAAGTTCATCCTGTTACTGACTTAACAATCAAGCAGCCTTGCTCCTAGACACACATTTTGGAAGAAGTCTCACTCATGTGCTTCAGGATGGATGAGGAAGTTGCGGGACCTGTGTACAATGGGATATTTGTTGCTGGTTAGTTGGCAAGCCACATCTGACTCTTGACGACCCCGTGGACTGTCGCCCGCCAGGCTGGTCTGTCCGCGGATTTCCCAGGCAAGAGCACTGGAGTGAGTTGCCATTTCCTTCTCAGGGATCTTCCCGACCCTTCGAACCTTCGCCTCCCGCCTAGCAGGTGGGGTCTTCACCACTGAGCCATCTGGGGAACCTGCAGTGGGACATCACTCCGCCGGAGAAAGGAGCGGGTTCGAGTTAGCTGAACTGAGGTGGATGAACGTAGAGTTTGTTGTTCAGAGTGAAGTAAGTCAGAAAGAGGAAAACAAATATCGTATATTAATGCATATCCAGGGAATCCAGAGAAATGGTACTGATGAGCCTATGGCAGGGCAGGAGTAGAGGCTCAGATGTAGGGAACAGACGTGTGGACGCAGTGGGGGGAAGGAGAGCGCGGGGCAGACTGAGAAGGTGGCCCTGAGATGTCTGTATGCTGCATGTAAGTTAGCTAGCTGGTGGGAAGGTGCAGTGTAACTCGGGAGCTCAGCCTGGTGCTCGGACAACCTGGAGGGATGGGGAGGCTGGTGGTGATGGAAGGGCAGCTTCAGAGGAGGGGATGTATGTGGTCTTACAGCTGCTTCATGTTGTGTGGCAGAAGCCAACTCAACATTGTGGAACGCTGATCCTCCAATTAACGATAAATTTTAAGAAAAGAAACACTGACAAGAATGTTCAAAGAAACATCGGCTCATAAGAGCAAAGCCCAGAAGCAACCCAAATGCTCATCAGCATTGTATTCCGTTAACTCATTTGGCTGTACTTACCCATTGAGATCCTGTTTGGCTGTGAAAAAATTAAGTCAATAACACCCCATACAGGAGGGCGTGCGAGGTGTGTTTAAGAGCAAGGATTCTGCCTGGGTTCAAAATCTGGGTCTCCCACTTGCTTTGTGACCTTGGGCAGGTTTCTCAACCTCACTGACCATCCATTTCCTTACCTCTACATTGGGGTAGAAGACAGTGTCTGCCAGATAGGGTTGTTAGAAAGATGAAATGAGTTAATATTTGTGACATGATTAGGAGAGTGACTGCCATGTAATAAATTCTAGGTGAGTGTTTGTTAAACAAAAATGCATACATGCATATGGGTTAGTCTTAGAAATATAATGTCCAGTGAGAGAAGCAAGACCCAGAATGCATATAGAATGATTCCATTTATATTAAGTTCAAAAGCTTGCAAAACTAAGTGGATTGCTTAGGGATATACATATAGATGTTAAAATTATAAAGAAGATGAAGGCAATGATTGTCACCAAAAAAAAAATCTGTATATTGGTAACCTCTAGAGGTGATGGAGTAGGTTATGGTAGGGAAGGAACTCTTTGGAGGCTCCCAGGGTCCTCAAAATGTTTTATTTTCTAGCCTGAAGAATGGTCCCAAGAATGTTCTTTTAAAATGATTATTATTTGAAGTGTGTGTGGATTTTTTGCAAATGTATATACTTAAAACATATTAGATAATACATTTTTAACATATTTTGTGAGTTATTTTCTGAAAATATTTCTGATTTGATCTGTTATTTTAAAATTACCTAAGAAAATGCCAAACCCAAAGTAGCAGGGTGACATTTAGCAGGCATAAATGTAAATTCCTACATTTGAGTTAAAAAAAATAGCCTGTTCAAGTACAGAATTTGCACACCTGCTTGGTGCTTGTTTCTCCGCAAGACTTTGAGCTGCCCGTGCAGCGTGGCCCTTGCCTCTTGCTGAAAGTGGCTTTTCCCTAGAGCCACGTTTAGCGAGCTGTCCCGTTTAGATAGGACTACGCAGTGATTTTTGCTCACTATTCCCAGGCCTGGTTGTCCCATGTACAGAATACTGTGCCCCATCCCTGGGGACTATTTTAAGGAAGATACTGACCATGGATGGAGCATCCTCTGTGACCAAGATGTTTAAGGATCTGCAAACTGGCCACTTCTAAGAGTAACCAAAGAAGTAGGGATGTTTCGTTTGACAAAGAGAAGATGTCGGGAGAGAAATGGTGTCTTCCGTCATCAGAAGAGGAAATCAGCTTTCTTTGTTGTTCCACAAGTCAGATGCTGTCCTGCTGGTGGAGGCAGGTGTCAGCTCCTAGTGGCTGGAAACTTCCAAACAAAAGCTGCGGGCTCTCCTTTAGGCTTGACTAGAGTCTTGGTACCTGACGTGTGGTTCCAGGCCCAGCAGCATCAGCGTCATCCAGAGCATGTTAGCATGCAGAATCTCAGGCCCACTCCACACCTATGGAATCATCATCTGTATTTCCATCAGGATTTCCCTGGGGACTCTTTGAGACATTAAAGTTAGAGAGGCACTGGCCTAAATGTTTCTGAGATCCTTCTTTGTAATTCTTAGGATTCAGTGGTTTTATTTAAAGTATATACTCAACTGAAAATTATCAGTTCATATGTGACATTATTGATTTTAAAACCTTGACTATAGTTAATAATAAGGTATTTTATATTTCAACGTTATTGAGACAGTAGATTTCATAAGAAAAATTAGATTTGTAAGTATGTGTGGTGATGGATGTTAACCAGACTTCCTTGGGTGATTATTTCACGAAATATGTTGTTCTCAGTCGTGTCCGACTCTCTGTGACCCTCTGGACTGCAGCCCACCAGGCTCCTCTGTCCACGGGGATTCTCCAGGCAGGAGTACTGGAGTGGGTTGCCATGCCCTCCTCCAGGGGATCTTCCCGACCCAGGGGTCGAACCCAGGTCTCCTGCATTGCAGGTGATTCTTTACCGACTGAGCCTCCTGGGAAGCCCATTTCACTATTACGTATATATACATATGTATATACACACACACACACAAAAATATCAAGTCAGTGTGTTGTACACCTGAAACAAATACAATGTTGTATGTCAGTTATATCTCAATTTTTAAAAAGTAAAAAATAAATGCCTGAGTATGTTACAGGTACATAAAGCCAAACAAGTTTTTGTTGCTGAATTAGTTTGAAATTTTTTTGTCCATTTTCCCCCTAAAGTAAATGTAGTGTTGGTTATGTGTTGGGGCAGCTTATAACAATTACAATATAATATAATAGTGATTTTTTTTCTTTTTAATATATAAGATGAGATTCTTATTTTAAAATTATGTTAATTTATCCAAATTTTTCTTCTGTAGTCTTTAAAATTTGCAGAGTGGATTAAGGTTCTGAATACCTCTTAAGAATGCTCAGAAGAGATATTTAAATGATAAAAAATATATCACATTGATTTTGTATTTTTTTTGCTTGTACATATTCCATATTTTGACCTTATAGGAACCTTCGAAGTGTGAGTATTGATAGTGATTCTCCACAGTGCCCTTTATCTTTTAGATACTAGATCTGAGATCAAGTAAAATAGTTTTACCTTTTTCCCCCTCAAAAGATCATGACTAATTTAAGCTCATTTCTTATTTTCCTTAAAGATTTGCTACGCATCCTTTTAACTGATGAACTTCAAGTGGAACCCATGATTCATTTCATCCTTTTCCCTTTATGTAATTAGTCATTTATTCTTTTGATGTCCACAGTAAAACTAATACTTAGCATGATAGTCTTAAGATTCCAAAATAAAGAAGTTCTTAAATGACTTACAATCAGATATAAAATATGCTTTACTGTATGGCAAAAATGAATAGGGAAAACTTCTCATGAATAAAAGATGTTTTTTTAGGCCATATAACCATGAGTTAGTTGGCTTAAGCACATATTTCCAGATCTGTTTTCTTTTAACATGTAGGACAAAGAAACTGTACTTTGATATTTGGCTTAGATATTATTTGGTGATATATGCCATCTAAATAAGATAAGATGACAAATGGTTTTATCAAATGTAAGGTACTATAGGCACTTTATTAACTTCAGTGCATGATAATTCAGTTTTCATTTTAATTTAGCAGGGTTTCCCCTCCTTTTCTGGAACTGACTTAAACAAAATCTAAATTCCATCTTAGTGTGAGTCTTTAAGTTTCGATTTCTTTATCCATAAATGATTTTGAATATATGTCACCACAGGTTATCATATTAGTAATTGGGAGGTGGAAGGCTAGACTTTTTTCTGTAAGCTTGCTCACTTGTTTTCTTTATTTGTTCATTCATTCATCATGAATATGTGCTGAGGACTTTCTGTGTTCAAAGCTTTGGGCTCAGTGCTCTGGTAAGACACAAAATGAATAAGCCAGTCCAAGGTCCAAAGTTATTTGTAATTTATAAATTTATTTTTAATAATTATCATACTTTTCTGAATTTTAGAATGTTTGATCACCGTTTTAAATACTGAGTAGACGTGAGATCGATGGTGAACTTGATCGCTGTTGAAGATACAACTGTCTGAAGCATGTACTTCAGTTTTTAGGAGCACGGTTGAGGAAGAGCACTGCGTATCCCTACGGCGTTTACCTGATCTTAGATTTTTTCAGACTGCTTTGCGGTCACATACTCCAGTGTAGTCTGTGCTGCTTAATACAGTCACCACTTAGCTGCGTGTGGCTTTTGACCACCTGAAATGTGGCTGGTCCAAGTCAAGATGTGCCAAGAGTGTAAAATACACACTGGGTTTCAAAGATTTAGTACAAAAGAAGACAAACTACCTCTTCAATAAGAATGTTATTTGCCTGTTGAAATGATAACATGTAAGATTAAATAAAAATGTTTTAAATGTTATCTATTTCCTTTTACTTTTTAAAATGTGACTACTAGGAAATTTTAAGTTACATATGTGGCTGACGTTTTATTTCTGTTTGAAAGTGCTGGTCTAGATTCTAAAGTGCAGAGTGGTTGAGAGCTCTCAGAGAAATATCAGAGCTTAACACAGAGAGTTTTAGAGATGAGATACCACTGACAGAATCCACTTACTCAAAAGAAGAAATCTCGGTCTGCACCTTTGCCCTACTTTGAGACATGCCTGCTTTCCTGAGCACACAAAAAGAGCGTTGGTAGGGCGAGCATTTTCATATCTGCAATGTACAGAGTATTGAAGGGGATTAAAATAAATATCACACAGGTCCCTTCTCTCAGGAAAAGATCCAGCCTACTGAGGAGACAAGATATGAGCATGTGACTTGTTATATCACAGAAAGAGAGGAATAGCTATTCAACACTCTGATCCAGGAACTTGGTGGAAGCACTCAGTGGAAAAGGAAAGAAATGTCTCCGTGGCAGGGAGGGGTGTGTTGGCTGGGTGCTCACGAGTGGGTAAGGTTCCAGTGGACAGAGGGAAAAGGGCATGGCGGGGTGGGAAGGGGCTTGCGTGGAAACAAGCGAGAAAAGATGGAAAAGCAGTTGAGAGGTCAGCTGAGTCCGAGGATGGAGTTTAAGTAAGGTATAAGTAGAATAAATGTTGCCTATCTTTGTTAGAGTTTCGCGGGTGGCTCCAATTGTAAAGAATCTGCCTGCAGTGCTGGAGATGTGGGTTCAGTCCCTGCATCAGGTAGATTCCCTGGAGAAGAGAATAGCAACACACTCCAGGCTCTTCCCTGGAAAATCGCATGGACAGAGGAGAGTGGCAGGCTAGTCCATGGGGTTGCAAAAGAGTCACACACTCCTCAGCGACCAAACAACAGCAAATCTTTGTTAGAAAGTCCTTTAAATGGCAAAATCGGTCATGCTGTATTTCCAGTTACACTTATACTTACATTTGTATACAATCTTATAACTTAAAGAATCCTCAATAATACAGTATCATTTAATATTTTAGGCAACAGTGATACCATTTTTTTTTTTTTTGCTAAAGGCACACTGTTATGTCATTTGATTTTTGCTGTTGACTCCATTTTATACAAGCAGAAAGCAGAGAAGCCTGGCTTGCATAATTAATGATAAAATCTTGAATCTGAATTAAGCTCTCTAGCTCAGTTTTGGAGAAGGCAATGGCACCCCACTCCAGTCCTCTTGCCTGGAGAATCCCATGGATGGAGGAGCCTGGTGGGCTGCAGTCCATGGGGTCGCTAAGAGTCGGACACGACTGAGCAGCTTCCCTTTCCCTTTTCACTTTCCTGCACTAGAGAAGGCAATGGCAGCCCACTCCAGCGTTCTTGCCTGGAGAATCCCAGGGACGGGGAAGCCTGGTGGGCTGCCGTCTATGGGGTCGCGCAGAGTCGGACACGACTGAAGCGACTTCGCAGCAGCAGCCGTCTTACTACGCTGAGCCGCTCTGAACTGTGCGCCTGTGATTCTGTCTGCTCTGCCTGTTTCTGAACCTCATATTCATGGAATCATGCCGCATGCGCCCCTTCGTGTCTGGCTTCTTTCATTCGTTGTTCGTGAAATTCATTCATGTCATTGCGTATAATGGTCGATTTTTAAATTCTCAGTGCTATATAGTGTTCCGCTGTATGAATATACCACTCTTTGGCTATTTGTATAGTTTTCACTTTTCTGGCCGTTCTGAATGGCACTACTATTGAACATTCCAGTACATATCTTTGGGTGAACACACAGTGCGTTTCTGTTGGGCATATATGTAGGAGTAGAAGTATAAAAGCAGCTAAATTATTAAATTGTCTTGGAAATGAGGCTAAAATTTGGCTTTATGATACTCTTTAGAAGAAAAGTAAAAGCTGCAAACTTTTAAAAAACTAGAGTTGACTTACAATGTTGCGTTAATTTCTGGTATACAGTGGAGTGATTCATTTATGTATATTCTTTTTCATATTCTTTTCCATTATGGTTTATTTCAGGATATTTAATATAGTTCCCTGTGCTGTACAGTAGGACCTTGTTATTTATCTGTATTACACGTAGTCAAACACCAGACTTCTAATCCTCAAATACTATATCAAAATAGATATCAAGGCAACCTTTACAAAAGGATCTAAGGTGTAATAATTTTTCTGCTTTTAACACATTTTTGGATGGAAGCATGAAAATAGTAAACTTTTTCATCTATATAGAATTTGAAAGGGGTAACCAGGTGGCGCAGTGGTTAAGAATCCTCAGGAGGTTCAAAAGGTTTGGGTTCGATCCCTGATATGAGAAGATCCCTTGAAGTAGGAAATGGCAACCTACTCCAGTATTCTTGCCTGGAAAACTCTGGACAGAGGAGCCTGGTGGGTTAGAGTCCATGCGGCTGCAGAATCGGATGTGGCTGAGCGGCTGAGCACACAGACAGAACATGTGAAAAGACTGAATTTGTATCACTAAGGTTTCTCTGACAGTTATGCTTTTTTCCTCCAAGAGAAGTTCTGGCAGATAAATAGTGGATAATGAAGATGAGGTTTTTACCAGGATGACATTATACTAGGGTATAATGAGCAATGAGTATCTGGATTATGTTTATTGGGAGATGAGGAATTCGAGGTGCAGGTAAATGGTAGGAAATTACATCCCAGAATCTTTAATGAAAGCTACTGTTCTCAAAACTTTATTGAACTTTCCTCCAACCCTCCCTCTTTTGTTCAGGGGAATCTTCAGGCAATCAAATTTGCATTCTTGCAAAGAAGGCAATTACAAATTCCCCAACCTGTTTTTAGGGGAAAATAAAAAACGAAGGCTGACATTTATCCAGAGACATCCTCTGTGAAGGAAAGGTAGCTCTGGGATTTGCCAACAGAAGACTTCAGTCTTTGTAGCTTCTTAACGTTAATGATGATCATTGAAAGCTGGGTGTTTTATGTTTAGACTGACCAGAGTTGTTGAACTTAAATTGACTGGGCAGAGGAAGAAATCTTTCTTTTTTCTGTGCTCTGACTCAGGGTGGCCGTAGGCAGGTTACAAGGCAAATGGAAGTGTAGCCTCAGTGGACAGAGAACATTGTTGTGGTTATTGGTGGTAAATGAAAATTATTTTAGAGTGGAGAAAAGGACATTAACTTAGAACAATCACTTATGGACTGAAAGTTTTGTTCCTCTGTGGCTGTGATGGACATCTCTTGCATTTTATAGAAAGACCATCCTGGTTATTGTCATGTCAGTGAAGTGTGATTACTCCAGCCTCCAACTCCTGTATGTGCGTTGGGGGATTATGGGCATATGTGTAAAAGTCACATTTTTTTTAATGTCCACTGATGATTTCCTTAGGGTTACACGGTGTGGGTCAGCATTTGAGCTTAATTCAGTTTTTCCTCTCACTTACCAAAATCAATATCAAATGAGAGCATGATGGGGGGATCAAGTTATTTTCAACTCATATTTGAAGAGCAGGTGTGTTCTTTCCTGATTTACACTGCAGGTGCATTTGAATGTAACTGCCTAAAATGGTGATTAAAAAATTATTCAAGTGGAACAAAGCAAAGACTTGTAAACAGTTGCTCTTATTTTTCCCCCCATTTTCTCACCACTTAAAATAATGTGGATTTCTGAACGCTCCAAGAACCTCTTACCAGTACTGCTCCAAACATGTGAATTACACTCATTCAGTAAGATCCAGTCTTTTCATTGGTAGGACAGTGCCGGGGTGTTCTGGATCTTTTCTTTGTCTAGTCCAGTTCTAAGGCGGAGAACAGTCCTCCCTGCTTTTGAATCCAGTGACATCTTTCCGCTCATCATTGAACGCCAGGGGGAGCAGAACCACAGACCCTCCGGAATACCCCTCACCACTGTGGCTCCCACCCTCTGCCGGGGGTTTGTAGCTTTAGTCTTTCAAGAGCCGCGAATATTTGATGCTGAGATCCTGCACTCAGGTAGCCAGTTCTCAGGCTTGTGTGGGTGTGTTTAGAGGGGTCTCCCCTTCAGCTTGGTTTTAGGTCTTGGTGACCGAATCTAAATAACACAGGTTACTCATCACGAGTTGAAGATTTTCCCCTTTTCACATTGATGCTTCTGATATAATTTTGTACGTTGGCTGATGATGTGTGCGTACTTTGTGGCTGCCGAGATGCAGCTGGAAAGTGTGTGGGGGTGGTCTGCTTCCTCTGAGGCTGCTCCAGGTGGTCAGGTGGGGGCGGCCGAGAGGAAGGTACAGCACGCTTCCGGCGCTTCGCCTTGAGATCTGTGCACCGGCCGCCTGCACCCGGGTCCCGGCTCTCTCCTGCACGCTTTAGTTTTCGCTGCTTCAGGTTCGCCTGACGCTGGTTTATGACTAAGGCGGTGGTTCAAAATTCCCTTTTTATCAATAGCTATGAAGAATCTTTCCAATTACTTTGTGTCACCGTTGCTCTTTTTCTTTTGCTGTGCATTTTCTGCATTTTGTAAAAAAAAAAAAGAAAAAAAAATGAGGCCTGAAAAAAGATTTTAGTATCATAGAACAGATAAAGGTTAGATGGATCGTTTAAGTCCCTCATTAGAGCAAACGTAAAAATCGCTTTATGTTCTTCGCAGACTGAGCGTGCGAAAATGCGTTCTATGTTGGAAGCTGTCGGTTATCTAACACAGATACGGAAAAGTCCATTTCAGAATATTGATAGAGGCTCACTAGACTTGAAAGGGGTTCGTTCATCCCGTCCGCCCTCCACATCCATGTCTTTTGAGTTTCTGCGTTGCATCGCTGACTCGATGGACACGAGTCTGAGCAGACTCCGGGAAATGATGAAGGACAGTTCCAGTCCGCTGCAGTCCACGGGGCGCAAAGAGCTGGCCACGACTCAGCGGCTGAACAACAACATCCTTGGAGCTGGGAGAAATGTGAACTGCGCTTGGGGGTTTACAGTCTCCCTGGAAGGAAACCAGTGTTTATTAATATACCTGCAAAGGGATGGTCTTATTCATCCTTTGAGAAAAGCTCATCACTGAGATCATAGAATAACGTTTCCGGGACAGAGGCTGAGATGCAGGGGTGCAGGACCCACGCAGCAGAGCCCATGGGAGACGCCTCTGGCTCCAGACCCCGCGCTCTGGGCAGTGTGCGCGCCGCTTCTCACGCTTGGTCATTCAGAGAAAAACGTGATTTAGGGACATCCAGAAAGTATTCTGGAAGTTCAGCGTCAAGGGCGACGAGGGCAGCCGGAGCAATGGAAGAAGACCCACTGGCTGGGTGGGAGTCAGCCCTGAGCCTTAGCCACGGGTAGAATTTGTATCCAACAGCCATGGAGGAGAAAGGGTCTCCCACCCAGTATAAACTGAGGGAGGGCAGGGGTGATACCGGAGGGGAAGGACGTGTCCGTGGGGGCCTCCTCCCTGTCCATCACCAACTCCCACCGTTCAGGCGGGAGCCGTGAGAAGCTAGCCCTGAAGGAGTGCTGCCTGGGCGAGGCGCTATTCCAGGCTCTCTGCATCAATGAAGCAATCCTGCCTTCACAGCAGCCCTCTAGGGAAGATGCTGTCAGCTCTGCTGAGGGTCATGGTGGTGGCGCTGGGACTCAAAGCCCAGCTGTCAGACCCCAGAGCCTGAGCTCTGAGCACTGTGCTCTCTGTACCCCTCGTTACTAGGAGATGTGGATGGTGGGGAGGTGTTTTTTTTTAACTTTTGACTTTGTACTGGGGTATAGTCAGTTAACAATGTCGTGATAGTTTCATATACGTGGGAGAATGTATCCAGCACCGCCCCCGCCCCCCACATCCAGGCTGCCAGGCGACATTGAGCAGAGTTCCCT